>NC_134418.1:51779802-52082832 GCF_030867145.1 Opisthocomus hoazin | reverse complement strand
TGGAAGGAAGCAAAATAATAAAAACTATATATATAATGAATACTGCTTGCAGTACTATCTTTAAGGATAAAAGCACTACTGCTGATAAAGCTGAGATCTGCTGGCTGTCAGACAAAGATGGGGAGGTCGGTTCTTTGATTTGTATCATTGCTGCTCGCACCAAGATACTTAGAGCACTGGGTAGGGTTTTGGTAAGCGTCGTAATAAATCCTAATAAACTCAGCTACGTGGCACCCAGCATAGGCAAATGTTACCTGCTCCGAAAGGCAATGCCCAATACCCACTACTGTCTTAAACCAGCTCGTTTCTTAGCAAAGCAAACATGAGTCAGAGCCCAGTGTTGCCAAATTGGGATGTCTTCCGTGAAACTGCTGCTTTCAGTATATTATTTTTAGCTTTCTAATTATACAGTTACCAAACATACCAGTAAGGCTGAGTGGGCCCCTCCTTAAGAGAAAAAAAAAAAGAGTGGCAGCATATGAAAAAACTGAGATTAATTCAATAAAGCCAAAACAAAGTGACTACCAGCACAGGAGACCACAACGCACCAAAACCCACGAGTCCAACAGAGCGATGAGGTCTGAGAGAGCACCGTTCAGGTAGGCTAATGAACAGAAGAGAAACACAAGCTGGACCCAAGACTGCTGGGGCCAACTCCCCGCTACTCTCCACCCACGAAGAGTATGGAAGACCTTAAAATTAAACCCTAAACTCTCCGTATATCCTGGGGCAGTAGCTGACATTTCCAAGCACCTGGTGAGCTGTCAGCAGCCAGAAGGAATTGTTACAATACACTGTCTATCAGCAGGTAAGTTGCATCATAAGCTAGTTATAATATCCTACGATGGAGCCTTTTAATTTATTTTTAGTGCTGTAACACCCAACAGCAAGGGAAGAAGAATACATTCGCAAATGGGTTTGCTGGCTCACAACCTCTTCGCATTTCTTCTTTAAAAGGGTTACAGACTTCTGGCTTCGGGGTATGGAGAAGGACAGAGTATTTACAGCATGGCAATTGCTAGGGATAACCTGGGCCTCTAATCACTCTGACAGTGGATCCTGCCTTTATCATCACAACTTGAAGTCCGACTGCTCTTTTCATGTAAAGTTTAGCCACAAATTTTAGAAAGATGGATATAGCAGAGTTCAGATGCCTTGTGTGAAGCCAAATCTAAGAGGAGATTGCTGTATGATTTTCAGATTTCCCCTCCAATGGGTTATTTCAACTTCTATACTGCAAGGCACGCGTCCTCAAAGCCTAACAAACAAACTGCTAGGATTAATTACTGCAGTTTGCAACATACTCCCTTCGCTGGCTGCTGCATGAGTCCAGAGACCACAGCAGCCTAGAGTTCACACTACATAAAGTTATCTCTCTATCAACGAAAATCACAGAAAAACATTAAGAGCTAAGCCATCCAGGTTTTTGTCTTCAAGCTCTATTCTATAAGTCAATTAAGAATTCACTCACAACACTGCTATCCTCTCTCCCTTAGGAGGGTCCTCCTGAACCCATGCAATTTTTACTGAAAACAAAAACAAGTGAACAAAAGGCAGAGACCATACCAGCGCAGGCTGCCTCTGGTCTGTGTTCCCTCCACTCCCCTCCAAAGCCCTGTAGCCTTCTACCTACCACCAGCTCTGTGCGAGAAGGGGGATGGGTTATTAATCAACATTATTAATATTATTAATCACCATTCCCAGCATTTACAGGGTATTTCCCCCGCTGTGGTGCACTGCTGCACTGCCCGCAGGTGAAATCCTTGCCTACTCATAGCCCTCTGGGAACAGGAGGAAGGACACCACTCAAGTTTACCGCATTTCTTTTTAAATGCTAAGGGTGTGTTTCAAGTCTTCTGCTCCAAACGTGCAGGTCCCAGTCCTGCAACAATCTGAGTGTTTCTTTTCTGGCCCTGCCTACAGAAGCCACTTCTTTCCATCTGCTTCCCCCATGTGCTTTTGTGAGCAGCTGCCAGCACCTCTGAAGCACCAACACAGGGCCTTATCTCTCACCTAGCTGTGATGTACAAGCAACCTCTTTCTATTAGCTTCAGGAGACTGACACATACATATTTCCTCCTCACAGATTTTGTGAATGGGAAAGACAAAAAACACGGTTGCAGAAGGGCTCATGTTTGGAGCGCAGTGGTGAGAGGCACAGAGCACCACAGCATCCAGACAACACAGCAGCTCCTCCACCCATCCTCTCATCCTGGTCATCTGAAGCTCTGATTTTTTCTTTCTCACTTTTTTTTCCCCTCCACTTGAAGGTTACGATTCCTGCAGGCCATTGACCTCTGGTCAGAGAAAAAGACCTTACAACATGGAAAGAGAAAACGAGAGCTGGAAAAAGATCCCGCCATGACATGTTGGGAAGCTTGTTTGGTCCAGTTAGACCTCGTCTGCCTACAGGAGATGATTTTACTCTTCCAGACAGCAGTTTACCTTAAAATAAAATAAAATGAAGCAGGTGTCACTCAATTGCAAAATGTCAGAGATCCCATTCACGCAGCTTCTGCAAGTAAAGCCTTATGGCACCGCATGGGATCCTAAATTTCTGAAAGTAACCATCCTTAAAATACCAGCTTACATCCCAATGTGGTACTGAAGTCATGGGCCATCTATCTGCAAGAAAAAGTGTTTCTGAAACTTCTTATTTTTATATTTATTTGTGTAATTTATCGCCCATTCAATTAAATAAGAACAACCTCTAGCATAAACATGCATTCTGCTTCCAAATCTAACCAGACTTGGTACTAGCTGGCTTGAAACAGGATGAAAAAGACACGGCTGCCATTCCTAAAAACCATAAAATAGTTGGACAGGGGTCACTTGGAAGCTGCTAGGATTTTATCCCTCTACGCACTTCACCAGACCAGTTTTGTAGGCGCTGGGTAGACACTAACAACCAATCGCGGGTAATTCTGATATTAGATCCGTGATGGAATCAAAGAACTGCCAAGACTGGGTCTCCACTCACGTCCTCCCTGGGTCCACAAACTCTTCCAAGGAGTCAATGCTCAGACGAAGATACCACTGGTTAGTGCTTGGCTCCCATCACCTTTACCTGGGCAAGGGAGGCCAAAATACCGTTAATGGGATAGCAGAGATGAGCAGCATAGGAAAGCTGCTCTGAATGGCAGGTGCTCTAAGGGAAAATACAGAAATACTGAATGCACTTTAATGGCTATAGGAAGCATCTCAAGAGGACTGGCACAGGAAATTTGCCAAGCTCCTCTGTTGAGAGATTTCATCTTATTTCTTGAGGGGTCTATTTTAAGACAATTTCAGTGACCTTACTTAACAGAGATTATGCTGTGTTTCAATTAATTTTTACAGCATTATAATTAATATTTTGGTGTCTGCTGGAAAGCATGCTGAGCTGTGTAAAAATCCACATGCATGGCAAGATGACAAGTGCTATTATCGAGGCGGAAGGAAGACGATAAGAGCCCTCCAGCTTTGCCTGGCAGGGCAGAGCGGCACCGCTTCAGAGGACTGCCCCTGCGAGGGGCCAGCACACTGAGATGTGGGAAAGGTCTGCGTTCTTCCTCAAATCACTGATCCAGTATCGTTAGGGTGGGGATATCTTCTCAGGCTAATGAATTTGCACACACATCCACACCATAAGCAGAGCTTCTTCCCACCACCTGCTCAAATAACTGTGCCCCAAGAGATGAAAACGGCCAAACCATTACAGCTTATTACACACATGCAGTTCATATTACTGCAGCTTTTCTTTCCCCTCAGAGAGCTGAACCTTAGCTCATCTCACCCGACGCACATGGATCACCTCTCATGTAAGCCATTCTCACACCACTATACAGGCTTCTTTTTGCAGGGCTCGTTTCTGTTGCATCCCTGAGCTTGCAGGAAGTCTGAAGACATCGCATAATACCATCCCTCCAGTCGCTGCAGGCTCTCTACTCCCAGCACGTTGCATCTCCAAGCCAAGAGAGATCCAGCAGTTTCACTGCCCTCATTCACTCAAGCAAAAGATGGTTTCCATACCCCCACATTTATAAAGAAGACCAAATCGACTGGACACTGAAATAACCTATTTAAGTCCATGGGTGTGCTGTTACTTCTGCAGCAGTGTTTCCCCTCAGTGCAATCTCAAACACTCTTTCTATTCTGATTTCCATTGCTATCATTTCAATGAGCCCCAGCTTTCGACTGCAGGATCACAGCACAACCACACAATCAGGCTCACAAGGATGCCACTAGACAGGCAATTGTGTCTCAAATCGTGCAGCGGTCAGGGCTCAGTAGATGCGAGCGTATCAGTTGCACTTCTGAAAATTTCAAACTCAGAACAAAAAATCTTCATAAAAACTCTGAACAACATGACGTGACTTGTGCTCCAGGAAATTCAGCAACTTTGCAACACTGGAACACAGCCATGAATGTATGTTTTAACCTTCTAAACCTTTGCAAGAGACTGTGGTAGGATGCTGCACAGGGAAGTACTACCAGCAGCATCACTAGAGGCTGTTCAAAATATTCATCGTGAGTTTGTAACAAATCCTAAATCAGCATTAAGTGAGGGAAGGTCACACAGTGGAGAAGAGCAAAGAAGTCCCTTTTTAGAAAAAAAAAATAAAAAAATTCTCCTATTTGAGAAAGACTGACATCAGCGACCAAGGAGGTAGTAAGCAGCAGCTCGTGAAGGGGCTGCTCACTGCAACATCTTACTTCATATACCAAAGCAAGCATGCTGATGGTATAGCATGGAGTGTGGTCTCCCCTGTGAAATGAAGGGTCATTGAGCTCAGTACTGTGCAAGCGTTGCTAGTGAAGGGGAAATTCTAATTGTAACTGCTCAGCAGTGGCAATTCATGAGCGAGGAATGATCTGGCACAGAGGGCAAGGTGGCCCAACTGCAGAAGGGGTTAAACTGGCTGGAAGCAGGAATTCCAGGGACAGAACAACTCCTTGCAAGGGAGTGAAGTTTCCCTTGGTCATGAGATAAGAAACAGGCTCAGCATTGTCTTGTAGCCTTCCAGGCACGGGAGTGTTCAGGGGCCACCTCTGCGCAGCAGAGCTGGGCTGGGGGACGGTCCCAATGACCGCTGGGCTGAGGTGCCCCATGCAGCTGCTCTTGGGATTGGTGCTGGTGTCAGTGCAGGTAAGGAATATGCTTGTGATCCATCTTTGCAGAGTCCATGTAGAACTGCATATTGCAGTAGGACTCTGCCCAACGCATTGTCTATTGAATTTTTGTTTTATATTTAAGCACAAACATGTTTAATTTGCCTCGAGGGGTACCATAAGAATTCCCCACTGCTTTTTTTGCACAGTTCTCTAGTGTAAAAAAAATATAAAAAATTGTGATAGCACATACGAAACTGGAAATTCTCTTCCAAAACAGCCATATCAAAGATATCATTAACAACAAACTCAAGGCTACACTCCTAACTGCAAGTTACTTACATTTGTGGCCAGCTGAGTTAATGATGTTGACTCTGGGCTTGAATGCCTTCAATCACCAGCCAAGAGCCATTTGCAGGACAATCCTTATCTCATTGTTTGAGTTCTCCTTCCTCAAGCCATTTATAGCATTACCTGACCTGTGCAGAGCAAACGAGGCGTGGTAGCAGCTATATCTGGCACAGGTAGGGTACCATCAACCCAAGCAGCCTGTTATTTATGCAATGACAGATAAAAGAAAATGAGGTGTAGCCTGATGAACAAGGTCTCGCCACGAGCAAGTGCAGACACTGTTCATTTCTTGGTTTTTCAGGGTACAGCCCTCCTTATAACTGGAACAGTATAATAAATTGAAGTATTCAGAACATTTCAAGGAGGAATAATGTCCACCGTGAGCTGCAGCTTTATTTTCTTCCTCACTCTGAAATCAATTAGATGTGCTGCTGAACAAAAAAACTGGTTTGCGTCTCTATGAATAAACCAAACAGAAGAAAATGAAGTTTAGTCAAATGCAAGCAATCAAATGTACTGTTTTTGTCTCATGCTTACAGCTATCAATTGCTTTCTTGCCATCACATTTAGAAGCAACGTGGAATATGTCTCACATCCCAGGTTCAGAGTGACGAAGCAGTCTCAGACAGAGCAAGGATTTCAGGCCAGGTCAGCAGGTTGCATGCAGCTGGTCTGCTCCTACCGCAAGAGTTTTGTGAAACACTGCTCACAAAGCAGAAGGATGCATGTAAGCACAGAACAGGTATGCTAGTGTGAGAAAGTATGAACAAAAGGAGAGCGTATGGGGGTGGAAAAAAGCATCTTTTGGTGAAAGCGATATATAAAATGGAAAGGGTCAACACAGAGCACAACTCTTGAAAGAAGAGGGAAAAAATGGGGGGGGAAGCACACTGGAACCTCTTTCCTTTGACGTGTGATTTTTTTCTAAGACTCTCCTATAGGATATACAATCAGTTGACAGCTATTCTGACAGATAAGCCTAAGAGATAACCAACAAACTAGCAAACTTGCTGCAAGTTCTAAATACTCAAAGTATTAATCACCCTGCTGTCCTCTTAAAAGTGGATTTAAAATAGGGATGAAGGAAGAAACGGAAGCAGACAGCAAAGAAGGGCAACACTGGCCCTAAGATTGCAGTATTGATCCTGCTATGAGGAAGAGACAAATGCCAATTCTACATATTTTCACCTCGCTTCTCGTGAAACGATCTATGCCATCGCATCCTCATGCTTCATTGACCTTTTAGAACGAGCCACGGAAAAAACAGCCTTGAGAGCCAGTGTATGCAAAAGGTTTTCCTTTTTCACTTAAAAAAAGGGCGACATTGCTTTATAATTGACTAAACAACATATTTACTCACACACTGACTACATATGTTGTACTTAGATGTCACAGCAGATTACTTGCTAATTACACTAGGAAAAACCCAAGTAATTATCGCAGACTCTTTCCTCTGGTTCAGAAGAGGTCGGAGTTAGATATTTACATGACAAACAATCACACCTACAACTAGCAGTGACTGCTTTGAGCAAAAAAGTCCCCTTACCTTTGGACACATGTCATTAAGTAATCCTTTTCGGTTTCTTTAAACACGCTAAAACTGGGGATGCATCAGAAATGCATACACTGAAAAACATGAAGTGTCTCATGGCTAAGGAGTCAGTCTGCTTAGGCCAACAGAGCAAAAATCAAATTCTTTCCTAACATTTTATCTGATCTTTTAGGCTGATAAAAACTTTTCTGCTACTGAATGAAGGAAATCACATTACCAGAACTGATATTCATCAGAAGTATTTTGAACTGAATGTGTGAACTGCCTTTAACTGAGTTTAAATCGATAACTCCACTACTCTGGTTAGTTTTATTGAATTGTACATTGGAATAATATCATTTCAATTATGTTATGATGACAGCATTACCCTCTGCTATAAGCCGTGTTTATTCAGCTAGAAGGTGAGATGTACTACTTCTTCATTTGACAAATCAGACACACCATCGCTTTTAATGCTATTTCACTGCATGATCACTGGGAGTTTACACTGCTCTGCATGTACCACGCTCTTCCCTCAAAAGGTCAACACCTTGAAAAGCCTCCGTCTATGAGATAGTTGGTTTTTCCTTTCAGAAATAAAGCACTAGAGGGAAGTTCAAACACAATCATATCAACTCACTCAAAACAGCGCACGTTAAGTGCCTAGGATCACTCATGGCTGTTCCCACATATCCAAGCAGTGGTTCGGATGCAAGAGAAGGAGATTTTTGCGTTTGAGGGGATGTGGTTATGTGTACAAGCACTATTTATACATGTGAGAGAATAGTTAAATCTTTATTGCTTTTCCTTTTGTTACCTGTAAACCTTCAGCTTCAAAGTGGGAGAGAAAAAAAGTAATACGGACTTGAGGCTCAATTCTGTTTTCTCTCAAAAAATTTTCATTTTTAAACCATCATTTCATAGCTTCACATACATAACATTTGTCTTTTTCTTTGTCCTGTTTATCTCCAACAGTTCAAAACCACAAAGAATACGTGACAACCAGAAACAACTTATCACCGTAATACAACACTCCTCAGCAATGAACATCAGAGCACTTGACAAAGGTGGTCAGAATCATTAACCCCATTTCAGTGTGGTTTAGATGCGATGAGGATACCAAAAACAGAAAGAACGACCTCTGCACACAAACGGGGAATAGGATTCTGCTCTCCTATCCAGCCTTGGGATCACCACAAACTCAATTTATATTATAATATTATGACCATTATCATAGATGTGCTGTTACAGAAGACTCCTTTCTCCCTCCGAGCATCAGAACTATAAACTCTAAACCTCCATTCCTGAACTGTCTATAATCAAATGTATTTCTTTTTTTCCTTTGGTGCATCAAAAAGTAGAGCCACTGAGTTTTGTCTAATTGTTTGACTAATGATCACAGAAATCACCATTGTCTTCGACTACCTCAGCAGAATTAAAAAGGACTATTTTTCCTTTACATGGATAAAATGCTACTGAATAGATTTCCCCACAATAACCGATGATCAGCTTTTAAGTTCCACATTACTCAGTGATGTTCTCTTTCCATTGACTTGGAATGATGCTGATTTTCCATCAGCAGGAGAGGAAAAGTTTCCCTCCTTGGAGACATCCAGATTTCACCACTTTCTGTACCTGGGTCCCTCTGCATATCCCCGACCTGTGATAAATGCACTGCCTCTTACTTCCTCTTACATTCACATACTGCTCCATTCCCATAAACACTTCTGCAAGTAGAAGTATAAAGTCAACGTCATTTGTTCTTTAAATTAATCTGAAGTGGGACTCCAAGAGCCCCATATGTCACCTGCTCCAGTTAGGTCTCCTCTACTCAGAAAATACCATTCCCAAAGACATCCGTGTCAGTGTATGCTGCTGCGGTCTAGCCAAGAAACTATTACCACTTTGCAGCCTTCAATTTAAAAGCATCATTGTGTGACAATTAGATATATTAAATTCTCTTAGGCCAACAAAACTTGTGATTTAACTAGCAGAACACATACCAATAATTTATATGTAATTTTTCTATCAGCATACTCCACTAGACTTCATGCCTTGATCATGATACTTGCGGGATTCACTTTTCCAAAAAAAGCACTACAGATATGCAAGAAAACGTCAAGTTACACCACTACCTATAATTTCATTCTCTTTGCTGCCAAGCTGAGCCCGGTCTTTTGCTATGCGTACAAATGCTAATTACAGCTCAACACTAACGCTAATCCTGACATCTGCTAATTAAAAGATCACATCTTCTGCAGAGTCAGCAGTGCTAGTCAAATGAAAACATTAATCAGTTTAAAATTAAAAAAGAAAATCTATCAACAAAGCAGGAATTTTAGTCCTTGGTTCAATTAATATCAAAGTGCAAACTGGGAATACACAAGAGCAAGTGTCAGTATGTTCTCTGAGAATATCTGATCCTTAGTAAAAAGGGAGTTTCTCGGCATTGTGTGATTTCTCTGTTCTCAGTAATTGTCCACTTTCTCTCTTATTCCTTCTTTAATCCTTGCTTCTCTATACCACAGCACCTCTGAAACCCAAGACCAGCCCAACAACATCTCAGCGTATAACCGAGGCAAGCACATTAATCTACGCGTGTACATTTAAATAGCTAAGATGTCCTACTTAAGTTTAATGGGACTGCTCTTTTCTACAGCTAACACAGGCGTCTACAGGATCAGAGACCTCATGGGCAATTGCAATCCATTTACACCCTTTACTATCAACCACTTCTTGGAGACAATAGTTCAGATTTTCTTCCCATTTCAGCACGCACAGTAAGCAGGGAAGAAGGATCAAAAGCAGGATGCAAACCTGCAGGCAAAAACCATCTGCCCTGTAAACAAAATACTGAGATCATAAAACCTCACCAAACAGCCTGCACATGCCTGGACCTAACACATAGGGCTCCTTGATTCACTCATTTCTATCGCAACCCCTGCTGCTTTACATTTTATACCTATTCCTTGTTTTTCCTTCGAGGGATTTCCCACTGCCCAGCACCTCCATCCATTCATCTCTCCATGAAAGGAGTCCCAAGAGCTTTGTTATAAAACCTACCAAATTATATACAGATACATACATGTGTGTATGTGTGTATGTATAAATATACACACACACATATACGCGCCACTTGCCAGACCCTGCTTGCCGGTTGCTTCTTTGACTAGTTTCTTGAACACTTGGAAACCACAGTATAGGTGCTCCACAGACAGAGCAGCTCTGAAAAGACAAGGATCCTCTTGAATTTGGGAGCCTTCTCCATCTCCTTCTGGAAAGGCGGGTCCTGCACAAGTAGGCATTTCTGTTTGTTCTGCAGCTTTGTCTTTCTCCTTGGTTATTTCTGGCCACCAGACAATAGCACCTTGGGTTACGTTTTCAACGGTTCTTGTTAAACTTTGGATGGGGATTCTGTGAGCTGCTCCATTCTGGAGAAATACATTTGCATTTCTGGGTGAAGGAGGAGATGGAGGTCTTGAAGTGGCTCTGTCTTCACCCAGTCTTGCTCCAGAGATGTCTTGAGGGTGGGTCAAGAGCTCCTGGAAGCCCATCCAAGTTCCAAAAGCACCAAATGTAGCCACTGTTGTGAGAAAGTCAATTCTGAACAGGATCAAGTCCCACCACAATGCATCCAGAGAGTCAGCACATGCCCCATGCAGTTTTTTGACTCTTCCTGGTCTTTACGAGAGATAGGTTACTGGGTTATCAGAGAATCAGACAGACTACTCCAGTTTCCAAGGAACTGAGAAGCAACTGCTAGTAACTGGTGATTTTGAGAAGATGCAATCCATTGGCATCCCAACAGCAACACCCTCTTCTTATTGAGCCACCTTTTAGAAATCACGTTTACTATATGCCAGAGGGATGCCTATTGGTAAACATGAGAAACAGGAAGTCACCTCAAAAAAAAAAAAAAATTATCTTGTCTTAGTAAGGTAACACTCCTACAAACTTTCAAAAGAAGGAAACAATCCCAGCAAAAAAAAAAAGCCCATGAACAACAGCAACTTTGAAGCCAGCATTGGGCCAACATCAAAATAAGGCTCATTGCTCGTTTAGCATACTACTGTTTAAAATTTGTTTAAAATAGTCTGCATTTATTTTTTTGCTATAGCATAATAGATCAAACCACAGATTGAGTTTACTGCCTTTTTAACAATGCTCATATGGCAATGCTCTTTTGATGTAAGGTACTAAGGTTTCTTTCCTTCACCTTCTCAGCAACACCCCCTGCAACTGCCATCTTACTTGCACTTTAAAATTTCCACTCTGGGGAAGTCTTACACTGTAATATATCTCTGGCTAATAATACACTGCAGCCAGTTATAAATTAGTCATGTTGATACAAGGTCTAACAAAGTTACCAGTGTCATTCTGTAATGCACAAGCAATATTATCAAGTCTGATTTAAATAGAATAGGCAATTCAATCAAGCAAAAATGGTGACAGAGCCTTCCAACTGCAAAAGAATCTTAAATCATTAATGAAACTATGAATTTAATGTATGCAAATTAAATTATATATGCATATTTCAATGGGCTAAAAGTTTATGTGCATACTTTACTCAGGAATCTGTCTTGTGATACTATTAGAAAGAAATGGTGACAATTCAGATTTTTTATTACTTTGGACTGTAAAGTATTCATATAATTTATGTTCATTTAAAAAGGTACAAAAATCCACCAGTTAAAGCCAGACTTCAGAGGGTATAAATAGACCGCAGCTCCGCTGAAGGTGCATAAGCACCGTTGCAATACATCATTTGAGGATTAGGTCTCACTGAGGTTATGAAAACCTGGGCATCAGCTTTCACAGAATTTGAATAAAATGATTTGAGACCACTCCTCCTCTGGTAATCAAATTCAGCAACAGGTTCAAAAGTTACCTGGGCATGACATGGTGCACTAACCTGTACAACCATTAAATAAATTTTCTTTCCTGGCAAAATACTTCTTAAAGGTGAAAAGGGAATACATGATAAAATATTAATCTTATTGATTGTGCTGTAAAAAAAACAAACCCACAAACCTAGATGACCCACAGAGGTCCCTTCATGACACTTCATGGCTACTAAATGTCTCTTAAAAGTTAGTATGTTGAAGCTTCTCCCCTTTTTAGTAAAGCAGAGCAAAGAAACACCCCCCCCAACAAAATGTCAATGATTTTTTGACTTCTGAAATCTAACTCAGTATTTCCTGCTATAAGGCATTCCCTGGAAAGACATGAAAATCCAAGCAGTCAACAGGCCCTTTAGGAAACTAATTTCCATACACCCCCCAGCAGAGAATTGCTCTATTATACTGATAAACATACATACTTTTTTTGCCACCTGAAAGCATACATTGAAGCTCAGTGTAGTAAATGAGAAACAAGATGTCATTTTCCAGTCTGAGGCAGAATTTACTCATTTACTACCCACCCCTTTTTTTTTGCCTTTCTTTTTTTCCTTCTTTCCCCCCACCCCCAACGGATTAACAACAGTCCCAATGCAGAAATCACAGCAAAGGAGAAGCACCAAGGCAGATGTTCCCAATGTGTGGTTCCACTTCCAGCTAACACAGAAACGGTGCCCACGGAGCCGAAACTCACCAACTTCACCAGCTGCGCTGCAACAGCGACTTCTGCCAAATGCTGAGCCCTCCCCATTTGAGGTGGAAATCTGTTTTAGGCTCAAACCCAGCAAAGCCTATGCTCAACTACAAGGGAGGATTTAAGCCCTATTACTGCATGTGCATAAATGCTTTGCTGAATTAAGACTCTGCCAGTTTACACCTCTTTCTGTTATCATTTCTCTCCGGTCAATCACCAAATCACATAGGATCTAATGACCTAATTAAAACATTTCTTAATATAGCATTTGTGATGCCAGCTTTCAACACAACTAATGGCAAATGAAGGTTAATAACTAGTAATTGCCATACTCCTTTTAAGATTTTTTTTTTAAACAAAGGAGTGAAGCTATGAAAAACAAATCACCGCAAGAAAAGAGCAAGCATAGATACTATTCCTGAACAGCGCTAAAGAAACCAGTACTACAATTCACAAGAATACATACGCTATAAAGGCCAAATATTAAAAAACAGTTCAAGGTATTCTAGCAGTATGAATCTTACAGACTGCATACATCCAGAATTTCAGCTTAAAAAAAAAAAAAAAAGGAGTCATCTGTAGAAAAAGCTATTAAAATACTACCTTACCAATCTACAGGAATCAGACTGATGCTTTGCTAAGATACAATTATTGAAGTGTGTCCTCTAACTTTTTATTGCTCTGTAAACAAGCTTGTTCTTTGCTATGACTGTCCTTGCACATATGTATGCCAACCAGTCCCCATGCCCCATTTTTACTAACAGAGATTCAAATTTACATTCTAAAAAAAAAACAAACAACCCCTCTAAATAAATAATAATTTAAAAAATCAACACTACAGAAGTCAGAGCAGCTCCATGAACAATTTGCATTAACAGCTGCTGTAAAACCAGAAGGAATACAAACCTACATTAAAGTAATATTTAAGATTCTCACAAGAGACTAGCAGATTTGCAGAAAAATAGAATGACACTCAGAAAGAAGCTGGTGGTTGGACTTGTCTGTTCAAGTGTGTTCTTCAGTAGGAAAGGTGTGCCTTAATGCAATGCCTCGATGCTATTCAGGCTCAATCAGCTCTTTCTTACATAGGCAGATGCTAAAGCTGGACTGAGTGGAGCCCATAGCGTACCACAAGCTCTAACCAGAAACCTAGTTTTCTCCAACAAAAGGAGGACTTGTTCAGATTTCAAATTTACAAATATTAGGAAAACTACTGAAAAGAAGATGTGAGTAAGATATCATAAAATACTACGTTTAAATTCCTTGGACCCTGGTTCTGTCTGCAAGTGCTGCCCTGGAGAGGAACAGACAGAACAAACTGAACTCACACTTAGGACCTTTACAAAGTTATAGCCTTCACGCTGCTCAAAGGGTTTTTGTCCGTAAATTATTTCTTTTTCAAAATGAATGCATGTGTCTTTGTTAACTCAAGAAATTTTCAGGAACAGGTCTATGCAAAAGCAGTTCACTTGGCCGCTGTCATCAGGGGATAACGCTGACCCGAAAATAAGTAAAGATGTTCGATGCACTGATAAATCCCAAGCAACTTGAGCAAATCAGCAGGACTACACCCTAAACAGACACAAACAAATCACAAAAAATGCCCTATATCTGAGAGAGAGCGGCGTAATGATACATGCGCATAGTTTCATATGACTATGGAATACACTTCATAATCAATGGCTTGCAGCAAACTTATAAAGTCCAAGGGCTACCAAATAACCCTGAAGAGAACATTCTGAATCCCCTGAATCAGAACTGGTCATCTCCAGCAAAGCTGGCTAAAATTTTCACGTAATATTATCCCTTTTTTTGCTGCTTTTGAGGCAAAGAGTCATACAAAGTCCTTTATCAGATCTAACCCCACGTAGCTTCCCTTCGATTCTTTAATTTGATCTGACAATTATGACTGTAAAGTACAAATTCAATTTTAAGCCACAATGAAGTAAACACTCAGCAACATCTCCTTTGTTTTCATTGTTCATTTAAAACTTCTTCAGAATAACAGAAGTTTTAAATGCTCCTTCATCATTAGCTGACATTCTATATTTAAATACTCCTATTGCCTCTCTTTTTATTTAGAGAAAGTAACATATGCCGTTTTACATCAAGTCTAAAGAACAAAGAAATCTTCCCTTAGTCCTCTAATGAGGGCAAAATCATCCAAACAATGGCATCACAGAAATTATACTAGCTGTTAAAAAACAACAAAAAACAGCCACCAGTGTGTTACTACTATAGTACAGTCCCAAAAATCCCCATGTCCATCCAGTTCAAAATGAAGGGCTCTTCAAGGCTTCAGTCCCCTACTTAAAAAATTAAAACGAACAGTGCAGACAAGAAACCAGCACCAAATAATTAAGAATGGGCTGGGTGAATTTAGTGCTACGTATCTGCAATATTGATGGATTCGGGCATGTGCTATGCATATAACAGCTCTGCTTTTAAGATGCAAGATGCAGTTTGCTCTCATGTCTTTCTCCAAAGTTCTGTGCAAGTTGTAAAATGAGTTTGCACTATGCTGAGGTTAAATTCTGTCTGGTTTTATTGGAGTATATTAGAAACAGCGGGAAGAAAGAGAACAGAACATATCTTGCTTAGCAAGTTACCATACATACATATACACACATATACATACATGTATATAAGCATGTACATATATGTACACTTCCTACACACACATGTACATGTGTTTTATATATATATATATATGTGTGATGTTCAGTGTTCCTTAGAGCAAGAGACTTAGCCAACACATTGGGGACGGACCTTCAGAGCCCCTATGGTTGGAAACAGGAAGGTTGGGAGAGCCACCAACGCCCCAGAGAAAACCTCATACACATTTTGAGCAGCTCTGCACTCCCCGCACCCTCCTGCAGCTTGTGCTGCTACCACGCAGCTACACAAAAATCAGCTGTAAACCAGCCAGGAAACCAATTCCAGGCGAAAGCAGCCCAGCAAGAGCTACAAACCCAACGCAGATTTTAAAGTTAGAGCTTAATTTCCCAGCCTGGTTCCCCACGCGGGCATAGAAATAGAGAGAAAACAAAGGGGTTTGATTTGGGGGTGGAGGGGAAGCAGCCAAAACTTGCACTGGAACATCTGTCCAAACTGAAGCTTTTTGGGGACTCAAGAAAGGAGGGCAGAAGTTATTTTTTTTTCTTTGAATCTTAAGAGATTACTAGGATCTATGCACACCATGTTCATACGACAGCTTCATTAGATAAACCCTTAATTTGTCAGGGACCAGGAGCTTAGGGCTGCAACCTGGGAAACTCCTCTCCCACCAACAGGCTTAGCATCACAGGGCGATGCCTTCACACACAAGTCAAGGCAGAAACGTCTCCCAGAATCTGCCTTTCCACCATCTTCACAGATATTAACGTTTCAGGCCTTGAAAGCAAAAGGGAGAGTAGAGGTGTAATTGCTCAGGTCTGAAGGTTTCTACATATTCTTGGGGAAAAACAAAGCCATGGAGGTACAAAAGCCCATGATGGGAGTCCCACTCTCAACACACAGGACTGCACAAAAACTAACAGGAAGGATCATTCATATTCCACCATGCATGCATTTATTTTTGTGATATTTAAGGTACACGCCTTACACCAATTCGACTCTTGCCAGTCCTCCTTTGACTAAGTGAGAGCTCCTCCTAAGCACAAGCTCTGGGAAGACCAGGGGCCATTTCAGTTCCTCCCCATGTGCTTCCCGCTGCATCAGCTTTGCTGCGCCAGGTACTGGCTTATCACACAAATTCACATTTAAATTGGAAATGCACTGCAAGCCAAGAAGAGTAATTTCCCGGGGTGGGAAATTCTCCATCTTAAGATATCTGCAATGTAAATGTCTCTATCTGAGTTTGTCACCTTAGGCTTCCTTTACAGTCAGTGGAGAGAAATAAGCTTTTTAGGGTGCAATTCATCTGACCTATTTTACATGTCTGCTTGAGAATGAAAGGAATCATACCTCAGAAGTGCCTGCCTCTTTCCTTTAGCTAGAAGGACAGTTTACTTGATTAGACTGCATACAGACATCCCTGTTCAGCCAGATAAAATAAACCGACCTCATCCTTCTCCTGTTACAAAACAAAACAAAACAAAAAAAACAAAAAAAAAAACCCACCCAAAAAACTCCACAAAAATCAAAATACAACACCACAAAAGCCACACACACTAATCCCACAGTAAAAGAGCGGTGCAGAGTAAAAGAATAAAATGATAAAAACATCAATTAGCTAAACAAACAAGCCAGAACAAAGCCTGCTTCCTCTGCACCACACTTCAGCACGGCAATAAAAGTTTGCTAATGAGACAGTTAACCACCCCAGCCTTATCCGCTAGCAGCCTACAGCAGATGACCAAACGTGCCCCAGTGAATGCTCTCCAGCTGTCGCAGCACCTTGCTCTGCGCGGCTCAGCCCAACGCAGTGACCGGGCAGGTACCAGCACAGCAGGCAGGCTGCTCACGGGGATGCTCTTCTAGATACTTCACCTGCTCACATGATTTTGTTCAGTTATTTCAGGGAGAAGAGAAAAAGGTAAACTCGCAAGAGCACCATACTCATCAAAAAGCAGCCAGCAGAGGCTCAAGCAATTTGGAGCCAAGGTGAGTTGTAAGGAAAAGATCAGCGTCTGTCAGTATAAAAATATACACAAGTAGGATCCAAGCATCATCCACTATTTCCGCATGAAGGAACGAATAAAAAAAAGCTTTGTATCTTTGTTCCTTTCATATCAAACATATAACCGGTGTTCTTTCTGGAACAGCAACAACTTCTAAGGTATCTCCAAAACTCACAGGCTTTGGCACATCATGATTTTGGGGAAGTCACTGTACACATGCAACTTCCCACTGGAGCGCTCAAACACCATTCTCAATCAGCGGCACACGTAGAGCTGTCTAAAGAGGAAAGACACGAAACGATAAAGGTCAGCACAGGGACTGGAGGAAGTTCAGCAGACAGCTCATGTGGCATGAGGGGATTACACCGTGCCACACTCGCACAACTGAACTCAGTACTTCTGCTGTTGGTACCTGCAGGCGATGGCCCTGTTAATCACACCTAAGTAATAACCTGTAAGCCTCCTCAAGGAGTTTTACCCCTTACTTTTCCAGGAAAACTCCTATCCTAGCTAACACGCAGGAAAATTCAAGTCCACAACATTCAGCTCGCAATTAGCGGCTATTTTTAATTAGCTACAAACACTATATCCAAAGCCTATATCAGCAGCAACTAGCCTGAATCACCACACAGCTTTTGAGGAAAACAAACAAAGCACGCCCACACAAGAAAACCTCTGCTGGCCTTCATCCAAGCATGCAAACTAAGGGACACTTCCATACCACTTTGAAGATTTCAGAGCATTGGCCAAAGCCAAATTAATAAAGGGAAAGATGGTTTCTTCTCAGTTTAAAAGTGAAAACTGACTCTTCGCTACATAGTTATTTGACAAGAGCAGTATAGAGACAAGGACAAGAAAATCATACACATACAAAAAACCGAGAAACACATTCTTAATTGGCCTGATATCCTAAAATGTAAATAAGATGAGAACTGATATGCAAGGCAGTGAGAAAAGGCAAAAGGGAAGGAAAAAAAACAGTCCCCTCCCTTCGTAAGCTCACTGCAGCCAGAAAATGGAGGTAACCGCAAGGCTATCTGCTCATCCTCCTCCACCGGCACATGCCAGTATCTTTTTTTGCCATGATGTAACGTTAGCATCTAGAGCTGAACATGGCAGCACAAACATTGCAAGGCAATGTCAAGATCAGCGACGTGATGTGATTAATTTGTGGCTCCCAGTAGGCCTTCCCAGATGACGACGTGTCTTGCCAGCTGCTGAAATCTCGCTACCAAGACCACAGACCTGCATTTAAGAAGTCGGTGCTCCTGCTATTATTTTATCTCACCCTTTTGATCAAACACGTCCTCTTGCTTAATTTGAATAATTGCTCTAAGTTACAATAGCATCAGTAGATACACATAGATCATCTTTACACATCCTGGATGTCTGACGTAAGGAGTCTGGAAATGGAAGTGGAGAAACTGCAAGAAAATAGAGCAGGCGTCCAGCCAGGAAAAGGCTGGCATAGCCAGGCATCAGCCCCTGCTTTGCTAGAAGACACTCATCAGGGCACAAAGGGATCCTCATTTCTCCCCTCAAACAGCAGAAAAGTAGCAAGGAGGCTGGAAACTTAACCTAATTACACAGCTGCCTTTGAACCTTCTTACTGCCACACACACCACAAGTTCAACTGCATGGTTGTGATCAGTCCCTTACTCCCTAACACACCGAAAATTAGGCGTGTTAGGCAAAATTAGGCAAAAATTCAACAGGAGTAGAAAGTAAGTAAGGTTACCAAGTGGAATAATTAGGATGGGCTGCAGCACGACACCTTGTGCTGCGTCCAGCGTGGGCACTATCCCCTTCACGTAGGTGGTGTGCAATGCCTGGCCAGGCAGGTCCCCTCTAGTCCTAAGGCGATGTTATCAGGAGGAACTTTCCCTTCCTTGTGGCATTTGTGTACCATTAGTTTTTGCCACCAAGAACGCTGGCACATGCGGGACCTTCAGTAGGCACTGCAGCCCGAAAGCCCACACAACTGAACAAAGTCCTCAACTTCTGCATGAGTGACTTTCAGACAGGAAAATGGGACCATAAAAATACCTCTTGATACAGGAGAAGCACTGCTCCCATTGCACCTTTTCCAAGGGCCACCACGTCTCTCAGCAAGGCAAGCATCAGTGGCACCTTCACAGCATGCAACAACCCAACCGCACACCCAGCATGCATGGCAAGTGATTTTTCTTAATTAAAAACACTGGCTTAGCTTTAGGAGCAACAGAATGCTAGTGAAAAATGCTACCTCCCTTTTTAAACAGCCACCCTGGAAATTTATTCATGATGGATTTTCCTTCTCATTTTAGAGTCCCATTAAAAGTTCAAAATTAGGTGAAGAGAAGGCTGTGAGGGGACCTTACAAATGCTTATAAATATCTGAAGGGTGGGTGTCAGGAGGATGGGGCCAAGCTCTTTTCAGTGGTGCCCAGCGACAGGACAAGGGGCAATGGGCACAAACTGAGGCACAGGAAGTTCCGTCTGAACATGAGGAAGAACTTCTTCCCTCTGAGGGTGACGGAGCACTGGAACAGGCTGCCCAAGGAGGTTGTGGAGTCTCCTTCTCTGGAGATATTCAAGACCCGCCTGGACAAGGTCCTGTGCAGCCTGCTGTACGTGACCCTGCTTCGGCAGGGGGGTTGGACTAGATGACCCACAAGAGGTCCCTTCCAACCCCTACTATTCTGTGATTCTGTGAAATACTATAGCTCTGCAGCATTTACATACAAATAAAAAAACACAAAAAAACCCCACGTTACTATTCCCAGTTCAGAAACACACTATCAGTCTCAGCTCAGAAACCACCACGTATGGAGTTACTCAGACCAAGTTACTTCTGTACACGAGTAGAGTTCATGTAGACTTCAGTCCGGCGAATTTTCCATCTTCATTTTCCTGACCAACTCCTAGTTTAAGCAGATCATAATGGGATCATTACTTTTTCTAGCAGGCTGTGCTTTCACGTGCAAGTTTCAGCTGCAGAAAGGACCATTTTTAAATGTTCAGGTTTTTTCTTAACACTGGATTACAACCTAGTTGACATGCAGGTACCCAGATGAGACACGGCCTGTCTGAGCACCCCAGTGAGCTCATGCCAGAGCCAAGAACCGCTGTCATCCTTGCGCAGCCAACAGAGCAGTTATAAACGCGGCTCTCCTTGCCCCTACCCTTCCCTGCTGCCCGCCACCATCCCAGAGGGATGATTTCACGGCAGGCAGCTTTACGACCCTCAGCACCAAACCAGCCCTGGGGACACCATCTAGGATGCTCCAGAGGATTGATGATGTTTGCTGATCTTTGACCCATAGCTCTGGGCTTGCTGTCTCTGCCACATCGATGACTCATATCCAGTTGCAGAACTATGGAAGAGCCCCTTAAAATACGCCTGCAAGCTACATGTTTGCAGGCTGTATTCCTCAGTATATCACATAAGCAAATCACCCCACAAGCAGAAATTATCCCTCATGCTCAGGTAAGCATCGTGGCAAAATACACAGGGCTCCCAGACACATGAATTCCTGTGCTTTACACTCAGCCTCAGAGTCTACGTTTGGTGTCTGGTGGGATTAGCTGTGCACCAGGAAAGAAACATGTCTCCGTAATTAAAAGTTATCAGAAAGTCCTGAGAGCCATACAGCTTTCAAGAAAAGCAACCACATTAACCAAAGAGCGGGGAAGATGAGCAGCATCAAATGGTGGAGGACTCCTAAGCTGGCACCTCGGCATATCATTAAGGCATAGAGCTCACATATTCTCCCGACTCCTGTAAAGGAAGGTTTTGATTTTGCCTCTAAAAGGAGAAATCACTTAATCACCATCTAACCTGATGTGAAGACAGCTGCTGTACAATGCAGGGGAGCAGCGGGGCAGATGAGGATTGATCAAAACACAGTTTTACTGCAGAGGCACTCTGGGACTCCTTTCATTCCAAAGCAAACTTTCTATATAAAAAAGGCCCCTTTGTAGAGGAAGACTAAGTCGCTCAGAAAATTCACGTCTTCTGCCCTCAGAGATCACCACAGCATATTCTTATAAGACCACTACTGGAAAAAAAAAAAAAAAATACATTTTCAGGTATTCACGCTCCTTCTCAGCTTCATCTTGGGAAAAGCAAGACGTCTAATCATGTGTCCACAGCTGAAAATCCTGTGCAGTCCACACATTCAATGCAATCTTATCCCTGTGACCTGTATCGAAAACTACAATCTAAGTTGACTGCTTTGCTGTAAAAACAGATATATACCATTGCATCTCTGATAATGCTTCAAAACTGGAAGCTTCATTTAGGGTATTTTTTTCCCTGGCGGAGGGTCCCACAGTAGCTGTGCCTAATAAGAAAGCACTGTGCTTCCAATGAAAAAAACAAGGAAGACGAGAATATTTACCTACATTTCACATTTTCTCATCGCTGGACATAATCCAGCAGGTGGACACCCTCCGGTGAAGCCTGCCTTCCTTACGCATGGACTAGCCTCCTTCCCTTAGTGTCACTCATTTGATGGGACTATTAGAAACCAAAAAACTGCTTAAGGACATCAACATTGACCCCAAGAGCCAACTACCATGCTTCTCTGGTTTGTCATCTGTGGATTTTTGTGGGTTATTTTTTTTTTATTTCCACAAAATTAAAGTATCTTAAAAGCCCTAGCTAAAGAATAAGCTTACACGCCAACAGGAAGGTCCCAAAGTGTGCAAACCTTGGTCCAAAAAACAATTCGTGGCAGAATCGGGGCCTGATTCTGCAACATACATTAATTTCCTACATACATATCCTATTCTCACTCCTGCGCACTTCTGTTAGCTTCTCCCCGATCACATTGAAACTCCCTACACCAAAAAAAAAAAAAAAAAAAAAGCCCAAACCCCAAAACACATTGCGCAGCTATCTCACTGTTACATCTATTATTCAGGAAAAGTCTCATTGAATAAATGTCTGTTCAGAGGCTCTAAATAAATTTCATTTCTGAACACCACTGTCTGCAGCCCAGCGGGCCATTTCACCAAGATAAGATCACACATTTAATCAAACGCTTCAAAAAAGAAATACACACCGAGTTTGGTTAATAACGTCAAATAATAAAAGTATAGCGCTAGTAGCATACTAATTTTTCGTGCTCTTTCTTCTTTGAGGGTTGTCTCAATAGTCAAGGTCAACCGTACATGGGATTTCTTCTAATTAGGGTTTCTGGTAAAGGCTAGACCTGCTTACTCTCACCACTTAGCCATAGTTTTTCCTAAAATGAAGACATCTCTCTTTCATTTTAAATTGAATCACTGCAGTATCCCACCCAAGTGTGACAGACAAAACTGCATAACTCTACTAATTCAATAGAGAACATAAATGAAAGACAACAAAAAAACACAAACACATCTTTGTGGTCAATGAGGAACCACCCACACAAATGTCTATGGTACAAAAGAAAAAGGGATTTACAGAAAAAAAAAAAAAGTGATTATTTGTTTGGTGTGTGACCACAGCTCCTACTGCAGCTCAGTAGAGACCTATTTGAGTTCGAAATTAGGAGTGGACTTGGCAGCCCAAGGTCAACATAGGCTTTGCCATTTATTTTATAGTAGTAGTAAGACAAGGAACCAGCTCAAAGAAACAGCATTACATTACTCCTACTGCAAAACACATCTATATTAGTATAGACCAGACTTCCATGATACTCTTCACTAACTTGCCTATAACTCTGGCTACGAATTTTTATTAATTTATTAAGTTGCCAGCTTCACCACCATGACTACTGCTGCAATAGGTTTTGCCCCGAAATTATATAAACTTGGGAGGAACCCTGGACCCTCACTGTGCTCAAGCCCACAGATTGAAAAGGGTCAAATAAAAGCTGGCATCCTCACCTTTACAGCCTTGCCCATGGGTTATGCTGGTCTGCCCTTCGCTCACAAGGGATAAGGGAGCAATCAAGCGTAAAAGCATTGGAGAAGACAACCCCCCATCTGCTGTACTCAAAGCTGGAGGAGACAAACAGCGAGGCAGCTCTTCGATATATTCCCCACCATTATCTCACTCTCCCTGCTGCAAAAATCCCCATAGGCACTGTGGAGGTCCAGATTCTCCCCCTGAATGGGAAAATTACAACTTCTTAGTTTAGGCTGGCATAAACAACTGTTGGAGTCTACTGGCCAACATCTTTCTATAGGTACTCAAGTTATACACAACATCTCAGTGCCACTCAAACACAGAGCTGCTCAGGCAGGAATAACCTCACGCAGTCAGTGATGCGCGCCTGGATTTCCTGTCAAAAGAAGGATACTCGCACAGGTATCATACCCTTCTCGCATTTTAGCCTTCCCTTGGAAAATCAGCAATGTTATAGAGAGAAGTGCTCCCCACTCCCACAATTGAAATGCATCACACAGACTTTAGAAAGACTCATTGCAAATTGGTGACCTACTTAAGGAGATCTATAAAGTGCATTATGATTGTAATTGCGGATCACTTGTCAAAAGGTCACAAGTTACCACTCAATGCAACGTAATCGTTATATTTCAAATACCTATCAGGATGAATTTTTCACAAGGAGACATGGATCATTTTGGAGTCGTACCAGATAAAGCAGCAATTGCAATATTACTGTCCTTCTTACTTAAAAAAAAAAAAGGGGGGGGAAAAGAAAGAAAGAAAAGCAACACAGCCACTCCACGCACCTGCATCCATTAAAGATAATCCAAAAGGACATTTTCTTGAAGAAGTCTCTGCTGTGGGAGTTGCAAGTGTAGTAGTCACACCATAATTTCCCTCGGAAGGAAGCGGGATATATACACCACATCTCTAAATGATTAAAGGCCTTGATTGCAATATCCTAAATCCAAAGGAGCAGCATTTCAGATCACACACACAGCTCCAATGAGGTCAAGCTGAGGCACAATGTGCAATACAGCAATCTGTGGTGTGCTGGAAGCAAGAACGGCTGTTCTCTGGATATGCCATCTACTACAGGATTATAGACCAGTTTTTTGTACGTCCAGATAGCCTTACCATAAAAAGTCATTCAGGACAGAACCCAAAAGCCTTTGGTTCCTGCAGAAAAAAAGGAGGGGGGGAAAAAATACAAACAAAACCCAAAGATGCAAAAGAACACACAGACGAAACTGGCAAATAAGGATTTGTACTACGTGGTGGATATTTCCGGATACGAAACCTGCAGCGTACATCTTGCTAGCAAAAAAAAAGCAAAGCCAAAAACCTGTCCCCTTCAAAGTGAGTGACGGGAATTCGCACCATTCTGAAATGACGATGTGTTGGTCAGTAACACACACACACACGTGCGAAGGCACCGTGAAACAAAAAGGAGTTAACGTGATCCCTGAAATTCTTCTCAGCTCTCTCCAACAGTGAAACCCTATTCAAAGGGATGGCTACAATGGGTGCTTTTATTTTTTTCTTTCCCTCAGAAGTCTGAGGGGAAAAAAAGAAAAAAGAAAGAAAAAAAAAGAAAAGAGAAAGAAAAAAGAAAAAAAGGAGGGGGAAAAAATAGAAAAAAGAAAAAAAACCCAGAGAGCTATTGAAAAATCTCCTTACAGGGTCAGCTGTCAGCGGAATGCATTTGAGTATTCAGGGTACCCATCCATGCAGAACATCAAAAACTGGGCTCAGGTCCCTCCCCTATTCTCACGGGCTTAAGCCCAGGCTTGGTTTGCGCCACGGTGCTGAACAGCAAGGCAGCGCAGTGCCTCCGCAGGGCTGGTAAACAGCAAGACCACCGATCAAACGGAGCGGGGCTGTCACGTCTGCTTAATGCTTCCCTTTTCTTCCAGCGTCCTCCAACACAACACACCAGGCACGTTAAAAAAACGCACAAAGTCAACAGCTCGGCAGCTCCTGGTGCTGGGCTCTTTTGAGCTAAATTCCCCATCTAACCTAGATCAGCCCAAAGTTAGCTAGTGTACTTATCTCTAACGTACCCCTGCTCCTGGCTTGAAGGAAAATGCCGACATCCCCAAGCAAGCTGCAAACATCACTTGGGCAACACAGCGACGTTCCTCTCCTGCACTCTGAGGGCCGTGAAAAAAATTCTCGTTAAGGCAGGCTTGGGATCAGCAACTTCATCATGGGAATAAGCTGCTACAACAAATAAGCAAGGACCAGCACCAATTCTGATCAAACGTGGGGTTGCTCAGCATATCTGAAAATGTGGCTGCTTTGTTTTGGTGTCGGACTAGTAAGTGAGCATCTCCGCTAAGATTTTAAAACTGTAGGCCCGTGCACAAGTATTTTGTTGTTATTGTCCATCACTGCACCTATATTTCAAGAACTCCAAAAAGAATCAGAAAATCAATAGGGAGAGGAGTGCTTCCAGCAACAGAATTAAAAAAACTCTATGCATCAGCACCATCATTTCACAAACCAAACCTACGTATGCACACACACACACATCCAGATGTAGGCCCATATGTTTTGGGTACAGGTGCAATACTTAGACACCTCTTTTTCACCTCCCCGAATCTGACAAAAAAAATCAGAACTGTGTCTGTTCCCCAAATCATGATCTTTATAAGTCTGTGTATGTGTCTGCATGTAATAAATGCATGCGTTAGTCAGAATGTTTCTATCCCTCTAACTTTAAACAGTGTCCATTCACTCAGCGTCCTCACCTCTGCAACCAGATTCTTGGTTCCCACAGAGTGGGAAACAGACTTACTGTAAAAACTCACATGCATTTTATGCGATGACTGTTACGAGCGAACTACTTGTTGTTGGTGTAAAACCACTTCGATTCTTACCCGAAGGTGCCAGCTTTAGACCAGACCTCTTTTCAGACCAGCGCTATTCAGCGCTGGCACCTTTGCGCAGGATTTTATAGTAGGGCAACTCACGATTACATCTTAAGCACCGCTTCTACAAAAGCACGGAGAGTCCTATTTCACTTCATTTTAACTTGCTATTGCTGTCAGAAAACATTCATGTTGATCTTTTGTATTTATGACATTTCGCTGTAAGTTTCAAAAACGCATAGCTCCGTCGCGAAGTTCAAAATCAATGACCTTACCTGGCATAAATCAATGCAACTGCAATCAAGTCAATAAAGGTATTATAATTAATAGTAGCAAAGCCATGATCCAACCTACCCAAAACATTGTGCAAAATATTTCAGAACTGTTCCCTGTCAGGTATTCACTGCAATGAATTGGACTGCGCTACAGACTGCTGAAGCATTAGGTTTGTGACCACCAAAATAATCCCTGTGTAATTACTCACGTTGACCAACGTGCTTTAAAAAAGATAAAATAAAATAAAAAGTCCTGGTAGTGTGAGGCCATACATCGATGGATGCTCTGTAAAAGTTTATTACTATGAGGCACTTAAATGAAATATATAACTTCATATCGCCTAATAAGGATAGCTTCCAAACACTTCTTTGTTTCATTCAGTATGGTGTCTATTTTATGAGCCTCGAAACCAAAAGCTGTCAAGTCTCAAACAGAAATGTCTCTGGTTTAATTTTTGACAGTTTTCATAAGCAGATTTCAGAAGTGTGCACAGATTCCAAGACTTCACCTGCGTACACAGCTTCGTTCAGCCTTGAAATGCCACCTCTGGCAAAGACATTACAACACAATTGGCAGAAACATAATGCTGAAGTGGGGGAATGTAAGAGATACCACATCTGAGATTCTGGAGGATCTTTTGAGAAGACACCACATCTGAGATTCTTCAGCATCTTCTCCTCACACGGAAGCCAATTGCAGCAGTCCATTGACTACAGCAGGAACCCCATGACAGATGCAGCAATACTTCCCTTGGATTGGAATGGGCCTGAAGATGTAGAGGCAAAAAGTTTAAAAAGGGAGGACAAAAAAAAAAAAAAAAGACAGAAAGACAAAGGCCATTTAAAAATGGCTTAGTCCTCATTTCTCTGCCACAGGAAAACAGAGGTTTCAGACAGGCTAGGAAAAAATCCCACATTGAGCACTGCTTAGTAAGTAGAACAGTGGTCTAGAACACAATTAAAATTAAGTTTTTATTGCCCAAAAAGACAGGCTACCTTGCTATAGCTGCAGATGCTTGGTGCAATGACTGATAAATGCATCTGTCTTACAGGTAAAATCAGGAGGCTCTCTGAAAAGACTGCTGAAGTAAAAGCTAGTGTCAAGGTGTCCTTAGAAAAGTCGTCTTAAAAAGGAACACTTAGCTTGCACCCAGGAGACACATGCATTTCACACTGCGCTGTAGAGATTATCTAGTGAGGAACGTAAAGCAAGCATTACACCACAAACTCAGATGCTAAAAACAGGCAATGGGATAACATTGCCATAACATCTTAGACAGAATCACATCACAGGTTTGAGTGGGAGGTGGTTTCTTTGCCATTAAAGTACCCAAGAAATAAAAGTAGATGCTTAAAAGCAAGCTCCTCCTTCTTCCACTTCGACAGCCAGCTCTGGGAGCCTCCATTGCCGGCAGGCACCAGGATAAGATCAGGGAGTGCAGGAGCATCTCAGCACCTACGAAAAGGAGGAAATATTCACACATGTCCCAGGCAGGGATTAAAGAGCCTGATATTAAGTGCTGGTGAGGACTGTGACAAAGATTTGCCAAGACAGGCACGACCCCAGGAAATTACACAGCCAGAGTCCAGCATCCCATATTGCCTTGCCTGGGACAGTTACGTTCCTACAAATACCCCAGGGCAGAGTGAACTGTTACAAATGACACATTTTCTAGCTCTCCATCCTGTAGACACCTGAAAGCATTGCCTACAGACATAGAAAAGACTGAAGTGTGCCTGTACACTCAAACTTTGGCATCATGGTGCATTTCTAGTATCCACACCCCAGCAGGAGGGCATCTACTGAACGAGAAAGGGACCAGCAGGGAAGAACTGGGAGTCCATGTGAACTATGGTAAACATTTCTTCAAAACTTCAATGCTCACCAAGTGCAGCCCACTCCAATAAACGGCCCATCATCAAAAGTGGCAGGAAAACACTTTTTTACTTTGCAGGGCTGTCCTGGTGTTTCAGTGTTGTCCCAAGCAATACACCAATACTGTGATGCCTAGCTCTCAGAGCAGTGCGTTCATCACCGTTCCAAAATAGCAATTTTTGAGCGGTTCTTCCAAACCTCTTTTGTGATGTGCGGGAATGCCCTAAGGAGTAAGAAGTTTCATCAAAATCACTGCAATCACACCATTGGACTGTCTC
Source organism: Opisthocomus hoazin (assembly GCF_030867145.1). Classification (NCBI taxonomy): domain Eukaryota; kingdom Metazoa; phylum Chordata; class Aves; order Opisthocomiformes; family Opisthocomidae; genus Opisthocomus; species Opisthocomus hoazin. The sequence continues at coordinate 52,054,483 of NC_134418.1, read as the reverse complement.
CACAACCACCAAATAACATAATTTAAGAAAAAAAAAAAAAAGAAAGCAAGCTTATTTAAAGCATAAAAAGCCTAGTGCTCATCCTCCATGTTTTAGCTTTTCCCTAATCCATTCTTGCTCCCTGAATTTCATCTCTTTCATCCATCTTCAGCCCATCCTTCATACTGTGTCGCACATGAAATAGTTTCCTAGTCAATCTACACCAGTCCCAACACTATTAGTATTAAAATCTGTAATAATAAATCACCCGTTCCTAGGACTACTCCAATTACAAAGACCTCACTCTCCCATGTGCATCTCATTTACTCATGTTGATGATGCACACGCTCATGCTCTGAATGTGAAAACCCTGACAGCAGCATCGGGCCCTCCAACTGACGTGTTGACCAAAGCCAAAAGTCATGCATATTCCTCTTCAGTCCTGGCCAATAATTCGGTCCACCTGCCTCCAAATCTATACTTATTTATTCTTAGAACAGCCCTGCAATGCTGGGCAGCACGCAGACACCCAGCTCATCAGCCAGCCAGCTCGCTGCGCATGCCTGCATCTTCACTTGCAAACCTGCTTGTGCTTCCCTCCCAGCCAGCAAAGGGCACCGGCTTCATTTTCGCACCAGTGGGCAGGGCAATTTGTTTTCTGCTGCAGGAGGAAAAAGTCTTTTCTGCAATTAACGGCAGGATACGCAAGATGAGCACCTCCGCCACATCACCCCCACTGAGGAAGGACGCGGTCCCGATGGCATCCCACCCTGTGGGACCCGCAGCCAAGCACAGCGAACAAAGGAGGGGGAACGACCCAGCAGACACTCGGGGACGAATTTCCTAGGCTGAGAAACAAGCTGCTCCACCACCTCCGGAGGGAACCGAGAAAATGAAAACCCAGCTCCTACTTTTGTCAAACAAAACATCCGAGCAAGGACTGGCTAGCCTTAAACTTAATAAATACCATTAAAATCTCATTGCCCCGCGAAGCAGGACTTGGTGTTTTCACTGCCATCAATCTGCACTGCCATTTAGCTTGCTCTGGAATTACATGTAAAATTAAACATACCCTCTCCTAACAGCCTTCAGAAAAAAAGGGAAAATTCGTATTTTATTGAATAATAAAAGTCATACAGAACTCATGGGCCAACATTAGCTTTGTAAAAACTTCAGTCCTTTGGAAACAGACACACCAGAGATCTGTATCCACTTTATTTGTTGCTAAAAGGTAATGAGACAACAACAATCACTTTGTAGTAAAGCAAGCCTAAATAAGGAAAAAGTACTCTCAAGGAGCTGGAACAGGAGCAGCCTCAACCACAACGAGAGGGACCGACTCCTGCCATCTGAGAGCAGTTGGTTTACCTTTAGAAAAAAATACAACTTTACAGTGGAGCCGTAACCTGAACTTTCTCACCCAACATCGGCACAGGTCTGCAGATTTTCTCCTTCCCCGGTCTGGTATTCTTAAGTGATGACTGCAGACTTTTTGACAGCAGCCTGTTTTAACCTGCAGCACCTGGTTTACTCCCATAAAAAAACTGCAGGGAAGGATTTTTCCTAATGAATACACAGTAGAAGCCTGTTCATACCGTGAACCCCTGGAAATGATGATAAATGAGCTCTACAAAGCACACGCTACTACTCAATACCAAGCAGGCTGCATTGGCTGCACTCTTTAAGAGACAGCATTCCACAATGAAAATGGAATTTATTAATTTTTAAGTCCAGGGAAGATTTTTTGTTGTTGTTGGTCAGCTTTGAAAATCTTGATCCAACACTCTGGAATAATCAGTGCTGTAATAGAGAAAGAAACTGCAACTAGCAGACTACCTATCTGCCTCATCTCAAGACACAGATGGCATTTTCACCCTTTTTTTTTTTTTTGGCATCTCAGCCTGCTCCTAAGCAGCTAGCTGACTGGAACCAGGACTGGGAGAGTGGGAAGGCTAATACCTCCCAACGAGTGACCTAAACAGGAAAGTAAATACAACAGTAGTCAGTTGTTTTCGCTAAACCGATGAAAGCTACAGTGACAAACATACAACAATCGATTTCTTTTGGCCACATACAAGTTGTTTTAACTACCGCAGAGAACAATCACATGCCTATCAAGAAAGGGAGAGAAAGAGAGGCTCCTTTCCTACCTCCCCACCCCTCCCACAAAACCAAACATCTGCCTGTCTATAGGGGAAAGGGTGGAAAAAAATCCGAACTAAATGCATCAGGGGGGCTACGCTGTTCCTACGGACAACGCTGGACACAAGGCTGCTGATCAAACTCAGCCCTTCAAGGCAATCCCCCAGGTACCCAGGGCACATTCCTGGGGCACTGTACCTACATCTTCATCAGCAATAAAGGGCACCAGCTCGAGGTAGGCTCCGTAGGCTGGGAAAGGGCTGCTCTCTGGCTCATGGCAGGAAGCAATCATCAGCCTTACAACCATATTTCCAAGTCAAAACACTCAAAAGATACTTGCAAAGGGAACACAAACAAACAATTAAGCAAGCAAACAAACCAGGAGTTCAAAAAAGAGAAAAAGGACATTAAAAAAAAAGCAATTTTCTTCCTCCATCCACACATACCGGCCCTCTTGCTCAAAAAATCCCTCTGGCGAACACCAGTCCTATGCTGTTGGAGCCAGCAAACGCAATCTCACAGGCAGGAGGTGGGAAGCTCTAAACATCTCTAGCAATGCATCTACCTGGACCATATGTTTCCCTCTCTGGCTGCAAGGGGAAGCAAAGCTGGCTCCTACCTGTAACCCAGGGCGGCTGGGCTGGATGCAGATCTGTACCCTACCACCCCACATCCATGCATACGCGGTGCCCAATGCAACCCCCAATTTGGCAACCTCCCCACCCATGCCCCCTGTCCACCCTCTGCCTCCTTCTACCCAGGAAAATGACTGCTTCTCGAGGCACCCTTCAGCAATTAACAGAAACACAGAACCATGAAGGGATGGGCATAAGGACGGGGGGGACACAGGAAACTCAGGAATTTCTCAGTGTAACGCCAGCAAATCCACCGGTCCGACGAGGTGCCTTTCACAGCAAAAGAGAAGGGAGAGCAAGAACAAAACCTACCAGGTCTCCTCCATCTACCCACTGCCTCTGCCACCCAGCTGTCCACGGCCAAACCCGGCCAGAGCCTATAAGGCATTTCCCAGCTAGCAGCACATCCCTTGTCCCCGCTGTTGCCCCCAGCACGCAGACCCAGAGAGGCACTCCCGTTACCTGGAGCATCCAGCCCCCCTGAAGGGACACTGTCCTTATCACGAAATAATTCAATCCAAGCGTGCGCCCAGGGCGGCCGGTACCCTTCAGCCCAACGCAACCTGGCGAGGGTGCGACTGACAGCCGGGAAAGGGCGGGTGAGCATCCATCCGTCGGGTGGTTAGTTACCTTTAGACACCTCCGGCTCCTGAGATGCGAGTCCCCATCAGTTCCTCAACAACCTGCAGCACGGAGCTGCTGCCACCATCCAGCCATTAAAACCAGGGGTGGGGGTAGGAAGCAGACCTGGCCACCGTACCAAAGCCTCCAGCCAGGAAGAAAAGGGGGCAATGCGAAGCAGCAAATGTCCCTCAAGGAAGGAAAAATTTCTAAAAAATTAAAATATAAAAAAGGAAAACAAAAAATAGGAAGAAGAAAAAGTCTCTCCTTTCCTGCCGTGTTCTTCTGCTACGCAGACTCCCTCCCGGAGGACGGAGGGTGTGCGGGGATGGGGGAGGCGATCGCTCTTTCCTCTCCCCCGACGTCGCCGACCCCTCCGGACCAAAGCCCCGCTCCGATTTACCTCCTCCAGGTGGGCAACTTCAGAGCAAGGTGATGTCTCCGAAGCCGGCACCACCGGCCAGGCGATTCGTATGCGGCAGAGTCATTGCCTCTGCTGCTGCTGCTGCTGCCGCCGCCGCCGCTGCTGGGGAAGAGCAGCCGCTGCCGACGAGACCACCAAAAAAAAAAAAAAAAAAAAAAAGAGAGAGAGAAATCTTCCACCATCCCCCTTTTTTTCTCTTGCCCCTTCAGCACCAGCCGCTCTTCGCATCCGCTCCCCTGCCCGCGGCCCCTCGCTCCGCGGGGCCGGGGGACACAAAGGCGCCCGCGCAGAGGGAGGCGGGGGCTCCTCAGCCCCCCGAGCTCCGCCGGCACCCCGGATCCTTCCTCCTCCTCCTCCCGCTGCGGAGACCGCCAGCCCCGGCGCGGGTCGCCGCGGGCGGGGGCGGGGGGGAGGCGGCTCCGCGGGCGCGCCCCGCGCGGTGCCTAGCGGGCGTGGGGGGGGCCCATGGCTGCGGGCGGCCCCGGTTCGGCTCGGTTCGGCTCGGTTCGGCAGAGCGCGCACACACAGGCACCGCACAAGGGGAGGGTGGGAGGCGCTTGGGGGCGGCGGGACCCGCAGCACCCGCGTCCCCCGCAGGGCCGAGCGGGGAGCGGGGCCCGGGGAGGAGGCGGCGGCGGCGGCGGGCTGCGCGGCGCTGCTGCCCTGCCCGGCGGCGGCCGCACGGAGCCGGGCGGGCGGCGAGCCGAAGGGCGGGGGAGCGGCGAGGGCCCGGATCTGGGTTGCGCGGACGCGGGCTCCACCTAGCAGCCAGCCGGCACCGCACCGCGCCGCCCCACCGGGGGCTCCCGCCGTACCGTGCCGTGCCACCCGCGGTCCGCACTGCCCCGCAGCCGCCCCCTTCCCCCGGGCCCTCTGCAGCCCCAGCGCCCACCCCCGCCGCCATCTGCCCCTCAGCCCCCTCCAGAAAGGATCCCCCACCGCCCGATAGACAACTGCCATTGCTCCCTTCCCAGGCAGCCAATCGCAGACTGCCTACCAGGCACGTAACCGTTCCACGCTGGATTCCCTACCTCCCGATTGGCCACTTGGGCTTTTATCCCCAGCCAAACAGCCAATCGCAGACTGCCTATCAGGCACGGAACCATTCCACGCTGGATTCCCTGCCTCCCGATTGGCCACTTGGGCTTTTATCCCCAGCCAAACAGCCAATCGCAGCCTGCCTTTCCGGCACAGAACCATTACCCGCTGGGTTCCCCACCTCCTGATTGGCCACTTGGCCTGTTGTCCCCAGCAAGTGGTCAATCACAGCCCGCCTACTGGTTGCAGCCCCTCTCCCTGCTGCGCAGCCCAGGGATGGGACTCAGGGCAGCCCCAAGGCAGCCTGGGGCAGGGGGGACCCACTCCGTCCCCTCCCTGGGGACATGAATCCCCTCACCTCCGGAGAGCCGAGGACAGCCAGGACAGGGGACAAGAAGTCTACCTCCCTCTCTCAAATGCCTACGAGGGACCTCTGGAAATAATGGTGCTTGGCTGAAACACGATGAGCACTTCTCTCCCAGACCGTGTGGTCCGTTGAGGGAGAAGGAAGTAAACAAAATAAACTCTTAACAAAACAAATAAGAAAACACAAAATGCAAATGATTTCCCAGTTTCCCAAGTGCTGACACGTTCAACATGGCACACTCCACCCCGGAGACCAGACCCATCTGGGGAGATGGGATAGCACTCCCATCTTTGAATGTAAAAAACCTATAGAGCTGGAAGGGCCATCCGGTCCACCCTGATGGAAAGACCCACTCCATTTATTATCTTGCCCATCTGTTTCTTCAACAGGTTCTGAAAGATCTCCGAGGAAGGAGATGTTGCAAGACCGTCCTTTTCAGTGGGATAAAGGAATTACAGAATCAGAGAATGGTAGGGGTTTGGAAGGGACTAGTCCAACCCTCCTGCCGAAGCAGAGTCACCTACAGCAGGCTGCACAGGACTGTATCCAGGTGGGTCTTGAATATCTCCAGAGAAGGAGACTCCACAGCCTCCCTGGGCAGCCTGTTCCAGTGCTCCGTCACCCTCAGAGGGAAGAAGTTCTTCCTCATGTTCAGAAGGAACTTCTTAGGCTTCAGTTTGTGCCCGTTGCCCCTTGTCCTGTTGCTGGGCACCACTGAAAAGAGTCTGGACCCATCCTCCTGACACCCACCCCTAAAATATTTATAAGCATTTCTAAGGTCCCCTCGCAGCCTTCTCTTCTTCAGGCTGAACAAGCCCAGCTCCCTCAGCCTTTCCTCATAGGACAGATGCTGCAGTCCCCTCACCATCTTTGTAGCCCTCCGCTGGACTCTCCAGTAGCTCGTCATCTTTCTTGAAGTGGGGAGCGCAGAACTGGACAGAGTACTCTAGATGGGGCCTCACTAGGGCAGTGTAGAGGGGAAGGAGAACCTCCCTCGACCTGCTGGCCACACTCTTCTTAATGCACCCCAGGATCCCATTGGCCTTCTTGGCAACCAGGGCACACTGCTGGCTCATGGTTAACCTTTCGTCCACCAGGACACCCAGGTCCTGCTCTCCAGAAGGTCCGCCCCAAGCCTCTACTGGTGCATGGGGTTGTTCCTCCCCAGGTGCAGGACCCTGCGCTTGCCCTTGTTGAATTTCATCAGGTTAATTAATTAATCTTGTTTGTTAACTCAGACTGTGGGTCAGGAAGATGCTCACATGGGTTCCCAGCTGCATCGCTAGTTAGACAGGCTCAGAAATGTGTATTTTGGGTTAAGAGCTGCTATTCTGGATGCATTGATGTGTGTGGAAAATTAAGACTGATAAACATAAATGCTGTTTTCCCAATAATAAAATCAGGGCCCATCTCACTGACACTGCAAAAATAAAGGAAGAATGTCAACAGTGGTGAAATTCAGAGGGCGAAGAGGAATCTAAAAGTTACAACACATCTGTCTCAACCATTTACATTTCCTGTGAAAAGCCGTGTTAGAGAACACCTGGCCTTTCCCACAAGGCTGCAAAATACCGCCAAAAGTCCGAGTGAATGATGCACAACATTCTACAAATGTTTACTTGAAGAAAAAGTAAATTTTAAAGCAATTAAAAAGCCATTGTGTTTCGGGCCTCGCATTTGGCTCACCAAAATTGGTGTCCCCAGTGTGAAAAGCAGTGGAAGACTCTACAGCTCCGTCCTTGGGAAAGTTCTTTTTCTGTAACTGCCCTTCTTCCAGGTGTAACATGGAGAAAAAAAACACCCAAAGAAACCACCAACCCCGCCAAATCTTGAATACTGCCTCTAGTGGGATGCCCACTGATATGAGATTCTCCGAGAAACGATGACCTCTCCGATGATATTCACCACACATGCTCAGGGAACGAAACAAAGCCCTGCACGCTGAAATTAGATTTGCTATATTTCTTTAAGCTCTGTTTTAATGCAGAGGTGAGAACAAAATCAATGTTTAGTCAGTGAGTGGAAAAAAGACAAAATACCACTAGGCTTAAAGTGGTGTGGTATGTTTTTTTGTTGGTGTTTTTTTTCCTCTCATAGCTTTACATATAATGAAGAAGGAAAAAACCTAGTTAATTCTGCGGGGGAGGCAAGGAAGAGCTTTGGAAGGCCACCAGCCTGTTGCACTATCATTGCTCATTAAAATTGTGTCTCGGGTATAACAGTGCAAGCCAGCCCAGAAAAACCTATAGACAGAAAACTTGCATTAAGTTGTGCAGTTGTGGTCTCCAGAGGCAACAGCGAGATTATTCCCCAAAGGATATTCTCCCTGTACTCTGTCCAGGGAAACTTGAAATCTGTCCAGCGATGAGGTTTTCACCAATTCCCTTGAGCAATTACTTCCCAGTCTCATCTATCTCACCGTTTGGAAGATTTTCCTGCTGTTCAGCCTACATTTTTCCATTTCTTAATTTCATACCATTACTTATGGTTACGGCCTCAATTAATCAAAGTACTTCAATGCATGCTTAAATTTTGGTATGTGCTTAAGCTCTGCTGAAATCACGTGCATGGGTGTTTTGCAGGGCTGATGGATGTGCGCATGTGTTTAAGCACTGTGCTGAATTGGGACCATGCATCATCCAAAATAACTATCCTTCTTTTACGTATTTTTAAACCATTATCCTTCTCTTGCTTAATTATTGATTAGATAAGCTATATATTTAAGCTACTTAATCTCTCCTTGTGCATCAGTCTTTCCAAGAGTCTGATAATTTTTCTCTTTGGATCTGAATTCCCTGAAATCCTTTTGTGTTTTGTAAGGACGGGTAATGAGGAATTGCAATTTAATGCCGTATCCCAGATGCGATTACAAGAAGAGCAGTTGTTCTCTGCAGTCGAAGGATGTAACCTACCTACGCCAGCAACCCCGAAGTGCATTGATTTGTTGTGCTGCTCTATCATTTTGTAAGACTCTCTATAATCTACTGCTATTCTTTTCCATGTCCATCAGCCCAGCATTCAGGCACTTTTGCTTACAGAGGCAGATGGCCCTTAGGCCTTAAAATTCAGTTTGGTGTTTTACACTGGAAAACCTGCAACAGAACTGAATTGCAGCCTTAGAGTTTTCCAGAATGCTTTCTCCCATGGGAAAAAAAAAATCACCATTTCAAGCTGTATTATTAGAACAAGATCACCCAGTATTTTGGGTTCCCAATCCATTTTCTTCATCAGAAGGATCTGTCACACATACCACCCTGGCACCGCAGTGCCTGCATCCTTTTCTGCTCATTATTCCATTATCCCCCAGGTATATATGGAGCTTTAATGATAATGTCATTATTTTACAATGGATTAAAATTAGGTTTAGTGAATTGTAATCACCTGTGATTCTAATTATTTTCCTTTTTTTCTTTTTATCATTCTTCTTTTTCTGAAGATCTGTGTCCTATTTGCTTTCTGGCTTTCTCTCAGATTTCTGTGAACTTCCATAAACAATTGTCACTGAGCCGTTACACTCTGTAATGAATTATCTTATTCTCAGAGATGCTTGTCATCTGGAGCAGTTCATTGGTACATATTTGTGCTTTTCAGACTTGCTTTTTTTTTTAACCGGTTCTCATGCACGAAATATATTTCAGTGTTTTCTTTATTCATGATCAAGTATTATGTGGCTTGTTTGGTTTTCACCTTTTTTTTTTCAATGTGAAGTATTGTCATGACAAGAATACATCAAGTATAAAAAAAAATGCTATGGAGGGATGCAAATAAACATCATGGACTTCCTGCTATAGAACCAGCAAAACTCAACTCATCTCTCATACATCCACATTTCCATCATAAAATCCCCACAATAGTAGCTCGCCAATTTCTTTAACAAATGACAATAGATAGTAACGCTGAATTAGACCCTGAAAGACCCCATATTCTGTGTTTTCTTCTTCCTCCTTGTCATCTTATCTGCAGTACTGGTTTAGGAAAGCACTCTGAGATGCCTCCCTGATGGGGGACCACCTCACATTTTTGCATGCTGCCTTTTCCCACGCTTCTTTTTAGGCATGAACCTCAGTGAGATCGATTGCACTGGGTTCAAGCAAACTTACAAAATAAGGAGTAGTTCACAAGTAGAAATCAGCGGTGAGGCACATGCTTAGCCTGACTTTTGGATATCTGCCTCTGCATGTGTCTGAAAGCTAGCAGTTTCCCTTGGTAAAACCCCTGGGTGACTAAATTCTCGATCAACATTCGGCCACATTGCATGGGGACAGATGGGTTTCTGTCCCACTACTTGCTCTGGCTACAAACCTGCTAGAGAATTTAGTCACTCAGGGATTCTACTATGGGAAATCTGAGCACTGCTACTTTTAAGATGCCTGTAGAGGTAGATATCCAAAAGTCAGGCTGGGCAGAGGCAGTCATTTCTTGGCACCAAAGACAAGCAGGAGACAATTCTTCAAACCTGGAATATCTCCTTGTGGCTTCAGGCAGGGCTACCTATAACTGGGATTGACAGTGCAAACCTTCTCTCATCCCAGCATCGTCACAAGCTGTACGGTCTGTGTCAGAAGCTGTGCTGGGTAGGCTGAGCATGCCAAAGCCCTTTACTTCCACCCCACCTAGGGGCAGAAGATTCCCACCTCATCCTGCTTCTCCCTGCACATGCCTCATGGCCTAGCACTCAACTTCGATTTGGGGAGTTTGACATCTGGGGCTAGCTTGGGTAGTCAGGCTGGCCGTTGTTATGCTGCTGTCTTGTATGAAACTGTGCAGACCGCTTGGCAAGTGGAAGAAAAAAAGTTGTGCACGATGGCCGTTCATATCCAAAAGAGTTGTGGTGATAATGCTTTCCAGTCACATGGATTCACCAAGGGAAAATCATGCTTGACCAATCTGATAGCTTCCTACGATGACATGTCTGGCTGGGTAGATGAGGGGAGAGCAGTGGATGTTGTCTACCTTGACTTCAGCAAGGCTGTCGACACGGTCTCCCATAACATCCTCCTAGACAAGCTCAGGAAGTGTGGGCTGGATGAGTGGTCGATGTGGTTGAGAACTGGCTGAATGGCAGAACTCAGAGGGTTGTCATCAGCGGCACTAAGTCTAGTTGGAGGCCTGTAACTAGTGGTGTCCCCCAGGGGTCAGTACTGGGCCCAGTCTTGTTTAACTTCTTCATCAGTGACCTGGATGAAGAGTTAGAGCGCACCCTCAGCAAGTTTGCTGGTGACACCAAACTGGGAGCAGTGTCGGGATACAGCGGAAGACTGTGCTGCCATTCAGCGTGACCTGGATAGGCTGGAAAGTTGGGCAGAGAGGAACCTGATGAGGTTCAACAAGGGCAAGTGCAGAGTCCTGCACCTGGGAAGGAACAAGCCCATGCACCAGCACAGGCTTGGGGCGGACCTGCTGGAGAGCAGCTCTGTGGAGAGGGACCTGGGTGTCCTAGTGGACGACAGGTTAACCATGAGCCAGCAGTGTGCCATGGTTGCCAAGAAAGCCAATGGGATCCTGGGGTGCATTAGGAGAAGTGTGGCCAGTAGGTCGAGGGATGTTCTCCTTCCCCTCTACACTGCCCTAGTGACGCTCCATCTGGAGTACTGTCTCCAGTTCTGCGCTCCCCAGTTCAAGAAAGATGAGGAGCTACTGGAGAGAGTCCAGCGGAGGGCTACGAGGATGATGAGGGGACTGAAGCATCTGTCCTATGAGGAAAGGCTGAGGGAGCTGGGCTTGTTTAGCCTGAAGAAGAGAAGGCTGCGAGGGGACCTTAGAAATGCTTATAAATATTTTAGGGCTGGGTGTCAAGAGGATGGGTCCAGACTCTTTTCAGTGGTGCCCAGTGACAGGACAAGGGGCAACGGGCACAAACTGAAGCCTAAGAAGTCCCTTCTGAACATGAGGAAGAACTTCTTCCCTCTGAGGGTGACGGAGCACTGGAACAGGCTGCCCAGGGAGGTTGTGGAGTCTCCTTCTCTGGAGATATTCAAGACCCGCCTGGATAAGGTCCTGTGCAGCCTGCTGTAGGTGACCCTGCTTCGGCAGGGGGGTTGGACTAGATGACCCACAGAGGTCCCTTCCAACCCGTACGATTCTGTGATTCTGTGGAAAGACGTCTTGCTTTACCCACATAATTTGATTAAAGTATTTTATTCTTTGCAGATTCAGTTGGACTTACACTGGTTTTAAAAGACATTTTGCATTTTTCTCATGAATTTTTTCTTTCATAAGGATCAAATACAGGTCAGATGTAAAACTCAGTACTTTAATGGTGCATTTCTTACATTAATATTCAGTTTTCTTTCCATAACAAGTGAAACTCTGGGGATTTATAATCATTGGTTTGTGGACCATCAGTACAATTTTTCTTCATTTGTAGTCTCATCTCTCTGATATGTACCTTCACCTTTATTTGAATACCATTTTTCTAGGTGTAAGAATAGCCTCAAAAAACTAACAAAAGAACCCCTTCCATGTTACACAGGAAATGCAATAAATAACTATTTTTTATTATTTTGAAAACATGGAATGTCAAAAAATACATTTCTGTTTAAGGGGTACATTAAGCCATGGCACACTGGCTGGTTAACGTAGTTTGCAGTAGCTTGGCACCATCAAAGTAGCACAAAGAAAAGAAAGTGCCATGGGGCAAGTGGTCTTTAACTTGCAGGTGATGTATTTCCTTGCAGCCTGTATGTTCAGTCCAATGCCTTGTGCAGCAGAAGGCGGTTCCCAGTCTCTCAATAGCAGAAATACTCCTGCTGCACTGCTCTCTTGGTAGGCAGTGGTGCTGTTTGAACGCTTCTTGAAGCATAGGCAATAGGGACATGGGAACACTTCCTGGCACAGATGCTGAAGATTGGATGTTGCCCTGAAAAGTGTGATATTTGGTCTAAGCAAACTGCCATTCTTGACACGTGTGCCCAGATCCATGCTGCTCACAATGCCATTGCAACTGGGAAGGCTGTGCAAACCTGCTGTGGAAGGCTGGTTGTGACTGGTGGCTTAGACATGGATTGCAAAATGGCCCTGCATAAGGATTGCCTGAACTACTGACCTGAATCTGTCTGTAGTCGAGGTAGTTAGGCAATTAGAAACAAAAATCATTAATAATTTAGCTTAATTGAAACCTAACAATACAGCCTTCCTGTACGATTTCAAGTGATTTCAACTGTTTGAAAGCATGACCTGTCTCTGTTGTTCCACTACTTAAATAATGTAGAAGAAAATAAAAATTATCACTGGAGTGTCACCTTAAAGAACTGAGGTTGTTTTTTTTCTCGGTAATTTGAACTCTTGAATTCTGATCGCTGGCTCTGGGTGTATTTTCACAGGCTGCAGCCTCTCTTAGTGTGTCAGTAGGTTAGGCTGGAAGATGTAACTGGCTGTTGTAAGAGGGGGGTTTTGATCTAGCAGTCATGTTAAAGCAGATGAATGTGCTGAGTATGCTTCAGCCAGGCCAAATGGAAAGAGCAGTTAAATGCCCCTCCACATAGTTATTGTGGAAAAAACATGAAGCAGAAATAGGAGAGTAAAATAAGCTGTGCCGCCAGAGAATTTTCCCTGGGACTGGCAGCAGATTTGGAGGCAAGGAGGTTTATTGGTTGCAGCTGCTGGTAAAAGTCGGAAAAGTTCAGGGAAACCAGAAGAAATCCAGTGAACAGCAACAACAGTGGATGGGGTTGAGAAGGAGAAGAGGCAGAATGACTTTTAGGACCAAAGATGTGGAGGGTAATTTCTGGGCTGCTTGTTGATTCACTCTCGTGGCATTCAGGAAAATAAGATGTTCTTCACAAAGAAACAACACAACACCGCGTAGATACCTGGTGCCCATATTCGTTAGGAAATCAATGTATTGACACTAATCTATAGGGCACTTCAAGCCCTCTACTTCATGCTGCTACTTAACATGACTCCATCAGCCAGCATCACATAGCCTTTACGCACTACAAGCAACCAAAATCTCCCATGAAGAAGAGGAGGAAATCCACCCTTGGCATCCATCGCAGCATTAGCGTGCAGGATGAATTACGCTGACATCCAGAAGAGTAAGGTTCCAGTTCACATTGCCTGCTGGGCCTGAGAGAAATTTGATCTGCTGGCAGAAATATTGTATTGCCTCTCGGGGACTGCTGGGCACCGTGCTTTTGCACTACCCTTAGCCGTCTGTACTATAATGCTTATATCACCTGCAACAACTTATCTCACCTGTCTCCTGATAGGCAGGATTGAGAGAAGAAGCCGAGGGAAAATATCACTCTTCCTGCAACACTGTGAGAGGATTTAAAGCCATTTGTGAAACAAAAGTAGAAAATGATCACAGTTAAGAAGTCGGTGTTTTAAAGACGCTCTCTCTGAGGACTTCGACTGCAGCGGTATAAATTTAGTACTCAAAGTATTAATGGCGAAATTCTACACTGAAAAGGAAATTAACTTTCTCACTTAAGGTTATACTGCAGTGATAAAGTGATCTTAATCATTTTGAAGACTAAATGCTATGTCTAGGGGTAAGTCATGTTCCAAAAAGAAAGAAATCAATAATGCAAAGACAAATTTTGAAGATTTCAAATAATAAAACCATATAGAGTGGTTTGTACCAAATACAACAGAAGCTCCCTTTGGTGAAATGTGCATAAGGTGAAGTCTTGAGTGGATACCTCATGCATACAATTTAATGACAAAAAATATGAATCAAATAAGACTGGGTCAAAGCACAGCCAAAGGGATTAGACCAAAAATCAGGGCTTTAAGAAATGGATTGTTGTGCAGAGATATGCAATTGATCTTTTTGGTCTCCTCCACGATCTTTCTGCCTCCTGGGCTCTGTTTCAGAAATCAGTGGAATGATTTTTTATGAAGTTCAGTTTTCTTTTAGCTCGTATCAGCAGTTACTGAAATAATGTTTTTACCCCCTTCTGTAGAGCTGATTGGCACATCCTTGTTTCACACATTCATTTTATAAATCTTTTAATGCTTCCTCTGATAGGGTCACAGGAAAATGATCCGAGACAAATGGGAGATCTAATCTTCAGATAGTTAGCATAGTGTCTGGCAGCTAAAGAGAAAGCAAACAAAACACCGAGAAGTACCAGCATAGGCAGAGAACAAGTCAGGAGAGATGACTGAAATGCGCAAAGGTCCACTGGGTCCACACCTGAGCGCTGTGTGAAATGCTGAATGCCCAATTGCCGAGCTGCTGATATGGTAACAGTGCAAAAAGAGCAATTCAGGTGCTGGGTAGTCTTGGATGTTCATAAATTTGGTTATAGATGAACCCGATTAGTTTTGTGCTCAGTAGGGCTGGGGAAGAAGGAGGCTGAGAAAGACTTGCTGAAACAATTTCTGAAAGGGAAAGAAGAGCAAGCAAGGTGTACCTAATGTCTTGCATGAAGGGTAACAGGCTGGGCTATAAAATGTTACCAATCAGAAAGCAAGAAAAGGGGGTCAGGGACCTTTCAGAACACCTATTCATCCAAATGAAAATCTGACAGCAATCGATACCTGGAGCAGATTTCAAAAGAGATTTTCAGGTGCATAATCTCACCACAGACCAGTGGCAACTGTGCTCCTAAACTGTTTCCACACTAATCCCTACTTCTGCATGCCTATTAAGAAAAATAACAAACATGTAACAAGGACAGTAGGTAGCCTGATATTAGCACCTGTAAGATGTGTAGTAGTAGCATCTCTTTGAGATCGAAGTCATCTCTTGGTAGCAGGAGTTTATATTCATAACTCTAAAATCCACCCCATCTCATTTCATCTTCTGCACAATCAATAATTCAAGCATGCATTTTTAGAAGATTTCCAAATTAAGCCAGGTACCCTACTGTACAGGACATACCACACAGATTAGCAAACACAACAGCTTCTTGGTGAGCCAAGATGAGAGCAGCGTAGTGATTTGGAGAATATGAATATCATTATACTGAAGACATGTTTAGAGCAGTAGGCAGGGAATAAGGTCCAATCATCGGAATTGCTTTTCAGTTCCGACACTCAATATAGGTTGGAGATTTGTATGCAATACCAGGGCCCTGTAAATTGACTGGCAAATTGATGTGTCCTGCAGCACCAGGCTCTTTCACTGGCCACAGCCAAACCTCCGAATATCATTAACAATGATAGAAGTTAAGTCTGATTTTCCAAACTAGCTGTTACAGGAATTCTGGTTTCATTCATCTTTTGTGGTCTTCATTACTACACATTATGGGGAATTGCAGTCTATGAAGACACTCAGATGGAAGAACAAACAGAAGTAGCAAATTTCTGTTTTAGCACTGAACTGCTGAGCTACAAATGAGTTGGAGATGGTCCTCAGAGCAAAATCTAGGCAGTTGCCAGCAGGTTCCTACCTCTTAAGAGCACAGTTGCTTTTGAAAACTGAGGGCAAACACAAAGATGAGCTTTCTTTCCAAAATAATGTGCCATTGGGTTCAACCCTCAGCTAACTTCAGATGATGTATATGCAGTGGTTTGAACACCGATGCGCACAGAGCATCCAGCTATTTGTGTTATCCATTACAACCTTTTCTTCTGGCACGTCTTGCTCATCTTCAACTTGCTCAAGTGATCTGTGCAGCAAGGGAACTGCAAAACATTTGGCTTTTTCCAATGTTGCTTACCTCATGCCACATGCTTGTTCGTGACAGTTTCTGGGAACTGGATACCCTCGAAGTGGCAGTGGAGAACAGCATCAAATATGATGCAAACACCAAAACATCTACTTTCTGATGATCCATCCAGGATGCCCATCATAAATTTAAATCTAGGTTGTAAGTTACTTGCCTTCTGTTTTTTGAAACTCTGACATAGAACCACCTTTTAAATAGAGCCCATAATACTCCTTCTATTTTGTGTTTGCTTGCATGTTGAAGAAGGTAGGCGTTTTTGTGCAAAGAAGGGAGGAATCAACTCTACCCATGAAATCTGTGGTCAGTCTAAGGGCAGTGTAATACCACTGGCCTCTGCAATGCTCTGTTCCAAGTCAAAACAGGACTGCACTGTGGTGTATATTTTGTTTTGTTTTAGTTTGGGCTTTTGGGTTTTTTTTGTTTTGGGTTTTGTTTTTTTTTTTTGCTTGTGATTATGGGTTTTTTTAAATTACTTCCACTGCTTGTCTTGTTATCTCTGTTAAATACTAGCTGTTCATACTCTTGCCTTTCTGTATTAAAGGTCTTGGACAAAGGTTTTCTTCTAGGACTGCTGACCTTATTGATGGGCTAGCTGAGGTGTTGTTTTTCCCTTTTAACCGGGAAAGTGACTGTGTTCTGTCTCAAAGTGTTCAAAGCTCTAGTGTTGCCTGCTCCTTGGTGTCCTTCAAAGAATTGACCTACATGTGGATATCTTGTATGTTCGCTCTGTGACCAAACACCTGCAGACTGCTGGCTTTTCCCCCTCTTATAAATCCCTGGGTCTCATTTACACTTTTAAAGAAAAGTCTATTTACTTTTGCACCTGGATTGAAAGCAAAAGGTCTTCCCTAAAGAAATAAAGCTATCATTTAATTCAAGGAGGGCACTAAGATATTACCCTCCCAGGGGGACCCTCGTTTGTCTCCCTGGCAGCCCATATCCCAGCCCCTGGGTTAAACGGACTTTGGAGCTGAGTTGTCCGCTCTGGCTGCAGAGCTGATCCTGTGCACAGAAGCTGGAGGGAATGGAGCAAGCAAGGCAGAAATGTGTATTTCAGCTCTTCAGGCCATACTGGTACTTAGATGACCTTCATGCATAGCTTTCCTGTACAAAGAATATTGGGTGAGTAGAGGCCCCCTGCTTCCTCAAGTTGGATCTCTTTCTGTTGCAGACAGTTACATCTCAATGTTCATCAAAACCAGCCAGGTTTTCATCTGTAGTATATAAATGCTAAACATGAGTATACATTTCTACAGATGTGTTAGTAATAACCACAGGGCACTGTTACTGCTGTTGTTGTCATTGTTTTTATTCTCCACCATCCAAGTTTTCAGGGGGTCTAATTCAGATCCAGCTATCAATGAGTTTTGAATGCTATTGCCATGTTTTATACTTGTATTTTTGGAAGGTGCATCATTTATGTTTCTAATGTACGCAGTACTGTATTGGTTTTCCCAAGTAATTGCAATTATGCTTTCTGTGTCATTGCTGATCATGTGTGTTTGTATTCTCCTGCATTCTCAGTTTGGCATTCTCATGAAGTGGAAAAGCAGTGTCCACAATGATACGGTTTCCTTCCTTCCTTTTTAAAACCACCATGCTGGACCTGCTAGCATATACCTTACAGCCACCAACAGAACAAAAAAAAAAAAAAAAAATTCTCAAAGGGATTTTTATACATTAGTGTTTCTTACTTGGACTAAGATTGCAACACATCGCCTATTACTATCCTATTGTATTGAAGCTACCTTCTGTGGCTCTTGCAGAATGCATGGTTCACAGTCTGGCAGCCTTTTAGGCTGCACCTTTTAAAAATCTCTAGCTGTATTGGTATGATCATAAATGGAACTGCTAATAGTCTCCAAAACCTAACTGCAGTTCCTATGCTCTGTACTTCCTTCCCTCGATCTTCATTTTATTATCGCTCTTACAAGGAGCCCCTTCCTTTGCAGCCATAATTAAGGTCTCAGTTTCTCTTTCCAAGTCCTTCTCTGACAGTGATGATCATGTCTATTTTTTTTTAGTTGCTGAAGCTGTCAATCCACAGTGTTTCCCAAGAGCCATGTTCAAGTTCACAGAAACAGGAAGCAAGCACAGAAAGAAGTCCCAGAAGTTGGTCATCATTTTAAAGATAAGGTCTGATCAGGGAGACAAGGCTGCTCAATTTCAGAAGATTTAAAAGCAGCATATGGTTCATGTTCTGGATGCAAGCAGCTTACACACACTCCCCCCACCACCACACACATACTCCAGCTGTGCCCCTAAGCACACACCTAGGGAGGAGCAAGAACAACACAAGCAGTCATAGTACTTTCTCCCAAGTACTCTCTCACCAATTTTAATTTCAGGGACTTTCTCAATTACACATGGAGGGTTTTTTCCTCATTTAGGAGAGCCTTCTGGATTTCTCCTGCACAATCTGGTGCTGTTTCTCCCTTGAGGCCATGCAGATGAGTTGAGCACCCATAAAAGCATCCCTGGCAAAGCCTCAACGATGCTGCAGCCCACAACCACCATGGATTTCTTCTACATCTGGCTTCTCCTAGCGTTGCGGCCTCCAGAGACTACCCTGTCTCCCCTCAGTCAAATCTGACCCATAGCAAGAGTAGTAGCCTGCTTGCTCATTTATCATGGAGAAACTGCCGCACACCTTTTGCCATCTTTGTCACTCTCCTTTGAATTTTTCATCGTATTATGTTTGCAGGTGATGGGGCCAGAGCACTACGCAGTGTTCAAAATGGGGATGAAGTATAGTTTTGTACTGGGGTTTAACAGTATTTTCTATGTGTTCTTTACCTGTTCCCTAAAACCTCCACATTTTATTCAGTATTTTCAGGCACTAAGCTGATGTTTTCATGGCCTCCCTCCTGACAGTTACAGCCAGCTCAGAGTTCATTTTGTTCGTGAGCCTTGGATCACTTTTTCCAGGGTGTGCCACAATCAACGCGGGTGTCTCCTCTGCTATGCTTCCCCCACTAGGACAACCTGTAGGGAACCGAACATCAAAAATACCAAAACCAACTGTGTGAGATGAATTTTGCATTCAAAATAAACACAGTGCCATTGCATTGTCATGTCAATGATTAATCTGCTACCAAAGAATATTTCTCTATTCTCTAACAACAATTAGCCACACAAAATTTACAGTACTGGAAGGCAGTCACTTACTGACAATGCAGAACAATTTGCAGATGAGGTTGATTACACTGGCAGAGTTTAACTGAAAAATAAAACAGAGATACACATTGATTGAAGCTATCTAAATAAAACATGAATGACTTCTAATGAAAACAGCAAGTAAAACAGCAGTTTGAAAAGGCCTCAGCAAGGTTTTGCTCAGAACGGGATGTGGGACAGCCAGGGCAAGTAACATTCTGTGAGTCATTTACTAATTTACCACCTTTAGGTGCATCATTTCAAGTCTACAGATTTTTGAAAATACCTTTGGTATTACTCACCCCCCTCACCTCTAAACATTTCAAATGGTAGTTTTACAGGCGTTTTGTAAGTGCTGATAGTATAATCAATGGGTTGGCTTAGAAAGGATGATGACTTGCTGCAGGTTATGTCAGCTGAGCTGCTGCCTCTCTGTAAAGGAAATGATGCACCTCACCACGCAGCACCAAAGACCTCTTTCCACTGTGTCTACATGGATAACAAGGAGGTGATTTGGGACAGCCAACATGGCTTCACCAAGGACAAATAGTGCCTGACCAGCTTGGTAGCCTTCTATGATGGGGTTACAGCATTGGTGGACAAAGGGCGGGCAACTGACATCGTCTACCTGGACTTGTGCAAGGCATTCGACACTGTCCTGCATGATGTCCTTGTCTCTAAATTGGAAGGACATGGATTTGACAGATGGGCCACTCGTTGGATAAGGAACTGGCTCGATGGACACACAGAAAGAGTTACAGTCAATGGCTCGATGTCCAGGTGGAGACCAGTGACGAGTGGTGTGCCTCAGGGGTCGGTACTGGGGCCGGTGATGTTTAATATCTTTGTCCACGACATGGACAGTGGGACTGAGCGCAACCTCAGCAAGTTTACT
The DNA here is from genome assembly GCF_030867145.1 of Opisthocomus hoazin. NCBI lineage: Eukaryota > Metazoa > Chordata > Aves > Opisthocomiformes > Opisthocomidae > Opisthocomus > Opisthocomus hoazin. The sequence goes on along the minus strand of NC_134418.1, from coordinate 52,034,604 downwards.
GACAACACCAAGCTGTGTGGTGTGGTTGACACGCTGGAGGGAAGGGATGCCATTCAGAGGGATTTTGACAGGCTGGAGAGGTGGGCCTGCGTGAACTGCATGAAGTTCAACAAGGCCAAGTGCAAGGTCCTGCACGTGGGTTGGGCAATCCCAAACACAAGTACAGGCTGGGCGGAGAGTGGCTTGAGAGCAGCCCTGAGGAGAAGGACTTGCGAGTACGGGTGGATGAGAAGCTCAGCATGAGCCTGCAATGTGCGCTTGCAGCCCAGATGGCCAGCCGTATCCTGGGCTACATCAAGAGAAGCGTGGCCAGCAGGTTGAGGGAGGTGATTCTGCCCCTTTACTCCGCTCTAATTTAGACTAGATATCAGGAAGAAATTCTTCACCATGAGGGTGGTGAAACACTGGAATAGGTTGCCCAGAGAAGCTGTGGATGCCCCCTCCCTGGAAGTGTTCAAGGCCAGGTTGGATGGAGCTCTGAGCAACCTGGTCTAGTGGAAGATGTCCCTGCTCATGGCAGGAGTGTTGGAACCAGATAATCTTCAAGGTCCCTTCCAACCCTTATGATTCTATGATTCTGTGATTCTCCTTAAAAAGAAGATGCTCATCAGCTGGTGAAAACAGGTCCATGCTTCCTTCAGTCACCACTGGTTGTTCCACTGACTTTTATGCGGCTACTCTGATTATTACCTGGCTATCAGTGCCTGGCGATAGATGCAGAATTAATCTGAGACATGCTTGTGGTTTTCCTCTTATGCAAGCATGGAATATTTTTATTCATCTGATTTTTATCATGCAGTGTTCTTTTATCTGACATCCATGCATCGCATTTCTTTTGTATAATTCCTCTTTCTTTGATGCTGGCATGCACACTTCCTCCCAGCTATCCACAGATTTCGTTATGTCTCTGTTTTCTCCTGCTTTAGGATCATTAATGAGGATGTTGACTAAGTCAGGATCTGCCATTAATCTCTATGTTATGCTACTGGATAGTGCCTCTCTGTTTTATGTGCGGTTACTTAGCATTACCTTTTGCCATGGACTTTTTGCCAGCTCTCAATACACTGGAGGGCAGAGCTGGTGAATAATTTATTAACGAATTTGCATCTTACTTTCCTTCATGAAGTAAGTACAAATAATCTGATTGTTACTGATTTGTTTCTCAGCTGAAAATTTTCAGGAAACACTTCATGCAAACATGTGTTAGTATGTGGGTTTCTGGCAAATTAATACCTTCTAGACTAATACTTTCTGTGATACGATCAGTTACTTAAATGGTACAGTACAGTTTCACCTCATTTTGTGCTAAGTGGTTATTTTAAGAACGTCAAAAAAGAAACCAGAAAATGGCAAAAACGTAGCATTTACAGAACGGTTACTACCCTTTACCAGAAAAAGTACCTTGCAGGAAAATTTCAGGAGAACAAAATTAAAGAGTTTGTCAATGCCTGAGAGCTGGTTTCCTTCTAATGAGCGATCACAAACACCTGGCTTCTGTAGTATGCATAACTCTACTTCAGAGTCTGTGAATCAGTTTATGTTTTTAAAATAGGGGTCCATGAAAAAAACAACTTATGATACCACATTTACCAAATACCTTTTACTCACTGATTTAATAGTTCTGTTTATATATATGTATATATCTATATATCTCTATGGGGATTTATTCTTTATGAGATGTGCCAGAGATGTTACATTTCTTTTGCCTTTATGTGTTCAGTGATAACTCCATTGTTATTGGCTCTTTCATTTTTTGTAAGGATTTATTTCACTATGAAGCACTTTCACCTCTTACTTTTGTTTTCCTTCTGAAAATCAATACCATATTCACCTTTCACTAATATATTGATGGATCTCTGGTTGTTTTTGAGTTTTTGGTAGTAATTGCTGTCCTATAGTAGAAAATTAGGCTGATTTTCTTTCTTCAAATACTTCTTAATGACAAATTGACATTATATTACTTTTTTTTAAATAAATTATCTATTCTGTCATTAACGGCTTTGCCCTTGTCATAAAGCCGATTTTAGTTGATCAAACAAAATGAATTTTTCAGGAATTCGTGTGAAAATATTACAACATTAGCTATTTTTTCCCCTCTTACGTTACTTGGGCAGGGAGGTGGGAGGGAAATCAGTTTAGTACCTTGAGATCATACAGAATCAGTGATTTATATACACTCGTATTTCTCTAATATTAATACACACATTTCTTAGTTCCCAGGACTCTTCCTTGAAACCTTTTTTCTCCTTTCTGTTTCTTTTAGTAAACTCGTGCCCTACCAGCAGAAAGACAAGAATCTTCAGGAGGTTTTCTGCTCCATCTCTGCCTGTCCCACCCCTCCATGCAACCCAGGTGCTGTTTCCCCATATATATGTGCATATATATATACACACACATACACACATACACACACACATATGTTTATACATACATATATATACAGATACACAAGCATACATGCATATATGAATTCGTTTGGAGCTTGCTGTTCTCCTGCTTGCTCCTTGTGCTTATCAGAGCCAAGAGGACAAGCAGAGTCATCGCACCACAGCTGCATCTTCTGTAGGCCTTTCCTATACGCAACAGCTGGGATTCTTTGATACCTCTTTTTGGGGTGCTGTGTTATTGGTGCACAGGTCCTGGATTGGTTTATTTTTGTAGCAGAAGGGGATAAGTGATACAAATCCACATGCACCATCATAGGGGTTGCATGTGGCTGTAGAGCAGTTATGCTATTATCAATAGAAGCCACCATTTCCAAAGGGAATCCCTGTTTCTACAGCAATGCGGACACAGAAGTTAAAATTGAAACTGGAAGTGAGCTCCTCAGCGAACCGAAAAATCCAAAGCCCCTGTGATATAAACTGACACAATGCACACAGGGAAAAACAAATCTCCGTTTGAACTGTATTGCACTCAGCCCATCTGGACTCACTTTCAGCTTGATACAATATTTTTATTTTATTGCCCTAGTGTCACATGCTGCTAAACTGTGGCCCTGCCATGCCCTAGAAAGAGCTGCCTCTCACAGGTAGGTGGAATGATTCCTGTAATACCAGCCTTAATCCAGACTTCTGCTAAGCAGAGGATGTCTCATTTCAAGTGCCCAAGAAGCAGCAATATCGGTGCAAAAGGTTGCTATACAGTGGCAGAGGCTTCACCACCAGATCAGTGAAAGAGGATGAATATAGAGCAAAAAATAAAAAAGCACAAAAAATCCCAACAACGAAAACCACCCAAACCCAGACTTGAAGCACAGCATTACACTACTTCAGTATATGTTCTATTTTCAGAAGATGCTAAAGGAGCTGAAACACAATGGGCAATGATTTCTTACATTGTTCACAACAGAAAGTATTTGCACAGTAATGCAAATACACAACGACAGCCTGCAGGGCTGTTGTTGAAGGGAGATGTTTACAGGGACGCTGAGTGTGACTCACTAAGGCTCTGCAGCAGACCATGCTGCGGTGCAGCTGGGGATCTGGACCGCAGGCAAAGCACAAATAACCGTTCTCCTGCCCTGCTGACGGGCTGGTGGTGGGCTGCTTAACTGGGTACGTGGAGGACCACAGTCACCCTTGTCCTTCCCCGAGTAGCTGCATGGGGACTTTTCTTCACATTGTTCTCTTTCCTTACTCTGGAAGGCAAGTGGTTTCAGTGTGGCTGCCTACAGGGTAAAATACTACCCAGCATGAGAGGCAGTGAGATGCTGTCTCCAGCACCTCTGTGTTCGAGTCTTCAGAGCCCACCCAGGCTCTTCTTGGACACAGTGAATGCCAAATTCTTGGCATATGAGCGTGCGCTCAAAACTGGAAGGCAACTGTGGTTTGAGAAACACAGGATGTGGGAACAGAAAAGCCAGGAGAACCCAGTTTTTCATGACTAGGGTAAAATTTTAAAGTGTCCTAGTTTTGGTTAAAACAGAATCGATTCTCTTGTAGTGAATCTTCCTTACAGCAAGTTCTTCTAAGTAACTGCATTTTTCTGAAGCTGGCTGCGTATTTTACAGCCACTGTCCGCTCCAAAGGTGATAACACCTGATGTTTATGGTTACACTGAGCTAACGGTAGGAAAGGAACGCAGGAAAAGGCCCCTGTTTATAATTAGCACTGTAGCAGCCAAGGTCACCAACAGACCTCTTAGGTCTCGCAAGTGAGGAGTCAGAGTTGCACTTGCAGGGACGGGTGGATAGGACAGGTGACCCAATATGGACAAGCAGTATTCCATGCCATGCACGTCATACTCATTTTAAAGCTGGGGGATCACGAAGGTCTCACTCTCCTCATCCATGTCCACCTGCTGAAGAGGACCCTGCTCGTTGTCCTGCCCGCAATCGTGATCCAGATTCTGATCCGTGCATTCCTGAGTCCGGTTCCTGTCTGCTGCCGAGGCCACTCCGGGGCTTCCTGGTGCTGCCCGGCAGCCGCTGGTGGGATGCGACTCCGGGAAACTCAGTGTGGGTTTTGTACGTTTTGGTTTATTTTTCGTATTATTAATATTACTAGTATTATTAGTGTTATTAGTAAAGCTGTTTTAATATTCAATTTGTAAATCTCTCTCCCTTTTCCTCCTTTTTCCCTTCCCTTGGTGGGGGGTCGAGGGTTAGCAGAGAGCATCTGCCACTCTACTTATTGCCGCCCTGCTCTAAACAGTGACAGCAACACATTCTTATTTTCCATTATTAACTTATTTTCTTAAACCTAGAGTCCTTCATAGGAGAGTCATTGCAATATATATAGCAAGGTGGCTGAATTAAGAATAGTGGATAGGCTTACCAGACCTTGAATCAGACTGCAGGTAGCCTTTAAATAACACTCCTTCATTTTTTTTTAAATCATTAGGATTAAAACCAGCTAAAGCAGCTGTACTGCTGGAGAAAAGACAAAAAAGAAACACCTACTGCTACAAGGAGTCCCACTCCGTTGGGAAACACCAGTCACCCACCACAGGAGCCATAAGACCCCAGTGGAAGGGGGCACGTGCCTGTGGTGCATGAGCTTATTTTTAACCTTACTGCCAAACCTAACTGATAAGAAGTTATTGGAGTATCAATCTTGCTATCACTCCAATATTCTAAACTATGTATTATATTTTAAATTATATATATGTTTAAACTATATTTATTTTAATATATATATATTAAACTATCATTGTTTTTTTAAAATGTGAGGTGATTTTATTTATTTGGTAGTCTTTTAACTGCCAAACTCTTCCTGTCCACCCTACAGCGTGTGGGATAGTCACTCTTGCTCCATCTCCCACTTTTACTGACAGAAGTGATTTTTTTTCCTTGAGGTTTTTACAAGCTAAAGCAAAGCTCCTTTCCTTGGAATGGGGCAGAGGTCTAGGAACAGGGATGCTCCCTCACATTCGCTCTTGCAGAGTTTATAAATACTCCATGACTGCTCTTAGAAAAAAATGAATTTAGAAACCACTTTCTTTGGGGCCAGATCTTTGGCTCATGCAAACTGTCAGACCTGAAATGAAATCAGTGGTGCAGTATGGCATTTTGCTTCAGCTCCCTGCTAGAGGCCATTAAATCCCAAACTGCGAATGGTTGGATCGAAACTCTCAAACCGCCTGCTCAGCTAGAAAAACAGCAAAGTCTAAGGATTTAGCCACCTTAGATGCACACCTCAAGATAATGCTGGCAAATTAAAATCCTGCAGGTGGGACTTGGGTGAATTTGTGCCATTTGATTCTGAGAGGAATTTATATTATAAAGAGGGCATATAAATTGTTTAGGTGTACAGGTGTGCAAGACCCTTTGCCTTTCAGTTCAGATGGGCTCACCACATATCATCGATAGTCATCCCAGCTGCTGTAAAACCCTTTGTACCTACAGCCCTTGTAGTGCAGCTGTGGGTAGCAAAAAGCATCCTAGCAAAGGGAATATTTTCATTTTTCTGATTTGGCTTAGGACCGTAAAATCACCAGAAGGTGTGGAGAACAGGAACAGGGATCGATGTCCTCTGTCTCTTCCAATTAGAGAACTAGAAGGCATCAAATGAACTAGGCAAGACAAGGTTCAAAGCAAAGAAAGGAAGTGCCCCTTCATGGCACATGGCATTAGACTGGGGGGCTCATGGCCACAGAGTAGTGTGGCTGCTGACGACTTATGTGCACGTGAAAAAATGATGGGGCACATTAAAAAAAAAATGCTTTAAGAGTTGATAAATGCCAAGTCACCCAACTCAGGTCTAGCAATGCACCCTGCAGCATCTGTGAGAGCATTCTGAGGAAGCACCACATCGCGCTGGCCCCACACATATTTCACTGGGGAGGATACTGGGGTGACAGGCAGATCCACTAAAGTATTTTCTTATACTCTGATTCTTCTATACCATAGTTCTTTGGTAATAAGATTCTTTGATTCTTGCATATTGGTAAATTGTATGGTGGATGGAACAAACCACTGGATTCTCTGGAAACTGGACTACAAAGGATATCTTCACCATCTTCCTTTATTTCTTTAGCTTGCATTTAGGTTTTTCCTTTTTGCATTCAGTTGTGTCTCTTCACCAAACTTACGCTGACCCATGAGTAGCCTTGGGTTGATGGAAGCTGCAATTTTCCATGAATAAATTATTTATGGGGGGAAAAAAGTACCCCTTCAGACTGTTCTAATTGGAGGACTTCCTAAAAATAAATAGAGAGAAAAATATGTCAAGAGTTAGCCTAACAGCAAAAGATTAATTAATCAAAATAAAGACACCTAAAGGAATGGGATATTATAAATGCATCCATAAGCAAACTTACATTAGCAAACTTGATACAATATATTTCTGTGGGATGCTAACGTAAAGAAGTGTGTTTCCCTTGTGAAAAATGTGTGATAATACCTGCTTGTTTTACCAAGTCTCAATCAATCACTTTTAAAAACTTAGTATTCCTTATTTATAAGGTTTATTCAGGATGGGCTCCATATGTAGTCCTTATTCATGCTCCATTCCCATGGCAGTTAAAAAATCAGGGCATTGTCTGATTATGTCCTAAGTCGGAAATTCAGGTTTCAACTTGTTTTGTTGTTAGAAAGATTCCTTTTTTTTTTTCTTTTTTTCTTTTTTTCTTTTTTCCCCTTTGGAGAGGTCTGCTTGTTGCCATAGGCTTGCGACTGAAGTGATTCATCTGGATGGGAGAAATAATCTCTGTTATAATGGCAAAGGGAAGAGCAGGCTTAGGTTAGTATAGGAATGACATCTTGTGTGAATGATCTATTTATTATATTTTTATTGTCATAGAATTCTATTCTATTCTATTCTATTCTATTCTATTCTATTCTATTCTATTCTATTCTATTCTATTCTATTCTATTCTATATAAATTTATTATATACTTCTATAATCTAGCAGGAATTAGATGATCCTAATATTGCTGATGTCTACTGGAGCTTATGACTCTCCCCAAAGATCGCAGGGCAGAACCTCACCTGACATGTGAAGCCGTTGCTTAGGTGGTAACAGACTCACAACTTCTGGTTCAGTCTCACTGGTTTGAAGGCTGTTGGGACTGTTTTATGCAACATGACTTTTGCTTAGAGGCATTACATCCTTTTTCCCCAGAGAAAAAAACTCTTTATCCTCAAGTAATCCTGCAAACTTTCCCACTTCCTTGCACTTTCCCAAAGTGGCACAGCACTTCGAAGGAGACACAGTTTCTCAGATAGGGAAATTAATTCTCCGTGCCACCCATTCCTGGGCTTTCTGAGGAGAAATCTGATGATTAGTGCTACAGAAGCAGGGTTGTTCTCTGAAATGTCAATACCTGCCCTCTAAGAATTAGAGGGAGCCCAAGCTATTTGACTAGCACACCAGTGGTAATGACTTTTGGTTACAGCAGATAAAATACACACTGCATGTAATAATTTTTGGTCCTGATTGTACAAAGCTGTGTCTTTGTGTTGTTGTTAACTAGCCTGGGAAATGAGGCAGGAGAGTCACTAAACAGGTACAGCAACAAAAAACTGGTTAAATTGGGGTCAAGTGATATTTAGTTAGTTCTCTTTAAAATAAAGCAAACACTTGCCTGGTGAGGATGATCAGACCAATAAGTAGCAGACTGTGAAAATGGTAAATAGAAAAATTAATGGGAGATGATCACTAAGACCTGAGATTTGTAAGAATTATAATGGGGGGGACCTGTGTCACACCAGCTTTTGGCTTAACTCTTTCCTTTTCTGAGGACAGGCTGGGCTGGCTTAAATGGGAATTGAGAAAATCCAAGACTGAGTGTTTTGCAAAAATCTGAGGAGCAATAAACACAAGCAGAATGTCACTATACCAGCTCTAGAGCTAAAATGATCCATTTCATCATGTCAGGCTCCACTTTCCAGGTAGCCTTGCGAAGGTGGTTGTACCCAGCAGACGAAAATCCCAAGGAGACATGGGACCAGAGTGATTTGTGTTTTGCAACATGTCTGGAGCCCGTGATCTTCCTTGCTCTTTAGGCTGTTCCTTGCTATGAGCATCAAAAGATTTTGGAGGTCCTTCACTGGGATTCAGAGCCCCATTTGTGCCACACCCTACCTTAGCCCTATCTTTGAGAGGTTGTCACCATCTCTGAACACTGCTGTTTACCATCTACACCATATGGTACACAGAGAATATGGTTTTTTATTTCATTTCCTGGTTGTTAGAACACCCCTCTGCTCAACTTGGCCAACTAGTTGCTTATATTTTATTTAGAATAAAAGATTTCCGGTTCCTGTTCTTGCCTTTAACTAATACTTCGACTAACATCACCAGTTAGCAGTGACCACAGTGAGCCTGTATTATGGTCCGTGTATTTTTCAAGTGGTTGACAAGGAACATCTGTCCAGGCAGGAAAAAAGCTGTGGAAAAAGTGATGGGGATTAAGTTTTCTTCATTTTACATTATAATGACATTTCCAATCACTTGAGAACTGCATGACTGCCTTTCATAGCTCCTGGGAATCTTGACTCAGTGAGTGAGAAATCTACTCCGAAATAATGGCACTCGTTCTAGATTTGCTCCTTAAAAATGCATCAGACCCTGATGAATCAGCGTCTTTGTGCAATCTCTGTCATTGTGTAAGTCTGCCCTCTGACACTGCCCGCATGCAAATACTTCACGCACTATTGTTAACAAGCCAAACCCTTTTGGTGAAAAGACTGCAGGTGGTTGTCAATTTCAGTAGTTCTCCAGGTCTGTGAGATCGCTACCATTTTAGTTGCTATTTATTTGGTTTATTTTTTGTCTTGATTCTGTTTTTTTGTCTTTGTGATACCTTGTCCTTCTTATCCAACCAAGAGTAACCATATTCCTCCCAACCTTGGGAAAACCAGCTCCTGAAAATGAGGATAGGAAACACGATAACGGTCTTTCAAACAGAGTCTTCTGCCCTGCACTTTAAAAACATTAATTTACACTATTCCACAGACAGGTCTGAGCCTTATGGACCTTATGAACCTTATGGTTGACCACGTCTCTTACTGGAGTTTGGACTATGTAGCTTAAGCATGAAGGTGACTCTGCCTTCTAAGAATACCTAGAAAAAAAAAAGGGCACCCCCTTTCTCTCCTTGCTGTCAGGGGAACTGTCAGGGATAAGCCACTTTGAAAACTTGATTGTCTAGAGGCTGAAATAGGGAGATCAGGTTTTTGGAAATACTAACTCCAGTTATTGCATCATGCTGGTACAAGCAGGGAGCTAAAAGCTAGCATTAAATTAATATTTAAATCAGCTACAAACTCACAAAAACACAAGGTATAGTCTTTGAAGTTGAATAATGAGAAACATCTGATTCCTACTTGTATTTCCTGGTTTTTAGACAGAGGGCATAAATTTTGTATGGTGTTGTTACCCTATTATGCGTTACTGCTTTACTGCTACTGCACATCTCCCACCCCCCAGCAGTGCTGGTACCTCCACATTGCTAAACCCACCAGACTACTGAGAACATGTGTCTAGAACTCGGAATAATCTACTTTAACTATTATTACGAACAATTGTACTTATGAAGCACACGTATTTATGATGAATTGTCATGTTTTCCTTTACTGATACATAATGAATATATTACAGTTGGGCAATTTAGTACACACTTGTTTTCAGTCTTAACTGGATTCTTTTTAATGCCCATACTTAACCCTCAAGATGAAAGGTTGGTATTTCTTGGAGAAGTGTTTTTTTCTTCTTCTATTTTATACTTTTAGATCTTTTTCTTCCTTGTGAAAGATTTAGATGTTCCAGGTGGTTATGAGGTTAAAAAGCAACTAATCTTTGCATGTAATAAGGCAACTTATTATAAAAGCTTATCAAAAACATAGAATTAGAGTCAATGTATTTTTGAACTTTGAAAGCTACTTTCATGTGGAAAAGATTTTTCTAATTTTTGCTAAGTACGAAGTCATTTAAAAAAAAAAATGAAGTTAGTTTTAAACATGTGAAATTCTCTTTTTTTTCCTAAAAAGAAGAAATTGTTTATATTGCCTTTCTAAAGAAAAGATTAGAGTAGTTTGAGATAAAGCCAGAAATGGCTTAGATCAAAAATTTTAAGGGGAAGTAGAATTACTATTAATGTGCTGAAAGAAATAATTTTCAAAAAGAATTACAACTAGCAAATTGTACTTATCTGTGATTAAAATGACTATTTTTTTCTTTCAACTAAATATTTCTAAATCTCTTGGATTTTATGAATTTTATAAATGCCAGATTCAATACACACTGAATGGAACAAGAAGTTATTTCACTGTTTCAGTGCCTCCATATAGGTCTGACTGTATGTTCACACTGATGGTAATGGGAACTTATTCCCACATCCTCAACCACACTTCCTGCTGAAATCCTTGGGAGCTGGTTACCAAAACACCTTGGAGAATGTGGTCTTTAATGATGAACACGATATTCACATCAGGCACCAGCGGGAAAATAACTGTTGTGCCTTGCTGGAGACTACGCTTCCCTAATTTCTTCTGCAGGTTTTTGAGAGAGGCACCTATCTCCAAAGAGCAATACTGAGCGTGCTGTTATGGGTATGACTCCTAGCTGATGACGATTTCTACATCACTCCCTGGAGGTGGCCTTCTTCCCAGCCCAGGAGACCAGTTTCTATAGTGTTGGCTTGAATACTCCCCTGTGCTTACTCAAGAGAGTAAACACTGTGGTGTCACAAGCCCTGAATGCCATTGAGTAATCCTCCTCACTAGTGAACCCTCTCCTTGAAAGCAGCAAAACCTCAAGCAGTGAAATCTCATGCTTTGCAACAGCTCTGATGAAAGCGACAGGCCTGCTGATGGAGTAAGGCATGCCTCAGCAGCAGGGAGGGCATGAGGGTCTGCCCTTCAAAGTCAGGGGTAACTTCAACTGTGCCTCATTGCCAGAGCAAGTCTGTTTTGAATGTTTCTGGCATCTTCTTGCAGATCTGTCTACATCGTTTGGTTAATTTATTAAAAAAACCCACATTTAAAGAATCTGGGATAAATATTACGTTCCTGTCATCTCTTTGGTGATTCTGTCATGTTTCCTTCTGTAGTTATGTTTCAATACAAATATTAAATAATTTGGGTTTGTTTTTTATTAGACTCTAGATACAAGGAGCATAATGTATGAAGAAAATGGTCATAAAACTATGTCAAAAGATGCATAAGATCTCATTGTTGCTGTGTTTCTTCTCCTTTCATGATCAAGCACACAGCATTTCAGTCAGGAAACCCACCAGCCGTTGTTCATATTTTCAGCAAGAGGTTTTCACAGAGCTGAAACTTTTAAGAGTTTAGGAGGTGGCAAGCCTATTCAGTTTAGCTGTGTCATTAAATGCAAATGCCTACCTTAGTACAGCATTAAGGTTCAGAATTCAAACACACATAATTCATGAAAACTGAAAGCTAAGGTTCATGCACGGATGTTACATCAATCTTACTGTTCAGATTATACACATTAAAATGTATATTTAATTGCACAAACCAAGCTGTTCATATAATGTCTGCACACCGTGGCCAACTTAACTTTAGCACAGAGCATTAGCAGCTGGATGAACTGTCCCCTTCTCTTTGACAAGAGAGCCTGGACCGAGTGGAGGAGACATGGGGAAGAAGGATGCACAGGTGCATGGGGCTAGGGGTCACATCTGACAGTCAGTTTCCACCCACCCTGAAAACACGAGGAAATGTTCCTGATGCATTTCTCCACACCTTTGCCGAAAGGCTGTGCCCTTCCTTCTACTTAGACACAAAGCAGTTCAGACAAAGAAACAAACAAGTTTCTTGTAACAAAATGCCTGAGAGATGTGTTTCGAGACAGGAGTTTTGTTTTCTTGGTCTTGAGCTGGCAACCTAGGTCTGTCTAAGCATTTCAATACATGACCTCTACTAGGACCTGAGGGCACTAGCCATGCTGCTTGAATCTGAACAACACACTGACTTCTGCTGTTAATTTAAATCACATCAGAAAGCAGCTAAAGAGTTACGGCTCCGGCATCATCTGTGGATAATGCTATTTTGAGTACTGCAATTTTATCCCACCCTTTCTTGTCTATTTACTGCTACTGCTTTCTCTGTCCTCCAGTCCTGGAGCTTCCTCCAAAATTTAAACACGATGAGTTCTGAATATAAACAAGAAGAAATACAGCGTTTTATTTCCTTTCCAGAAACTGACACTTTTGGTGAGAGGATTAACAAAACTTCAGCAAAGTTCCACTGCCAACCAGAAGACTCCGTCTTTTGCTTAAATGCTATGCAAAAGTCTGCTAGGCTTTTGGCTTGTACTGAGGATTTATTAGCGAGCCTACTTGTGCTCTGCTTTATAACTGCAAAATCCTACTGTTTTGTGCAAGGCAAGATTTGTTGTGTGAAACCGCTATTTCCAGTTATGAAGCATGAGCAGGAAGAAACTTGGCCTTGACTTTGCAAGCATGCCATGAAATGCAACATGTCAATGGGTGACACTCAGTGAAAATCCCACTTTTACAGTCACCTTTTCCCAAGATAGACTTAGCCTTCATGTCTTTCTCTGTTGTGGGCATCCTGGAGGGGTAACACACACACAACCCCCTACTTGCAGCCTCCTACCCTGCGAAGACTGGAGTGCCACATCACCAATAATATTCACAAGACATTTAATGCTTGCGGGACTTTAGATGTATAGGATGAGGAGAAGAAGAACCAAACCAGACAAACCAGTAGTGTAATATTACCCAAGAGATGGTGGCGTCAGCCTGTTTAGCTTCTTGCAAAATTTCACAAGTGGACATTTTTGTCCTTTTAAAACTGGGTGAAATGTTTTCTGGGTTGCATACTCCCCACTGTTTTTTACAAAGCCAGCATTTCATTTTTGTGGCTGACTTCTGACTATTCAGACTTTGCTTTAAGCTGCATCAATGCAAGGACTGTTCTTGTTTAACAAATTCCTGTTTTGTTTCAAATTCACTGGAATGGAGCTTTCCTTGAAAATTATTTTACATTATGAAACATTAAACAAATGTAAAAGTAAGGATTGATACACATATACTGCATGTTACCAAACCAAAATCTCAAATTATTATACACTCAAGTAACTGTAAATTTGTTGTGCAAAGTATTTCTTATTTTTAGGTGTGTTCCCTCCCCCCCAATGTAAAAATGCTGTGAATTCCTGTAGAAAGGAGATGTGTTAACTCTATGATTTTCAACTGACTTACAATAGATAAAAACAGCGAATCATCTGTGAATAAGGACACTAGTTGATGGTCTGGTTTAATTTAATGTATTTAAGTTGCAATTTTCAACTAATGTTTAGAAATTTTCTGTTTGGTAGCCCAAGCAAATTTAACTTTATTGCACTACTGCTATCAAAACTATGGCCAATGTTTTTTCCAGTGTCAAATGAGACTCAGTGTGGGCTGCAGTTTTCTCATCTTGAGTGTTCTTTTAAATTTCAAAGCAAATTTATTTTGCTCTTGGCCTATTAAGAGTTTGCTTTTCACTACTTCGACACCTCTGGAAAAACACATACATTTGCATGGGTGTAAATATCTTTTTGCATTTCCATGTTTGTTTTCCAAAACCAGTACATGCAGTTTTGCCCCATGGCTGGGACACTATACTCTGTGATTTGGCTGGTCAGCAATGATGACCACTCTCGACAGCCTTTCCAGCCCCGGGTATCCAAGGGGGAGCTGGAAGAGCTGTGACACCCTCAGTGTTGCTGGAGACTGGTGAGGGCAGTACACTGAAACATAGCCACAACCCCATCACAAGGTACAGGAGTGTTCACTAACATTGCACAACCTTATCACAAGGAGAAGAATAGAGCAATTATAATGCCCTGTGCAACTTGGATTGAAATATGCAGAATGCCTTGTTGCTGTCCTCTCCTCTCTGCTTCAAGCTGTAGAGGAGGATGCACTGGAATTTCAAAGTGATTAATTTTATAAAGGGGTCCACTCCTTCCTACCTCCAGCTCAAGCTCCAAAGATATTCAAAGAGTCAGAAAAATAGGTAAATCAAAACTCTTAAAAGAAACTACATTTGTTGAGTGATCAGCCTACACAACTTGTTAACACATGGGAGCCCAGCAAGAAAAGGGTGAGATGGTTACACAGGGTGTCAAACCAAAAAAAGTAACCTAAACCAAACCCAAAGTCCAGGCTTTGAAAACACTTGAAACGTTTCTGCTTGAGGGTGTGAATCCATGCCTAATGAGTAAGGAAAATTTTCCTAGGTACAAATTATCCTGGAACACTTTTACTGTGCATTTTCTTCTATCATCCTTGTGCATCAAATTCTAACCACTGTTGGAGATGGGAACAGGGGAGAGGTAAACATTAGTCTGAGCCAGTCTAGTAATTTACAAGATCATTTCTAAAATCCTTTCCTTTGCCAGTTTTCTACAAAATCTGTCTGTTCATCTGTGCCTTAGTATATCCAAGAAGGTAATTTTCGTGCGCGTGTTTCTGTATATTCTTGCCTCATGGAGGCCATAGAGCAACAATGTTGCCGAGGTTATATAAAAAGCAGTTTCAAAGAAAGAGGTGGGATATACATTTCAGGAGGTCAGTTTTTGAAGAGAGAAAATGGATGTTGAATGGGGAACAAACAAATACTGGAGCAAAGCAGCACACTGACAGCGTCACAACAACCTGGACAGTATAACCCCTTAAACTCCTCCAGGAGGTATTTATAGGCAATTTAGGCAAGAACGCTTTTCTGTTTTGCATTCAAGTTCAACAGCAGTGTTCCATAAATAGGCTATACACACAAAAGAGAAGCATAGCTGAAGCCTAAAGATAGGAAGATGTTCTTTCAGACTTGCAGATTTATCATTAGCTTAGTTACAGGAAAGCTTATTTGGGTGACTTGCAGTGGCAGAGAAGTGACAAAGGCAAACTACTTGAAGTTCAGTGCCTCCAGAGCACTCATGTAGGTAACCCACTTTAATTCTTTACTTTATACCATGCTTATTGGAGTTTAAAATAAAGATGCCATTGAAGATGAATTGACACTAGCTTATTTGCTAGGAATTTTCATAAACCCATTTGCATTAAGACAAAGAGCAGCAATCATACAAGGTCAACGGGCTGCATCCTCCTTTCAGTTCAAGCAGCATTAATGTGGCATACAGGATTTAATACAATTGACTTGATCTTTGCTCAGAGAAGAACAATATTGGCCCAGATACCCACAGCACCTCTACGTATAATGCAGATAGTTTCACCAAAGCAGGTTACATGGATAATTACATTGCAGTGGGTTGACCTTGTCTGGCTGCCAGGTGCCCACCAAGTGCTCTGTTACTCCCCCTTTTCAACTGGATAGGGGAGAAAAAACAATGAAAAGCTCGTGGGAAAGCTTGTGGATAAGGACGAGGAGGCCGCTCAGCAACTACGGTCATGGGCAAAACAGACTCATCTCGGGGATATTAGTTTCTCCAAGCCCACTGATGGACTCAGTTTTGGCCAGCATCAGGTTCATCTTGGAGGCAGCTGCAACTGGCTCTGTCCGACATGGGGGCAGCTCCTGATGTCTTCTCACACAAGCCACCCCTGCAACCACCCTGCCAGCAAAACCTTACCATGTAAACCCTACACATAAGTGAAAATCCAGCTGGCCCCAATTGAAAAAACATCCAACTTGCATCACAAATCACCTGGTTTTCTTCTGGTACCTGATCTTCAAAATGATGAACAACATGTTTAGTGAGGAGGGGAGGGGGACCCCAGGCATTGAGTTGGGTATTTTCCGGGAGGTGTCCTGAAAGAGGCTACATAGGAGTCAGGCAGATCCTCGAGGGCAGTAAACAGAAGTGTCTGATGGGTCTGGTACTAGAGGCAATTTGTTGGTGTGTGAAAGACTTGGATTTAAGTCCTTAATCTTCCACAAGCAGTCCTGTGTGACCTAAGGCAAGTCTCTGTATCTTAGATGTCCATCTGGAATGCAGGATGCATAGCACTTCTCTGCTTGATGCTGGTGCACTGAGAATCAGTGCATTAAAGGTCAGGCAAGCCAATAACAAGGTAAAAGGGGACCTAAGTATAGAAGACTGGAAATACTGAAGGTAAGAAAGACTTTTTCTGTACCATATTTCCTTTTTAATGCAAGAGTTAGAGTGAGATTTTAGCTAACATCTATTCTAGAAGATAGAGCATAGCAAGGAGGATGATTTGTGTTACAGAGATGACGCAGCGGATGGTGGCATTGCACAAAAAGGCGTTATTGTCTCAGTGATTTTTCTCCAGACTCAAACTCATTAAATAAATCTCTATATATGCATATCTAAATATGTTAGAAAAGAAATACAAAAGAATGGAGAGTACTGCAAAACACATGCATTAACTCAACAGTAACAAATAGTAAATAAAACATAGGATAAACGAATAAGTGTTTTATTAAAATAGATTGCTAAATAGCCAGCTGAAAACCAGTCTTTTTTAGTAAGATATTGGGGAAAGGTCTAGAAAATATCCCCAACCTTGGATTCCTGAGTGTGCACACTGGAACCAGTGTGCCTTCATACATAAATTAGTGCTGAAAAACAAGTATGTGTCTTTGTTTATGTCTTGGTAATCATTAAAATCTGAGATGTGTGGAAAAGTGGGAGTCAAAGTTCCTAAACTTTACTCCCTAATATTACTTATTGCAACTAGCTTCATTTCTCTCCATCATAGTCTACAGAGCTGTAAACAGGCGCTGTGGGTCTCTCTCACAAGAAAGTCCGTGACTCCAAGTTAAACAGCCATTGACTTTGTGGAGAAAGGCACTTTGTTCATACCAGAATTAATGTTATTAAAACAGAGCCTTCTGAATTTAAAGTTTCCTTCTTTTTTTCATGTGAAGTTGAAGCTGACAGCTTGCTTTTCTCTAAGTCACCGGGAGTTTAGCTATGAATTTTGGTGAGGCTAGGATTATGAATGCTATATACCTGCATTATTATTCTTTGCTGGTCATTCAGATAATGCTGAGCACAAACCTTAGTATCATAGGCTTCAAAGATGGAAAGCAAAAAAAAAAACAACTGACACTGTAACCCCGTCATAAAGATCAGCCACTAGCCCTTGGAAAGGACACAGTACCTGGAGGGAAAACTAGATACAAGTATCAACAGCTGCCATCGAACTAACATTAAGTGGGTGGGCTAGAAGAAGGCTGAGCAGCAAACATCTCAACTCTGATCCATAACTGCCTCTGATCCCAATGCTCCCCCTTTCGCTGCAGTCTTGATCTAATTGAACTCTCATCACACTGTTAAAATAATGCTTCCCAGGCTTTATATGGAGCTTGGATGAAGTGGAGAGGGGGAAAATGCAGGATTCATTGAGTCCACAACACAAGGGATCACACACGTGCATGTTGGTATCTAATCCCCCCGTAAAGGTGGAATAGATTTAGAATGAGATGAGGAAGGGGGAAAAAAAAGAATGTTTTTCATGATGAGTTAGTTGCCTGACCTGTTTTCACAGGGGGTCACTGCCAAGTTGAAAACCTGGCTTTGAACCTTTTTATGCTTAACAAGGAAGAGCTGTATCAGCTCAGAGAGAGAGGAGCCGTGAGCTTTGGTCCTAGCAGTGCCACAGGGGCTGTTTCCCTCATGCACAGGACCAGGGGGTTTCCCCTGGGAGAGATGGGCGTGCAGAGGAACCATGGCAGTACTGACCTCCCAGAATCTCCTCTACCTCTGCCACTAGAAAGGGTATGCATGAGTGCACATGTGTATGAGACAGTTTGTTCCTCCCATTCCAAAAGGAATACGTAAGGCAACTGAATTTTACATCTTTTCACCTTGGCTGCATTGCTCTCCCCCTGCTACCTATAATTTCCTCATTTTTTCGTGGCTGTATGCAAAGAATTAATGTGCCAACACCTCAGTGCCAGACAAAGCCTAAACTACATGATCTGGTGTTTTCCTACCCCACCGGCTTGTTCTATGTTTGTTTTTTTTTTTTAGGCTTTGAAGATTCAAGCTGTTTCCAGTGCTTAGCTTGTAGGCTCCAGGAGACGGTTCTCATCACTAAGTAACTCCACGTCTTTTATTTCCATTTGTGTCCTTCAGTTCACTTCAGCATACATCTTTGTACTATGTGTTAGTACAGTAGGAAGCACTGAGCAGTCACATGATAGAGAATAAGGCTTGCAATTTTATTTTCACAAAGCTGTTTTTATGACCCCAAGGGTTTTCTAATTGTATAAATAACAAATATCTGCCATTATGCTCCCAGGAACAGTGCTTATTCCTGCTAAAGGCCCAACATCTCCTGAAGCAAATGGGGAGCCTGGTGATGCTTAATTATCTTTCTAGTTTGTGTTTTGCATGTAGCAAAACTCCCTGTTGAAAAACTCCCCGGCCTTCATCTGCTGCATCCGTGGCACCAGACACAGCTCAAATCGAAGGGCAGCAAACCACATGCAGCATAAAAAAATAGCCAGCTCCTGTGATTGTAAAGGCCAGGGTTCCACAGTGCACCTGTTGTCATGTGCCCTGAAAAATCCCTTGTGCGTATGCCAGAGAGAAAGAAAAATTTCTGAAGGATCATCACATGTCTTCAGATGCTGGGATGAGCTAACAGCTGGTGCTCTGACTGCTACTGTTTTTTGGTTTCTTTTACACCTCAGACTATTATT
Source organism: Opisthocomus hoazin (assembly GCF_030867145.1). Classification (NCBI taxonomy): domain Eukaryota; kingdom Metazoa; phylum Chordata; class Aves; order Opisthocomiformes; family Opisthocomidae; genus Opisthocomus; species Opisthocomus hoazin. The sequence continues at coordinate 52,015,550 of NC_134418.1, read as the reverse complement.
AATAAATGTACATTTTGTAGGCGGTAGCTCTGTCGAGCTTTGAAACATGTAAAACACCATAGCTGAAGAACTCAAGGGTGCTCACACAAGTGCCTTACCCAAGATCGCACTTGTGACAACTCAAAGGTGAAATGGCTGCAAATAAAAACATCAGGAGAGAAGCAAAACTGAAAAGCAAACCCACTCCCATTCATGGGAACAAAGGTATTTTTCATCAGATACTTTTGAAAGCGCTAAAGCGATCCATTACAGATAGAATAGAATACATCTTTAAGGAACTGTAAACATACACGTAGATTCGCTTTCAGTCTCAGTGTAACGGTGGCAGTTGAGCCATAACAACAAGCTACCCGTTGTTAACCACCACTCTTGTAAATCATCAGAGCCACCCGATGTGCTTATGTGTAGCCTTTTAATTCATACTGCTGAGGTGTCTTGTTACTTAAAAGAAAGCCACTGAAGGGAATATGACTGCCAGAATAACACACACTTAGTTCTATTCCAATTACCATGATGCGCAAAAAAATCGTTGTACTAAAAAAAGCAAGAAGAAGGAAACTAATAACATGAAGCACAAACTGGAAGATTTCCAACAAAACCTTTCTTTGTCAGAAGATAAGGCTTGGCTAGAATCAGAATCCATTTTGGACACGTGTCAATCCTGATAACAGATTTTTCAGAGGTTGGTTAACTCTCCAGTACTTTTTGGAATTGAAATAGGGTGGATTTTTTTCATACTCTGTTCCTATTAATTTCAGAATTTGATTCAGGCTGCGTAACTCGTTTATAAGCACGGCTCTGGTACGAAATGCTCCTGAATTATTGTTGTTGAACACAAATAGAAACATAGCATAACTTCCCCATATGTTCTTCAACTAACTGCTCTGGTCCAGTGCTTTGCATCTTGCACAGCTATTTAGGCTGAATTCAAAGAATCATAGAATGGTTTGAGTTGGAAGTCACATTTAAGTCACCTAGTCCAACCTCCCCTGCAATAAGCAGGGATATCTGCCACTAGATCAGGTTGCTCAGAGCTGCATCCAACCTGACCTTGAATGTTTCCAGGAATGGAGCATCTACCACCTCTCTGGACAACCTGTTCCAGTGTATCACCACCCCCATTGTAAAAAATTTTTTCCTTATACCTAGTCTAAATCTATCCTCTTTAAAACCATTTCCATGTGTCCTATTGCAACAGGCCCTGCTAAAAAGTCTGTCCCCATCTTTCTTATAAGCCCCCTTTAAGCACCGAAAGGCTGCTATAAGGTCTTCCCGCAGCCTTCTCTTCTCCAGGCTGAGCAACCCGAACTCTCTCAGCCTTTCCTCATAGCAGAGGTGCTCCAGCCCTCGAATCATCTTCGTGACCCTCCTCTGAACCTGCTCCAACAGTTCCATGTCCTTCTTGTGCTGGAGGCTCCAGAGCTGGACACAGGACTCCAGGTGAGGTCTTACCAAAGCATAATAGAGGGGCAGAATCACCTCCCTCGACCTGTTGGCCATGCTTCTTTTGATGCAGCCCAGGATACAGTTGGCTTTCTGGGTTGCAAGCTCACATTGTTGGCTCATGTGAAGCTTTTCATCCACCGGTACCCCCAAGTCCTTCTTGGCAGGGTTTCTCTCAATCCCTTCATCCCCCAGTCTGCATTGATACCAAGGGTTGCCTGACCCAGTGCAGGACCCTGCACTTGGCCTTGTTGAACTTAATGAGGTTCATATGGGCCCACTTCTCAAGCTTGTCCAGGTCCCTCTGGATGGCATCTTCTCCCTCAGGCGTATCAACTGCACCACTCATCTTGGTGTCATCTGCAAACTTGCTGAGGGTGCACTCAATCCCGCTATGTCATTGACGAAGATATTAAACAGCAGTGGTCCCAGTACAAACCCCTGAAGGACACCACTTGTCACCGATCTTCATTTGGACATTGAGCCATTGACTGCTATCCTCTGGATGCAACCATCCAACCAATTCCTCATCCACTGAACAGTCCACCTATGAAATGCATATCTGTCCAATTTAGAGAGCAGGATGTTGTGGGGGACTGTGTCAAAGTCCTTGTGGAAGTCCAGATAGACGACATCTATAGCTCTTCCCTTGTCCACTGATGTAGTCATTCCATCTTAAAAGGTCGCTAGGTTGGTCAGGCAGGTCCTGCCCTTGGTGAAGCGTGCTGGCTGTCTCGAATCACTTCCCTGTCCCTCATGTGCCTTAGCATAGCTTCTAGGAGAATCTGTTCCATGGTTTTCCCAGGCACATAGATGAGGCTGACAAGTCAGTAGTTAAAAAATAGGAAACAAAACAAATTGGTAACAAAAGCCCACATTTAATTCACTAATTAATTAACTTGTTTACTAAAGTGTGCAGAGAACGAAGAAGCTCCTGTTCAAATCACTCTGGAATTAGAGAGGAGCAAGTCAGAGCAGAGTCTGTCCCCTGAGGGTTAATCCAAAGACACTTGAACCTAATGGGAGGCTTTAAACTTTTGTTCTATATTTGTTGTGGGTAGGATTTTAATTGTACCTTTTCTTTTTTGTCTCACTCAGAGAAAAAGGGAGTCTTTGAAAGACTTTAAAAAAAATTTTTACCTCCTTGCTGCTTCAAATAAATGAAAGTCTGAAATTTTGGGGTGAATTTTCATTTCAGTGAATATTATTTTGTTAAATTAAAGCCATGAAAATGATGCAGGGGAGCAACAAATATTTGGCTTACTCAAAGTCTTCCCATAAATATACAACAGTTTTTCAGTTCACTGTGTCATGCACATTTTAGGGAGAAGTAAGTTTTTTGTTTAGCTAATTGTCTCAAGTTCCAAAGAAAATAAAAGAAAATCATGTTGAAGTCAGAGATTTACCTAAATACAGTAGCACTAATGATTTTTGCATTACTGTAACAGGAGGGGATTTGTGTTGGTGTGGCCAAACTGCTTTACAGGAAAACCTGATGCTATCTTTAGTTTTCTTATTTAGCAAATGCATGAAGTTATATTCTGAATATGGACCTAATGGCTTTTATAACCTTTTGCAAACTAATTAGAGAACAACCCCTAGATGGGCTTACACAGTCATAACTAAGCTGGTGAAAGACAGATGTGCACTAACTGTAATCAGAAAGTGATGCGTTGTCTTTTGACACTGTCATTTTTGGTTTTTCTGTTCCACTTTCTGTTTATGTTGTCTACTGTAGTATGAGCTGTGCAGGCTATTGATGCCGATCCCATCTTGAGAAAGAAAGCCCAGCCTCCAAGGAGAAAAGGCTTTCAGTGTCCAGCCCCACTGGAGCCTTGGTACAGCAAAACCCTCGGCCAATATGCATAACTAAACACAACAGGGTGGAAATTGTCCGTAGGACAGAATTAAGTGTGCTCTAACTGCTCATGAAGCCATGCACACTGTTTGCTCTCTAGGAAAAATAGGATGCTGTCCATGTGAATCAAACCCAAATTTGTCAAAGGGTAATTATTATTGTGTGTTATTTGATTACTATATTAGTTACTACATAATTAATTTAAACAATATATTAAAATTATTATATATTACAATTATATATTATTTAAATACATCATCATATATTATTTAAATAAACAGGTATTAAGAAAGTATTTTTAAGCACTGAACCCTAGCAGCTAGTGCTCTGTCTGTCTGCTTCGATAGCATCTCTGCAGGACCCGGTAGGCCAAAGGCTGTTTCTTTCCTGGGTATTGCGTCTGTGTGGCTTGGTGGCACACTAACCCACACGCGAGATTGCGGAGAAACGCTGAAGGATTGCTTGGAGTGGAGAAAGGTTTTCTGAGAGCTCCTGCAAACGCACGGTGTCCACAGGCAGTGGATAGACAGTGCTCCCTCTGCTCCCTCTACTGGGCAACGCAGTTGATCATCAGAAAATAATCATCGAGTCCAAACTCGGCCTCATTGCAAAGGAGTCAATAAAAGCACACATTAAAACCATTTTCCTTTAAATTCTAAGGGAAGTTTGCCGAAACATTTCTGGTGACGAGAGCAAAACTTGCCCGCTGCCAGCAGACACACGGGCATAGGAAACCGCTCTTGAGTTTTCAACATGCACGAAAGGAAGAGGGCCGAGCCACCACCTTGAAGAACGGCTGCTATTCAGATCCTACTTCTGCGGCTCTGCGGGTAACTTTTTCTGCTATCTTCATTAACAGGAAGATGCAAAACGCAGCCCATTTTGTATGCACAGGGGATGTAACAGAGTTTAGGCAGCAAAACTGCCTGGGAAACTGGGAAAAAGCGGCTGGATGGAGGAAGCGGAAAAGGATCCCTCTCTTCCCTACAAAATTCCTCCCTCTGCTGTGGCCAACAACAGGACTCAAAAAGTTGCTTTTGAAATCCATAGCTGTAATCTGCCTGGTAACATTATGGATAAGGATGAGATGGTAAAGGCGATCTCCCTTAAAAGTGAATGCAAGTGTGAGACGGTAGGGAGGCACTTAGATTCTTCCCAGTGGTATTATGGTTTAAACAGTGCTACTAAGAATAAAAATAATGCCTTAAATTGTCTCGTAATCTGCCAAGTGAGTAGTTAATCTTTGCAGCATCCCTGACAGGCAGGAAGCTGTTACCAATCTGGGGCTACAGAAGGGTAAACGGAGGCAGGGATTTTAAGAAGTGGATGCTGTGATTTCAGCCATTCTCATCTGCTGCAAACTTTCCAAAAAACAGGTAACTGTGTCTTTGTTTATGAGGGCTGTGATGTTCTCCTAAGTGCCAAGATGACACAGTAGTGGGTACCCTTTTTCCAGCAGTTTAGGATGTTATTACAAAGACTCACCACCCTTTAAAATCAGACAGCTAAGGGGTAGAGGTAAAGCAATGCCAAGTAAGTTGAAGTCAAAGCCTTGCAGCCTGCCTAAAACCCATCTCCCTGCTCAAGCATTGCAGCCCATCTGTTCCATCTATCACGCACTAATAGGATATATACCAGTGCCGAGGAAAACCAGGACACATTAAGGGCAAGGTGACATCTTCGATACAGAATTTCCTCTCTGAGCTTCGATATGCATCTTCAGTGCTCTGGTAACCTTGAAGTTAGACAGGAACTATCACAAATTACTCTCCTGATTTTCCTCTTCAAGCAAATCACAAATATTTTAGTGATCCATTTTGGGACTGTAAGCTACAGTATGTACAAAAACTTAAACTGAGTGAATTTTGAGTCACAAGCTTATCCTCACTAACAGTGTCTGTGGGGCAGCAGACCAGGAGACAAATGCTAATCTGTGTATTCAAGCCTCAATTTCAGGGGAAGGGATGCAGCAGGACCACGGACTCAGCGGAGGCCACTGGGACTTCCATAAGACCCAGGTCCAGCCCTGCAGCTTTGCTGCTTCACCACCACCCTCCTCTCCTTACAGGGTCAGAGTCAGCCCCAGATCCTATTTTAATAATTATGGGTAGAAGATACACCAAAAGTACTGTTGTCTCTACTACAATAACAGTAAATTCTTTTTGTAACGAAATGATGCAATCGAAACCACAGTCTAAAACCAAACAGACACACTGAAGAGAAGTATCAGTGCTGGGGCATGAGGGTGGGTAGAAATGGGAACAGCAAAGAAAATGCTATGAATCTCAGCACCAAAGTTCCAGCATGCTGCTGGGGCATGATTCCCCATCCAACATCAGGACACAGCTACTGCCCCTCCCAGTGCCACCATCAAACCTGTTCCTCATCACCTTGTGGCTGTGTTACATCTGTCCATTGAGTTCTGCAGTCTTGCTTCAGACTTTTTTTCAGGATGAGTTCTGCTTCAAAACCAGGACCCAGTGCTAGGTTCTCCCAGAAAGAGGGTGGGAGATGGATGCCCACTCTCCCTGATGCCTTGGAAAAGCTGCTCCCCGAGACCTCAGGGGCACAGAGAGGGCTCCTCTAAAGTTGTGCTCCTAAGACTGATTATGATATATAACTGTGCTCCTTCATCACTCTTATCCCATTTAACTGGACTCCTCTAATCTCGCCACACAAGGAAAAAAAAGTAATCCCTTTAATCATTGTGATGGTTGTGGCACAGTGTGATTATAAGGCAGGATATGGATGTCACAGATATTGTAGGAGACCTGCATATATCTCGTGAACAAGATGACACCAATAAAATTTATAAGCATGAAAATGCTGTCTTTGAAAGCCTCACTCTCTCCTTCCAATAATTCAGTGACTGGTAGTGATTATGGAGAAAAGGCTTTGTACATCAGGAGTGGATGAAGACAGAAGCAGTACAGACATTTAAAGTGCCTGGACAATCTCATTGAAAGATCTGGTTTATGATTTCCCTGATTTACAAGAAATTGGAGACAGCCCACAGTAGTGATTTCCAAGATTTCTAGAAGATTGATAAAGCTACAGTATTCTGATCTGTTGAGCACAGCAACAGTTTTTGTCCCAGACAGAGGATTACAAGCAGGCTTTAATGAGCTCTTTAAGCATCTCAGTATTATCTTTATTTTTTTATGCACATAATGCAATAAGAACAAAAAGATAAACATGAAAGAATCTTTAAAGACAGAAATAGTACAAAAGGAATAAATAAATTAAAAAGAAATCAATTATACAGCAAAAATAATGGCTAGAACAAAGCAATTCTCATATGACAGATAAACAATCTGGTGTATTTAATTTTTTTGTATTTGCAGACTATCTGTGAGTAGATCATGACTTCTTCAGGTTTAGTAATACTTAGTGCTCCTTTAATGAATTACTGATCACTTTCTAAGCTTCATAATTTGACTTCTTTTTTCTCTGTGCGTGGAAGGTATTTGCTCATTCAGCTGTAGCCTGAGAGAGCCCAGAATCCCAGTGTGACACATTTTCCTGTGGATTGTGTGCTGTAAGCATTTGCTGTACTGTCTGTGGGCTCTGTAGTTGCCCAAGCCTGGTCTAATGCTTCTGCATCTGAAAGCAGACTTGCTTTGACACCCAAGAAAATGCAAGCTGCAAGTGGAGCTTTTCCTATAGCCAGATTATTTCTGATGGCTCCCTCCTGTGCCGTCACTCTGATGGCTGACAAAGTGTTGGTTCATTCCCAAATCACCTTCATTTAGCCATTTCCAGTGAGGTCGGTTGCTTCCTTCCACAGACTCTGCAGAAAATGAAAATCTTGGAAAACTCTGCCCCATGTCAGATTTGCTTTAGAGGGGTCAAAACAGTCCAAAAATTTTGGGGAGTAAGGGAACACAGATGGACAGCAAGATTGCCTAGCCTTTCTTTCCACAGGAAAATACAACCATTAAAAAAAATATCAGATTATCATGATCATTAATGACTTGTGAAGGAATACTTAAAAGGAAGCAGCTGAAACACTTACAGACATTATATGAAAATGTTCTCCTACGTCTAACATGATAATCAAATAAAACTTCCCATAACTTCAGTGGGAGCTAGTTGACAAGGCAGGTTGAATGCGTCCCTTGGTACAGCACAAGATGCAATTACAGCGCACAGTAAAGCTGGTAGAGATGAAAAACAAGTATTTTTCTCAACCCAGTATCAACTTGCATACAAAAAGCTGTGGTGTATTTTTATTCTCTAGATATAATCATTTAAGAAGCCACAGCGAAATGTTATAAAAAAGATATTTTTTTCCAGCAGATCCACTAAAATGTGCTATAACTTGTGTTTGGTGCCTTTCTACAGAACCATGTGGATTCTTTTTCAGTGATTCATCTCTGTTACCTAAGAAGACAGTGCTTTAGTTGCCAGTATCATAACAGTCTTGAGCTGTCTTTTTGCCTAATTGGCCACTGATCTTGTAATCATTCCTGCTGTCAAACGTGCTCTGCTCCATTGATTTCAACACAGCTTTGCTAGGGTACAAAAATATGGGTTAATAGCCCCAGCTGCAGGATTAGAGTTTATAGGACTCTCATATTGAAAAATACCAATTATTTTTCACAGGAATTTTTTCATCTTAAAAAATGCCAGTGAAAACAGCCTTCTTTGTTACCAATGAAAAATGAAACTGAAAATAAAAAAGACTGACCTATGGCGATAAAAAAGTGCATTTTCCCCTATTTTATTTTTCTGTAAGATTTTTTACTAAAAAAAAATAGGGAAACGAAAATAATTCCCTTCACATGAAAGCCCATTTTACATAGAAAGTGTTCTTTTGAGTGAAAAGATACCAGTTAGCTCTTCCAAATAAGGCCATGGGATTGCTCTAGGCACAAATGGTCTGGACCACAGTTACATGCAGCCGTGGAACAGATAATCCCTTTAGCTGTGCAGTTACTAAACTACACTGCGGTGCTATAACTATGGAAAGTCCTTGAGGAAAGCAATAGTTCCTAAAATACCTCTCTCATGTCATGCGAGTCTGTTTTTGGAGGCCTCTCATTGAGACCTGCCTGGGCCCTTTCTTGCTTGAGTTGCATGTTTGGGAGAGATCATAGTCAATGCTTGCCGTAATTTGATTGGAAGACTATTGGGCTCAAAGTAATTGTTTCAGTGACATTCTCAAACCTTCGAGATCAAAGGTGCTGACTGAAGTTGGTTTTCACATCGAGATTACAACACTATTTGATTTCGTAGTTGGGTAGTCCCCAGAGAAGACATAAGTTGATTATGCAGTAATTCCAGGAGTGCCTCAAATCTCCTGAGAAGAAATGAATTCCACAAAACCAATTTTAAGGAAAAGAAAATTGACCCTAGTGGCATTTTTTGTTAGTAGTGGTTTTTTTTTTGGGAAAAACTGCAAGTCCTATTAAGATACTTTGGAAATAATTGAGTCTGACAGCCCGTGGCTTCAACACATGCTTGGGGTGGGGGAAAGTGTAGAAGCCATCTGAGGGCTAGATTGTGGATCACAGCCCTTGCGCTCTCATTTGAAAGGTATACTGCAAAAACAGAGGCAACAACCAGCTTACGAGACTCCAGGGAGAATCATGCAGCATTTTGCTGCAAGTCTACAGACAAGTTCATGCCACTGCATGTGTTGTGGGGTGTTAGGTGCAAGTTTATGAATGAGGAAGACTAAAAATGGGACTCTGAGTTTGTTGGGAACTAAATCACAACCCAGAAAGCCATGTACTTTCCCAGACAGTGTTAGGTCAAATTACAGACCAGCAACAGATACAGGCTAGCAGTGAAGACTTCCATGCCAAGAATTGCTGTGCTGTATGGCAAAAATTACTGATATATGCTTTGCTTTTTAAGATTTTCCTCCCCAGAGGAATGGAAATCACATTTCCCAGGCCTGTTATTGTGCAAGGATATGGGCATGAATTTCTTTATAGAAAAAGATGGGTAAGACAGAAAGAACATCAAGCCCATAAGCAGAGTTGGTTTACAGGTCTATGGACCTCCTTTTGGGCAGGCACTCATGGAGCAATATCTCCCATTAGCGGAGGCATTGCTCTTCATATATATTTATATAATATCTTATTTCTAAATGGTATTTAAAGATCATTGTTAAAAAGCAAGTATTTAATCCATTTCTGAAGTTGCTTTTGTCATATATTGTTTTTAGAGTGTGAAGACAGATACACACCTGGCCTGGAGGAGGAAAATGGTATAAACAACTTCTTGAATTAAAAAAAGCACAGTAAAATTTGTGCAGAAGAAGAACAGTGTGCTAAATGCATTGGTCATTGTCGTTCAAGGGTCAAGTGTTGTGTAACTATTTACAGTTACTGATGTTAAAAAAAAAAAAAGAATAAATGCTAAATCTTTCTGAGATGTTGGGTCTGAAATTAAACCATAAGCAGAGACTGTGCATGGCAGAATCCCAGGTCAATTAAGCTGTAATTTTGTGCAAAGCAATGACCAACTTTCCTGTTCCAGCTGATGAACTGGAAAGAGATCTGTTTTCTCAAAGGATGGTCTGAGGCTGCTGAAATACTGCTTTCCATAAGCAACATATGTTATGAGAGACCTATCATCTGAATATTAGAAAAGAAGACAGGCTGAGAGAGTTGGGGCTGTTCGTCCTGGAGAAGAGAAGGCTCCAGGGTGACCCTATAGCAACCTTCCAGTACCTGAAGGGGGCCTACAGGAAGGATGGAGAGGGACTTTTCACAAGGGTGTGTAGTGATAGGACAAGGGGGAATGGCTGTAAACTAAAAGAGGGCAGATTTAGATATTAGATATTCAGAAGAAACGCTTCACCATGAGGGTGGTGTAACACTGGAACAGGTTGCCCAGAGAAGTTGTGGATTCCCCCTCCCTGGCAGTGTTTAAGGCCAGGTTGAATGGAGCTCTGAGCAACCTGGTGTAGTGGAAGCTGTCCCTGCTCATGGCAGGGGGGTTTGAACCAGATGATCTTCAAGGTCCCTTCTAACCCTTACCATTCTATGATTCTATGAATGCTTCCCAGCACATCCACAGACGCAGAGTCCCAGGCTTTTGCAGAAATAATCACAAAATGCAAATGTTTGTGAATCACATGAATTGCATCTTATACAAACTTTAACTTCCGTGTGAACATTATAATGCAGAAATAATCACAAAATGCAAATGTTTGTGAATCACATGAATTGCATCTTATACAAACTTTAACTTCCGTGTGAACATTATACTTCGAAAGAAGTTATCAGGAGTAGTCAGCATGGATTCACCAAGGGGAAATCATGCCTGACCAATCTGATAGCTTTCTACAATGACATGACTGGCTGGGTAGACGAAGGGAGAGCTGCGGATGTTGTCTACCTTGACTTCAGCAAGGCTTTCGACACAGTCTCCCACAATATCCTCCTAGGGAAGCTGAGGAAGTGTGTGCTGGATGAGTGGTCGGTGAAGTGGATAGAGAACTGGCTGAATGGCAGAACTCAGAGGGTTGTCATCAGCGGCGCTGAGTCTAGTTGGAGGCTGGTAACTAGTGGTGTTCCTCAGGGGTCAGTACTGGGCCCAGTCTTGTTTAACTTCTTCATCAACGACCTGGATGAAGAGTTAGAATGTACCCTCAGCAAGTTTGCTGATGACACCAAACTGGGAGGTGTGGTAGATACACCAGAAGGCTGTGCTGCCATTCAGCGTGACCTGGACAGGCTGGAAAGCTGGGCAGAGAGGAACCTGATGAGGTTCAACAAAGGCAAATGCAGGGTCCTGCACCTGGGGAGGAACAGCCTCATGCACCAGTACAGGCTTGGGGTGGACCTACTGGAGAGCAGCTCTGTGGAGAGGGACCTGGGTGTCCTGGTGGACGACAGGTTAACCATGAGCCAGCAGTGTGCCCTGGCTGCCAAGAAAGCCAATGGCATTCTGGGGTGCATCAAGAAGAGTGTGGCCAGCAGGACGAGGGAGGTTCTCCTTCCCCTCTACACTGCCCTAGTGAGGCCTCATCTGGAGTACTGTGTCCAGTTCTGGGCTCCCCACTTCAAGAAAGATGAAGAGCTACTGGAGAGAGTCCAGCGGAGGGCTACGAGGATGGTGAGGGGACTGGAACATCTCCCCTACAAGGAGAGGTTGAGGGAGCTGGGCTTGTTCAGCCTGAAGAAGAGAAGGCTGCAAGGGGACCTCATAAATGCTTAGAAATATCTGAAGGGTGGGTGTCAGGAGGATGGGGCCAAGCTCTTTTCAGTGGTGCCCAGTGACAGGACAAGGGGCAATGGGCACAAACTGAGGCACAGGAAGTTCCGTCTGAACATGAGGAAGAACTTCTTCCCTCTGAGGGTGACGGAGCACTGGAACAGGCTGCCCAGGGAGGTTGTGGAGTCTCCCTCTCTGGAGATATTCAAGACCCGCCTGGACAAGGTCCTGTGCAGCCTGCTGTAGGTAACCCTGCTTCGGCAGGAGGGTTGGACTAGATGACCCACAGATGTCCCTTCCAACCCCTACTATTCTGTGATTCTGTGAAAGCTAGTGCTGCCTCTGGAGGAAGAGTATAAAAAGCATCAGGTGCTTTTGAACTTTAACATGTTGTTTCCAAAATCAAAATCTGTCAACTCTATTTTCAAAAACCAAGATCACTTTAGGATCCCAGTCAGTGAGCCACTAAAAGCAAAAGTAGTGTGAGAAGCCCAGTGACCGAGATATTAGCACTCAGGTACATGTGGCCAATAACCAGAACAAGGACCTAGTCTCTGATGATATTCAGCTGGACTCTGACACCTTCACCATATCATCCATTTCTTCAGAGCTAACTATCAACGTAAAGTCAGGAAAAAGAAAACTCCTTTTTTTTTTTTTTTCAGAGACAACATGACACAAGAACAGTTTTGAACTTCTTATTTTGGTAGCAGCTGCCAAAATGTGTTGCCAGCAGCACAATCCTATTTGTGAGACCCAAGGCAGGAGAAGATAGCAGACAGTTTCTCTAGGAAACAAGACAGTAATCAAGCAGTGGAAGTAATAGAAACTAATTTCTTACACTAGATTGTGGAGAAGTCTGTCATTTGCACATAGCTTTGGAAACTTTAACAATTACCTAATGACAGAGGGATTTGTTTGTGAGCAAGAAAGCTCTAAAATTAAAGAAGGAACTGTTGGGAAAAACAGATGAAACCCCAGAGAAATGCCTCTAAATAGCAATGACTGGTGGAATATTAGGGAAAGACAAGACAACAGCAATCATTAGAACAAAGTGGGCCACTCTGACAAGATGCGCCACCTGTGAAAAGCAGCACGCATGAACACCCAAGGTGAAGCTATCAGGACAAAGTTGCCAGGTAGTGAATGCAGCACAAGCAGTGGGCAGCTGATGGAAGGGTCAACAACCCAAGACTTTAATAGATAGGTAAGGTGTCAAGGTTGACATTCAGCCAGGACACCATTTGAGGAGACAACAATTATACTGGTGATACATTGTGCTGCTTAGCAGGACGGTGGCTTGTTCCTAAAACCTTAGGGGAAAAGAAAGGTGTCACACCCTCCTCAAAGGCATAAAATATCCAACAGGTTTGAAAACACTAGCAATTGTGGTTGTGTACTTAGACTGGGTAAGACTATGGACATGGGAAATCACCACTAAAGACACTTCCCCAATCATGTCATTTAAGAAAAGATGCAATGGCCAACAAACAGCTTGGCTACAGCAGTACTGGCCACCAAAAAAAAGTTTGGAAAAAGCACTAAGTAGTGAGTCTGGTAGCACATAGCTAAAGCAAAGTTGCTTTTATAGCGGTCTCATGGACTGCTCTCTTCACAGCCAAAAGGGACTTCTTTAGTCTATTTGATATGTTTTTGAAAACATTGGAGCCCTCTCCTATTATTACCCAGCATTGGGCATGTGAAATAAACATTAAATGCAGTATTTAAAAATAAGCATTTTGAACAATACATGCACTTTTTTGTGCTGAAACTGGCACTCTGTAAATGTGATCAGGGAGTACCAAAGCACTCTGGATGTGCCTTTGGAAGCAAATTGAGCAAAAAGAAAAGGAGTTTCTAGTGGTCATCTTACCTCTGCCCAAAACAGCCTACCAATGTTTACATCTACTGTGTTCAGTCTTCATATGAGTTGACTGCTTCCTCTCTCGATAACAAGGCCTGCCTTTGCCATCAAAGGAATTCAGGACTGGGGACAAATTATTTTCTTGATCCCTTTTTCACAGCCCTGCTGAAATCTATTGGGGTCAAAATCTGTTTCAGAAGAAAACATAAAATTTGACCTTGTCTGTCTTACTAAAATGTGCTTTGGTATCTCACTCATTTTCTGTGGCCCCTTTCCTAACCTTATTTCTCCCCGGCTGCCAACCTTACGTGTTTTTTCCTCGGAGATAGTATCGTGGAATCAAAGCACTGGATAATTCACTTTTCCTCAGAAATTTCTGCAACCAAGTTTTCAGAAAGATTTGGATGGTGGCATGTACAGTGGAATAAAAATCACATATTGCTGATGGGGAATTTTTTTTTTACCTGGTGGCACCAGGAGATGTTTGCAGAGCCTGACAGTATCTGAATACTTATCTCTTACTGCAGGTATTGCCTTGAAAAGTCTTGATTTTGTGTCAGCTTTTATTAAGCATGATCTGTCTCTCTTACATGAGACTTTGTGGCAGGTTTTCTGTCTTTCCACCATACTTGTAGTTATTCTCATAAACTAGTGGCTCTGATCATCTCTTCCTTTATTCTCACTGCTAACCTGGATGAAAGCATCCGTCTTTTATTTTGCAAGGCACTAAGAAAAACACTCGTATTCCGCTTAATGATTACTGATGGAAACATCTTAATATTCTACAGCAAATACATCTCAGTCCCTTGCTTCCAACATGTTTTCTTGCTATATTCCCACACAACTCTTCTCCTGTCCAGGAGAAAGCAATGCTCAGGACAACATCTCTCATCAACTTGCTTTTAACAACATCCACTAAATTGATCATCGAAGCAATTTCCCAGAAAAGTGAAAACAAAACACAATTATGACCTACATGTGGGATCGTGATAGTTAGAATCAAATAATTTACCATGTATTATACTTTTCTAGTTTGCTCTTGCCTTCAATAAGAGCTTTAGGAAAGAGGGTTAGTAGAGGAAGCAATAAAAGTTTAGTAGGGCTAACATCAAGGAAGTCGTATAACTCTGATGAGCCCCTGTGACCATCTCAGCGAGAAACTGGAGCCCTAAGGGGCATTTTGCCTGCAAGCATGGGGGAAGGCAACAGTTATGTTGTCTCTTCAGTAACGCCTTCCTGACCAGTATCATTTCCCACCTCCACGACACCAGAACATGGTGATGACCTTCTGGGTTGAACAAACATCCCCCTCTTGGCATACTGGACCCTATGCCTTCACTCTGGCTTGCTCAGGCATCCCGATGAATGCTGTCATAGATGATCTTCTGGCTGCCTACAAGGTTGTGATGTGGCCAGGGAGTGTGCGGGCTACAGGAGATGCCCTGTCCTCAAATACCCAGGAGGGCAATACTTGCTGGGCCTGCACACATAGCGAGTAAGAGCATTGTACCAGCAGTTGGTCATCTTCAGATGACACTCTTGGTTCTCCCCATTTTTGACAGACACATTGCCTGCTTTGCAGACAGTACTGAGAAGATGGTAAACAGCCCAGCCTCCAAGTGTGCAAATAGCTAGCAGGGCTGATCCCCAGTGTTGTCCTAAAGATTGTGGATGAGCAACGGTACAAGACTGAGAGCCTTGCCCTTCCCTCCTGCAGCAAGGGGTGGGAGTGCTAAACACCACTTTTTGACTTTAGGTTTTGCACAGCTTAAAGCGTAGTGATCAAGCCCCTGCCCGAGAGCAATCTGACTTGGTTCACTGACTGCACTGGAGCTCAGTTACAGCCTGAGGATCTAGCCTAGGTTTTTCCATTGCTGTATCAATTGCTTCAGATTATTGACTTTAGTAGCTGAAGAACTGATTGCTCTGTGCCTGTCTGCCCACTGAAGATCACAAAGCAGACCATTTCTGCACCCTCCAAAAAAACATGCTTCTCTCGCTGAAGACAATGCATAGAAAATTCTACATCAAATACATAAAGTAGGGAGTTAGGCTGGCATGCTACATTTTGTGCAGATGAAAGGTTGGTATAGCAATCTGTCTTCGATTTTGACTCAAAACACACATTTAAACTGAAAAATTACTTTTACTTTGAGCTTACAACTTAATATTTACTGCCTTTAAAAAACTGAGCAGACTTCATAAATGCTGCAATATGGGGATTTCAGATTTTGATGCTTTTCTTTGCAAGGAATATAGACATATGACAAAGCACAAATACAAGCACAAGTTAAACCTGGTAGAAGTGAGACCAACCTTCTTCCTGCTCCTGATAACTGAGATGTAGGAAGGAACAGATTCCTTGCAGAAGTTGTATTTTTCAGGAGCGTCCAGCCTGGACATGAGTTGCTTGCTGCACATGGACTACTGGCATTTCGCATCGCTACTCAGTGGCTATGGACTGATGGTTTTCAGAACATGATGAAAAACGCAGTTGCGCTTTCCTCAGGATACTAGAGGCCAGGATAGATAGAGTGATGACTGTTACTGGATGTGATTAGACATCTCCTGTTTACCTTTCTGGCTACTTTTTTCTGATTATGAAGATACCAGCAAAATTGTTAGTTTAAATATCTGCTGAGAGTAGCTAGGGGCAAGGGCTTTCCCCAGTGGTGTGTCATTACAGGTCAGGAAATAATAAATAACCAGTTTAGGCTCAGAACTATGATACACAATGCAAAAATAAAAACCATGTGATGTGCTGCAGGTCCTATCATTCACTCCAGACTTTCAGCTTTACCTACAGATGCCTTTGTCTATTGCAGTCACTGTTCCAGAAACGAAATGGGTGAGAGGGCTGGTAATTGAATTTACCTCTCTGCCTCTGTGAACTGCCTAGAGTGGCCTGGTGGCCAAATTGCTTGTAAACTCGTGTGGTTGTGAGAGCTGTCCCAGAGGGTTACAAGACTTTAATTTAATCTCAGCCCTGACCAGATAACTAATAGAAAGTGATCAGCCAGTTAAGGATGCTTAAGCAGACAGCATACCATGAAGTTATTTACAGCTGTACAGCACTCAGCTTCCTGCCCTGGGATTTAACTCTCCAAACATGTTCCCTGTCCAAATCACTTGACTGCAGCAGATGGGTAAAATAACCTCGATGGGGCTGTGCCCATCAATTACTCCAAAAATAAACCTAGTCAAAAGAACCATCTGCCTTTGATCATTTTGGCTAGGGCTAGGTTACTTTAATCCACTTGCTGCATTGTCCAGTTTCAGCATTAAGAGAGAACATACTTGTGGTGGCACTTACTCCATGATACAAAATATTCTGCTGTAATCCCCAAAACAGCTCCAGGGGTGCAAGCAATCACAGAATCACAGAATGGTAGAGGTTGGAAGGGACTTCTGTGGGTCATCTAGTCCAACCCTCCTGCCGAAGCAGCGTCACCTACAGCAGGCTGCACAGGACCTTGTCCAGGCGGGTCTTGAATATCTCCAGAGAAGGAGACTCCACCACCTCCCTGGGCAGCCTGTTCCAGTGCTCCGTCACCTCCAAAGTAAAGAAGTTCTTCCTCATGTTCAGATGGAACTTCCTGTGCTTCAGTTTGTGCCCATTGCCCCTTGTCCTGTCACTGGGCACCACTGAAAAGAGCTTGGCCCCATCCTCCTGACACCCACCCTTCAGATATTTCTAAGCATTTATGAGGTCCTCTCTCAGCCTTCTCTTCTTCAGGTTGAACAAGCCCAGCTCCCTCAGCCTCTCCTTGTAGGGGAGATGCTCCAGTACCCTCATCATCCTCGTAGCCCTCCGCTGGACTCTCTCCAGTAGCTCCTAATTTTTCTTGAAGTGGGGAGCCCAGAACCGGACAGAGTACTCCAGATGAGGCCTCACTAGGGCAGTGTAGAGGGGAAGGAGAACCTCCCTTGACCTGCTGGCCACACTCCTCCTAATGCACCCCAGAATGCCATTGGCCTTCTTGGCAACCAGGGCACACTGCTGGCTCATGGTTAACCTGTCGTCCACCAGGACGCCCAGGTCCCTCTCCGCAGAGCTGCTCTCCAGTAGGTCCACCCCAAGCCTGTACTGGTGCGTGGGCTTGTTCCTTCCCAGCTGCAGGACTCTGCACTTGCCTTTGTTGAACCTCATCAGGTTCCTCTCTGCCCAACTTTCCAGCCTGTCCAGGTCACGCTGAATGGCAGCACAGCCTTCTGGTGTATCTACCACACCTCCCAGTTTGGTGTCATCAGCAAACTTGCTGAGGGTACATTCTAACTCTTCATCCAGGTCGTTGATGAGGAAGTTTAATAAGACTGGGCCCAGTACTGACCCCTGGGGGACACCAGTTGTTACCGGCCTCCAACTAGACTCAGTGCCGCTGATGACAACCCTCTGAGTTCTGCCGTTCAGCCAGTTCTCAATCCAACTCACCGACCACTCATCCAGCTCACACTTCCTGAGCTTCCCTAGGAGGATATTATGGGAGACTGTGTCGAAAGCCTTGCTGAAGTCAAGGTAGACAACATCCACGACTCTCCCTTCGTCTACCCAGCCAGTCATGCCATCGTAGGAAGCTATCAGATTGGTCAGGCATGATTTCCCCTTGGTGAATCCATGCGGACTACTCCTGATAACCTTCTTTTCTTCCACTTGCTTGTTGATGACCTCCAGGATAAGCTGCTCCATCACCTTTCCCGGGATTGAGGTGAGGCTGACCAGCCTGTAGTTCCCTGAGTCCTCCTTCTTGCCCTTTTTTAAGATTGGAGTGACATTGGCCTTTCTCCAGTCCTCGGGTACCTCTCCTGTACCCCAGGACCTTTCAAAGATCATGGAGAGTGGCTCAGCAAATAGTGTATAGGTGGCAACAAACATGCTTACACATGCATTATATGGAACTGCTCTGCAAGGGATCCATGGCAGCCCGCCTCTCCCCACTGCCCCCTGTTTTTTTAGACATTTGGCTGCTCACCATTACCATGAGAATATATGTTAATCTAACCAAAGTATAAGTGAGAAAAGGGCTGTGCAACCCTTGAATCCTCTGTATGGCCTGAATACACGAGGCTACACCGAGATCTTTGGGTAATTTTTCAGCTGGCTTTGCTTCTAAAAGAGAAATACCTTCCCTCAAATATTGCTGTTCTTGTCACCATCCAACATGAAATCATGCAGATATATCAGTTCTGTAAAACATTATCCCTTCCCTCCCCAAAATGTGGGTAGAAGATTTCTCTTGTTCGGAGAGGCAATACTGACAGCTCCTGGTATCATGCAGCACCAGTCCTACATCAAACATCCTGCTCTGCTGCTGCACAATGATGGACACCATTTTAACTCATCTTTCTGTTTTCTTACACACTGTTAGCCAGGCTTTCAGCAGCACAGAGATTTTTCACCAGGCTCAGGGGTGTTTGCGTTCCCCAATATAATAGCAGCAGATCAGATGTAGTGACTCGGCAGGCTTTTCTGCTTTCTCCTCCAAATGAATTCTTCAGAAACCACACTGATGAGTCAAAGTGAACACGTAAACCACATCCTGAGACTGTTTGACCTGAAAGGTAATTAACAAGCACCTCTGTGAGGAATGATTGAAATACTTGCTACCAAGAACAAGGGATAAAACTCCATGGTGGCTAGTGAAGAAAAAGGAAGTTGGCAGATAAGGTGCGGTTGAAGGTAAGCTTTGCCTTTGGAGAGTTGAGCTAGGAACAATCTCGAGATTCGAAGAAAAGTGATGTAGGAAAAGAGAAAATAATCTACAGAGAATATTATTTTAGTTTTAGTGTTCTAAATTCCTTCTATACATGAAGAAAGGCGGAGACCCTTCAGAAGGGGGAAAAGGCTAAATTCAGAAACAATCAATGAGGGACACAGACAAGTGCCAAAGAAATTACCAGTGTAAATGCATAAGGTCAAGTTAAAAGAAAAAAAATACTTGTCTAGATGAGATCCTCATGGATTTTAAAATATAAGATTGGATAAAACCTTTCATTGACACTCAGGGAGTCTTATCTCTGTCTTCAAGTGTCCTCCTTCCCCTTCCCCAAATCTCACAAAGTACCTGCCTACATTTTTAGGTAAGCACTTTTTAAATGTGCAGCAGACCCTCTTCCAAATCCCACAGACTACTTCCAAAAGTGTTGTACTGCAGCTGAATACAGTACCTGTGTTCCCATTAAACTCTGCACTGTGGGCTCCCCATCACCCATGAAGAGTTTTCTTTAATATATGGTTTCAATTTCAAAACAGCATTGCTTTAGGGACATATTCTGCCTTTATTTATGCAGCCCAAGAGATGATACATCTATCTACTTATAGCAGCTTTAATAAAAAAAGAATATTTTCAGTAAAAAACTAAGCAATTAATTGGACACTTTTGAGAACAGGTACATTATACCCTTGTCACAGGTCTTTGGAGCCACTAGACTTTAAATCTGATAAATAGGGTGTCCTTGTATTCTTTAACCATCCCCCAGGGAAAGTAGTTTGTAAAATAGTAAAATTGCTCAGGCACAAATATTTATCACAGATTCAATAAGATTTTATGTGCCTTGTAACTACAGTATTACATGTTTTATGCTCCTTCAATCTTTAGTTTAGAGTATATCCAGTTTCTTCAGTATAGATAATTTCACAACCAGTGGAGATCTGTCAACAGTATTTTGTTACAGCCCCATGAATACTAGGTGCCATTATTTCCTCTGTAGTTTCAATGAAGCTTTATTCTTCCTGAACACACATTGTTCATGTTCTAAAAATGCCTGGTACAGAAGGCATAATTATCTTTATTTTAGTGTATTTGTCAGGTTTACACAGTTTTCAGTCCATTAGAGCTTAGCCACCATTAGGCAGGAATACACACTTAATTTTAAGTACCTAGCTAGTTCGTCTCATTGAGTAGGTGCTGCTTTGTAGAACAGAACAGCTTGTCCTTCTTTAAAAATATAACACAGCATCACAAAGTCAAGGCATGCATAAAGGTGCGCTGCATCCGGTCCCTTTGACATAAAGGCAGCTAATGGCGGTCTTAAATATTGCAGCTTGAGGTGTACAGCTGCCCAAGAGCCAGGTTGCTCCATATGAATCGGTGCAATTCACTCAATGAGACCAGCCTCAGCTCCGTAAGTTGCTGTGAGTTCACACGGCATTTCAGCCCTTGATGCAGGCTGTGGGTATCTGAAAAGAGCCCTGTGGCACCAAGAAGCCACCACTGGACCACTCGTTTCTCTCTGCTGCGTCAACATGAACAGGGAGCTGGAGACTGGAACTAGTTTGATTGCAAAATACAGACAGTATAGGCAGGGCAGCAAGGTAGGGGAATGAAGCAACTGCTGAAGTAGCTCTTCTGCTGACTGTCCAGCATGGGCTAACATGGGCACGTTCACCACCCCAACAAGGCAGCCACAGCATCCATTCTAGCACAGCGGGTGCAGAAGGCATTGTCTGTGTTGCAGCATGAGAACAGACTAATGCCGGACATTGCCAAATTGCCGTCTTCTTCCTCCCTGCTTTTTTCCTTAGAGTTTTATACCTTTGTCAAGGCTCTGTTTCTCCTTTTGAATCCTTGGACCTGCTGACTATCCTTTTCTCTCATCTTACATGTCTTTTAGCTCCTGGACTTTCTCACATCTTAATGGCAACTAGTGAATTCAAGCAAGGTCACAGAGCTGCACTGCACCAAATGGGGCCTTGGATCAGTCAGCTGAAAGCTAGGCTGAGGGTTGGAGAGCTACACTGCTTGATTCTTCCATGCAAACTCAGTCACCTCATCTGTGCTTTGGCAATAAATAGCCATGGTAGCTTCCAGCTTCTGCTCCTTCCCCACTCCCATGGACCCTACGCTGCTTCAGCAGACCCTTATACAGAGCTCTCCCCCACTTCGGCTAGGAACAGCGGTATTTTTGGTCCAAATGACCTTTGTTTTATAACAAGGGAATAACAAGTAGTGTTTCCTTGGATGAAGGTGTCTTAACTGCCTCTGACAGTCTGTGCTGAGCAGATCATAAATAGGCCTGCCACAGCCCACAGGCAAAGGTACCATCTATATCTGACAAAGAGGCAGGACACAAACCAAGCCAAGGCTGAGGCAGGCAAGTAATTGCCTTGCTGTTGATGGAAGCGAAGCACTAGCAGGGCCTCGACTGACGTGCACCACTTGCTATAGAGCCGGAGAGCATCCCTGCTCTGGTAGTGCACACAGCACCCTCAGGCTTCTGCTCCCAGCCCTAAGGCAAGAGATATTTTTCCTTAATGCATGTTTGACTTTCTGAGAAGCAAGTATGGCTTTTGAACAGCGGTCAGCATGCGTGGATAGCAGTGTGCCCTAACACAGCAATCTGCAACTTATTTAAACTTCCTACAGAGATGTTCTGCATTATTATCTAAAAAGATGGCAAATTCGGGGTATTTCTACTATAATTTAGAGTCATTAATTCCCTTGTATAGCATCCATTATCTGCAGGCTGTTATAATAAATAAGTGGCATAATTATCACGCTAATTTTCCAAAAAACTGAAACAGTCATTCTAATGAATGATTCTACTGCTGTCTTAGCCATCATGCTCTGTTTGGAAGACCAGTAACACCACAGCTCCTTGGCAGAGGACATCCCACAGTCCCCTTTGCTCTGGTCTCTTTCCCCAGGCCTACCATCTCAGCACACCTTCCCCCTCTTCACCTTTCACCATGTCTGCTGTACCTCAAAGTCCATGCTTCAACAATGCTTGTCCAGCATCAATAACTCAGCAGCAGCAGTCTTAGCTGCAGCAAGTGCATATATTCCTGCAACCCTCTGCCTCCCACATGCCCCGGTATGATCTCCATGGCTTTATCTTCCTCAGCAGAGGGAAGAGGCAGCCATTTCAAACTAAGCACAAGTCATGGTATGGGTATCCTGTTATCTGAGATGGATAGAAAGAACAAGCAAGATTTCTTACTCTATTTTTATGACCATAATGAACAGGCAGTGTAGTTGCTATCTTGGTGTATGCAACCGGAAAAACAGGTATTGAATAACTCAGGACACGATGATTTTTTATTGTAGAGTACTCAAGCATCAAGGTCAACAAAGCACTGCTTCTTATCTTCTCAGGTGCCTTGTTATCCTCTCTTCCGGGTGTGCCCAACGGTTGTTTTTTTTCTTTAAAAATGCTCTGCATGAAGCCAAATGAACATACTAACTTGTAGAGGAGACAGACAGGGGCAGTTAAGTCTTTCAAACTGACAAACATTTGGACGACTCGGTGGGGAGGGAGAGAGAGACAGAGGGAAAGAATGAAAAGTAGAAGTGGCTAGCTGAAAGGCTTGCCAGCTACAGGTAAGCAGAATAGGTGAGAAAGAGGAACAGGCTTTAAATTAGAGAGATCATGTAGCTGCAGATGTCTTGAATTTTTCATTAGATGCTGTCATTTGGTAAAGAAGATTGATGCTTCTAAGGTTCTTCCACAAATATTGTTTTAGGAGAGACTGAGTGAGGGATTAAACTGGATAACCTCAAGACTTCCCTTCCACTCACCATTTCTGTGGTTTAAAGAGCTGGATCACAGAGGACCAAAGACCTTTAGTCATACACAGCTAAATGTGAGTGAAGGGTGGGGGCAGAAATGGTGCAGGATGGAGAACAGACAAGAAATCTGTGAGTAGTTTTTCCAAGGAAAGAAGCAAAAACAAAGCACTTTTTGCAAGTTTCCTCCTGTTTTCAGAGGCATGTCTAGAAGCGACCTTTTATGTGATCTATTTAAAGATAGCAAATACTCTTGAATTGTCAACAGATGAGCAATCGTGGAGGTACTCAGCTCCCTGTCTGATGTCAGCTGGCAAGGATTGCTCACCTTCCCCCTCCCTACTAAAATTAGTCATGAAGCTCCCAGTGACTTCAGTGAAAGTAGTCCCAGCCTTCAGACACTTGAAAGCCTATATCTTTCAATATTCTGATAAAATTCAAAAGGTATAAGGATGCCAAAAAATTTTAGAAAAGAAAATTTCAAGTTTAAAAAGTGTTTTGTTTTTTTTTTTTATGAAAATATAACCAAAACAAAGATTCTTTCTTTCCTGTGGTGAGGAAAAAATAAAATCTTAAAACCCTCTCTGTTCATCCACCACTTTTTCTTCTCCCCTATCATCCACACGCAAATAGAATGAACACTTTATGCAAATATTGCCACTGGATCCATAAGATAAATTCATGTGAAAATAGCAGTCTCCTGTTGGACAGGTTCTGTGGGAAATTATGACATTTCCCGAACCCTCTATTCAGACAGGACCAAAACACCAAAAGGACTGCCCCAGCAACCTCCATCTATGCCATCTGCTCCATCTATTCCATGTACAGAAGTAACCCCACTGTCAACAGGTCAGGCACATGTTAGCTAAAAGATTCTTCTAGAGGGGTCCCAGTGTCACCATTTGCAAAAGCAGATGGGATTGCAAAAGCAGACGAGATTACTGATCCATCAAATTCAATTCACTGCAGATTCGAGGAGCTGAACCTTGATGGTGCCTGTGTATGAGGCCTTCTTCAGACCTGCCAGTTGAAGGAAGCTAGACGTAGCCTATACATATCGACTGGCATGATAAGAAATGGACATCATGTTACAGCAGTGTATTCAAAGGGAAGGAAAACCTCCTTTAAATGTAGTGCTGATTTCCATTTCTCTGAACCTCTGATGTTTCCAGAACATACACATTCATATAGCCGAGTCCTCTAGTGTATCACTGGGCAGAAAACCAAGACTGAGAGGTTCTGCAAAGACTGTTTTCACCATTCTGTTCCGTCCTCCATGCAGACATGAAGACAGTCAAATTGAAACTGAAGACTTCAGAGAGACTCCCAGGTCAAAAGAGTCAAATACAAGTATTTAAACGAAACTCCGTCATGAGTGTTAAAAACTAATGCACTATTCAAATAAAAAGATTTTTAAAAAATCTAGGTAACTTACAGTCAATTTAAATTTGCTTCTTGTTTGACTCAGAAATTAAAATAGCTAGGTTGTACTCTACTGTTTCAGGTAATTTTCTCTTTTTACATTTCAGAGTATTGGTAACACCAGCTGTATTTAAAAAAAAACAAACTACAACTAAGCCCCCTCAAAGAAAAAATATATCTCGAGAACATATAAAATCAAAACTTTAACCTCATGCTTAAAGTAATTTGTTTCCATTACTCAGGGAAAGGGATCACATGTATAAATTTTCTACTGAAAAAAACGCAAGCTAACATACAGTATAAGGCTTTAGGTAACATGTTGACTGTTGTCACTGTTGGTGTCTATAGGTATAGAAACTCCACTCTAAATATCTGTGATATCTCAACTGAGGTTTCTTAACATTTCCCTGTATAATACCTGGGTTTCTTTTAGAGCTTGCCCTCATTTAGAGGATTGAGTTCTGTTTATATATTTAAAAAAAATATGTATTCAGTGAGATGAAGGGTTTCAGTAGTGTCTCATCATCATTACAGGCACTGAACTAACAGGCAAGATTACTACCTGCCCTACTTATACTTTTAGCACACTGGATTTGGGTTGACAGCACATAACGTTGTTGTTCCCAGCTCCTTGGCTTGATTGCTTAACCTGGTTTCTAACCCAAGAAACCTCCCTGTGTCTCAAACTGAGCAATGAGGACACTATGCTCTGTGCTATCAACTCACACTCTGTGATCCATTTTATCAGGCATATGCACTGCAATCAGGTGTCTAAATAAATATTTAGTGCAGAGATTTAACCAGAAACTGCTCATATTTGTTTACGTATTAACCAGTCTCAAGACTACTTACGTGGAGATGTTATGAATACCACATTCATAATTCATGTGCCATTTGGAGAAAAACTATCACCAGTCACTTTTCCTATAGGCTGGTGATACTGGCGGAGCGCACTGGTGATTCATCAGGGGGTATCTGGCTGCAATTGCCAATGTTTTGCATTGAAATTTCCATCATCTCTGTTGTTCAAAGGCAGAGGTTTAGACCAACGTGCTTCCTGGGCTGGACGTGTAAGCATCTTTGAATGAGCACAGTCTGTACATAAGCTCCTAAACAACCTCATTTCTCTGCATGATGGGAGCATTGCACAGGGAACTCCAACAGTGTCCCCATACTTTCAGGTAATTTTAGGCTGCGTGGTTTTTTTTTTCGTTTAACTTCCTCACATTTTACTGGAAGTCAGGATACTGTGGGGAAGGCTGAGGGTTGAGGCTGAAGCCAGTACAAGCCAAGAGGACAAATAGCAGTGTGTCAGGGTAGATGAGAGGACTAACTGGCAGGGCAAGCAGTTGCTGTAGCTTTTGTAGATAAGGCTAATGGAAACAGCATCAAAACTGTTAAGATGCCCATTATTCATTTTTATATGCTGCTAGTAGTTACAACGAGCCGTTCTCATCACCCTCTGTATTTTTAATACCTTCTGCCAATGTGATAACTCCTGGTTGCTCCCTCAACCTTTGCAGACCCAAAAAACAATATTCAGAATATGTAACTATTACACAGTTTTCAACAGGCATTGATTAAAAAAAGTGGCTTACAAAACAAAGACATTAAAATGTTCCTGACTTTTTCTCTGTGGAAAGCAGAATTCTTTGAACTGGAAAGGAATTTCCATTTCACAAACTCCCTGGGCCTGCAGGAACTTCACTGTAACATCGATAATGTAGGCTCAGATCTCTCGGCCTAAAAGAATAAATGGCGATATTAAATAGACATGTCAAAGAATCGCAGCTCATAAGGGAAAATCCAGTGTCTCAGATCATAAATCACAGGAAAAAAAAGATTTTAAAAAAATTGAGGACAACACCGCACCTTTACTCTTCCACTTTCTTGCTATCCTAAGAAAACCAGGAAGGTTATCCCTCATGCAGTTCTGAAAACTAATTTAAGGCAGCAATGACAACTGTATTTTAATCAGTAATGTACTCCATGGAGCACTGCAGAAGTGGATGCTGTAGACCCCAAGTTTTTGCTGAGATAATTCACTGCTGCATTACTCCATTTTCACGCTGTGTACCCCCATTGATTTCAGCATAGAACTGGAATACTGCAAGGATGACTCAAACCCACTGCTTTTGTTTCAGAGGAGATGGCATGGAGATATCTAGAAGCAGTAGAGCGTTCGCTTATTTAAAGTCCTCCTGTCCTTGGAGCAAAACATTGATTAAAACATAAGACTCCTTCTGAAAAGCTCTGATCAGAGAGCATAGCTTAATGGATGAAAAAACATACCTTTCGTAAGTAGATTAAATGCAGTCTTTGAAAGGAAATGTGCCATCTCCTCTCAGACATGATGGCATGGCACAATCACAGCAAGATGATGGCAGGAACCTGACATTTTAGGTGTCAGAATAGGGGTGGTTGTGAAGCTGAAGCTGGCATTAAGAGGCTTCAGAGCTTCAGCACTTTAGGATCTCCAAGAAGTTGCTGAAAGGGGATTTGAGGACATGTGTTTCACTCCTCTGTTGCCCATCATTACATTGCATTACTTCAGGACTTCCACTAGTCATTTTCAGAAGTACCAGGGGAGAAATATCTTCTATTTTGTGCTTAGAAAATAATTCTTCCCTAAGAAAAGATCAGAAAAGACGATTTCTTACCCTACTCCTCTCTAGTGCTGTGTTGATTACTTCACAGGGTAGCAGAGCAACTTCTCTTAATTTCTGCCATCTAATGGACCTAAGGAACTAGTGATCCCGCTACTCTCATCCAGTGAGATGTTCTTTCGAACAGAATTAAGCCAGAGTAACTAAAGGTCTCATACTTCCTAGAAGGTTTTAGCCCTGTGTGGAATGAGTTACATAACTATTGCAGACTGCCTGAAACCACCATTAATGTATAAACCCAATGAGCACAGGCATCAAACTGCATGAAAGCACAGACAGTAAGAAACTGCTTTGAAGCTCCAGCAGCTTGACAACAGAAAAAGAATTTTTTTGAAGTGACATCCTTGTTCCCTGGTATGGCCTGCAGAGGAGAAGCATTGAAGAGTTCTTGGCACTGGCACCGCTTGGGTCTTAGTGAGCTAATGAGGAGTTTCACCCTGAATTGGGAAAGGAAGAACTAGAAGAGAGTTGCACCCAGCAGGAGTCGGTGCCTTCCAGTCCTGGTTGAAAAGCCAGCCTAGATGTCCCAGCAGAAGGGGTGACCTGCCTGTTTCTCTGCACACCGCTTCTTCGCTGTGTTTGGCAAAATATATCACCTTATTAACAGAAGAGAAAAAGGGGAAGCGGAGGAAGGAGCAACAATGGGGGTCTTCCTACTGGTCCCATGAGAAAGAAGGAATAAGACAGAGTCTGAGCACCTCTTACCACATAAGCCATGCCCTGGTGCTACAGCCTCCTTTAACACCCCCAGCGCAGTCACGATGGGGGGAGTACAATGACAGGAATGAATGAAAGATGGGTTAATGAGGACCCCAGACCTCTTGCCTCCTATTATCCTTCTTTGTCACCCCTTACTTCCTTCTCTTTTCATCTGGGCTTAAAAAAAGCCCATGAATACAAGCTTGAATGGCTGTACTTCCTTCCTGCCCCCTTTTCTTTTTGCTAGTTCAGTTCTGCCCCACTATCAGAAAGTGAAAAATAAACCAGCAACATATTTAACCAACAATGATATAGTTTAACACCTGGATCACTCTGCAAGCTCACATGAAATGTGTATTTATTTCCCATAAAATAAGATGCACCTTTTATTTGGTCGGAGCAGGAGGTTACAGAACAATACATTAGACTGAGAAATCTTATATGTCACAGAACAACCTTCCTTGTGCAGGCTGTTGCAAAATATGCTGAAGAATAAGTTTAGGAGAATCTAATGCAGAGTCCAATTTACTACCCCTTAGCAGGACACCACGTACGGACAGAGCTGCAGAGAAAACCATGTGTGCATGTTTTTGGCCAATGGCTAATGCAATAAAAAGATTCCATTTAACCTGCAAGAAATGAGAATTAAGTTGCATTACACTGCTTTTGGCAGGGTCTATGGGTGTTGCATAGGCAGCTATAGCACCTCAGCTGACTCACAGTATCTTGATAAGCTGCGTTATCTGGGTTGGGTGGCTGAGCCCTGAGATAGCAAATGCACAATGAACTCTGCTGGGAAACCACATACCTCGCCAAGAGCATGATGAGATTAAGAAGGATGTTGTTGCAAAACCAGCTTTTTCTGCAGTGACTGTTCCCCAGCCAGTTTCTCCCTGAGGAAAAGCACTTGAAGGAACAAATTTTCTGCATCAAAACCATTTTAAAGTTGCAAGGGATGCAGAAGACCCTCAATATAAATTGCGGATAATTTGTCAAAAGCCCTAACTGAGGAGCCAGCCTTTATTTCCTGAAGAAGGACAGAGCAGCCATTTTCTCCCACGGTTATCAAACTAACACAATGAAACCCCTGCAGTTGAAATGAACTATTAATTTGTCAGTGACCTAAGTAATCAGATACTACAAACAGCTGATCTGATAACTGATTCTCTAACCACAATCACCAAGAGATGAGAAACTGATAATAAATGCACACATTTTCATTTCTGCTTGAAAAATAGCTCAGCAGAGAAAGACCAACACCAACTGCCTATGTGCAACCTGTGTTCTGACCATAGCAGAAACCCATGGGGGTGGGGGACAGCTGGAAAGGGAATGAACCTTGCAGCAGGTCCTCTTCCCCACTGTATCTCCTTACCAGACCTGCTGGGATAACTCAGGGGTTTGTCTGACTTGTGGTAGAGGCTTCCTGGCAGACTTCTCAGAGCTGATAGTGTAGTCTATGCATAGATCGTGCTGAAGTAAATCAATTACAAGGCTAAGGATTATTGGTAAGAACAAATATGACCTAACATCCTATCTGCGTGAGCTGCTGATTCATTACTAGCTCATATGCCAAATGTTTTAGGCCTAGGGAAAGTGTTGATAGAAATAACTTGACAGAGCAGTGTGAGATTTTTCTGTATGCAGTACCCTCCATGCTGGACATGGTCATTTGGCAAGGACAACACATCCCATAATTAGGGTTTAGGAGATAATGTATGCTCAACTCTAGGATAGCCTGATCAGTCATAGCAAACACAGGACACTGCACACTTGCTCTTTAAAGTAGTCGATGCCTTTATACTCTAACTCAGTACATGTGGCTCTGTCCTTTGGTGATTGTCTAGCTTGAGCCTTTCCCTCCAGAGGTAACAGCCTGAGGGCTTGTTGAAGGTCTTATGGTCCCAAACTGTGGTCAAAACAAGGCTAAGTATGTTTCAGACAGATCTCAACATAACCAACATAAAACGGAGGTTGCTTTAGGGCATCAAAAATCAAACTTCAGTCTTTAATTATCCACCAGCAACATTCCTTGCGCTCTTTTCCTATAACTCCGAAGCAAATGCTATCCAACTTCATTAATACTGGGGTGATGAACATTTACTCTATTTACAACTACGTCCTCTGCAAACAAAGGAAGACAGAGGTTTAAAAGCATTCTTGTCAGATGAGTTGTGGGGTCTGTTGTCCTCTTTGCAACTCCTGTATTTAAAAAGGGGCAATTCTCATCTCAGAAAGCCTCATAGCTAAAAAAATAGAAGAAAAAAATCCCACCACACTGAAGACGCAATTAAGAATGCAGCAACACAATTGTATGTAGTTTACAGCTCCAAAGAGTACACTGCTTGGATTTTGACCTTTTAAAACTCTATTAAGCTGTGTAAATACAGTACAGAAGAATGTGTACTGTTCACAGCTTGCTAGTGTAGGGTGAAAGAGGACCTGCACTCCTTCCTCGTGCAATACTGCCAGTGATCAGACACTGACGAAGCCTCTTTATTGACCTGCACAGAACACAACCACCATGGAAGTTGTGTTATGGCCTCCTTCCCCTTTATTGTAATATCTCTTTGACTTAATCCTGATTTTGGGACAGCCACCTAACAGTGCAAAACCCGTTCCCAAATGGCTAACTTAGAAACTGAATCAACACATTTCTATTAAGGCTTGGCTTGTTCCCACAATGGGGAAAAGGACAAAGGAACAAAGAAATACTTCTGCACATCTCCCACGACATCACGGCTTTTCCATGTTTAAATTATCTGTCTTTTGCTCTGCTGTAGCAGCTCTTTATTTTGTTTCTTCAAATAAGCATTTCTCTGTTGCATTAGAAAGAATGAATAGTTTGGCAATCAAAGAGCCAGATGCAGAAGTGGTTTTATGAAGTAGCTGAATTATTTCCTGCAGATAAATCACCTGGAACATGACCTTTTCCACCCCCATTTAGCCATCTAACGTCTACTGAAAGTGTTCATTGTTCCCAAATATTTGCAGATAATTGATGGTGAGGAAGTAAGCCAACATTGCTCCCAGATTACAGTCATAGCCCTGATGTAGCACAACAGCCTCAGAGTGATCAATTTATGCATGTGAATTTTTAAAAAAACAACAAAATATTCTTTTTAGCTTAGCTATAGAGAAACTACGTCAGGAAGCCAAAGGTCCCAGACTATACTGGTTTCTCCACAAATTTTTTCTGTTCACTCATCATACGCTACAACCAGTTTCTTCCTAGGTCTTTCTGGAAGTGTCTTAAGTTTTCAGCATCCTTCCTGGGACAATAAACAAGTGAATAATCAAAGCATCAAATACAAAAAACAGATTTCCAGACCAATAGCTCTGTAACAAAACTGGACCCACAGCATTATAAAAATGAAGCTTTAAAATAAAATCCAAAACTCACCCTCAATGAAAGTCTCCTCACAAATATAGTGACCTCACCACATCAGTTTGACAAAAATATGTGAGCATCTTTTTTTTCTTCTGGCAACCTGCTTTGATGAAGCCTGGGGGGATATGAATCATATTTAGGCAGACCCATATAGAAATACCCTTAGAGTACAAAGGATGCAAAATTGGACAAACGAAAGTCCTGACAGGAATCTGCTTGCACAGTGAAGAGTGAACTCAGTCTTTCCTCAACTCATAACTGAGAAGCCAGGACCAAGAAGTGTGAGAGCTGAGCTACTTTCCCTGACCTGACATTCAGCTCAGAGCTGGAGACACAGAAGAAACATGAATGATGATGCTTAGATGCTTAGATGTTATCAGATGTTACCTGGATAGGAGGGAATTGATAAGGAAATAGTACACATTCATCCAGGTGTATTTTTTGGCTGAGCTCCTAAGGACAGTAAACACTGTACGCAGCCTTTGTATTTGTTTGTAGCAGACCCAAGTGTCCACCAGCACAGCACACGCACACACACTCGAGCACCCCCTTCCCCCTCTGACAGTTAGGAAAACATTGGCAGTATCATCCTAGAGGGAACCTCAATTGGAGCAGTATGCATATTTAAGTGAGTAGAAGAAGTGAAAGCCAAATACACATAGAAATCTATGGCCAAAACATGGTGGCATGAAAAACTTGTGCATCTCAGGAACAGCACAACCTGTCTGCAGCTAGCACAGGTGGGAGGACAAGTGAGTGGAAGAAGGGAGAATCAGTCCCAGTTTAGATGTGCTCCTTGCATTTTGAGTCATGATATATGCACCTAGTCAAAAGTACTCCGAGAGCAGGTCCTGGAAAAGCTAAAGAAGGGGGAGGTGAATCACATTAGACGTTTTCTCACATTATTTAGGCTCACATCTGCATTTGGTTCAAGTTCTTGTGCCTGAAAGGTGGAAGACACACTACAAAAATGTTGTTGCTGTAGCCATGAAGAGCACAGAGCCCATCCAAGGTCCATCCAAACCCAACTCAGTCATGTTGGGCCATTTACACAAAGCTTTGCTTTTCAACACCACCAAACATGATCCGAGGTGCACCAGAGAGGCAAGACCTGAGAAATGATCTGTACAACCCTTTCTTACACCACTCAACTCCACTAAAGCATTTCCACTAGTACTACATCCCTCCACTGTGGGTTTTGCAGAGCTCTTTGCTGACTACGAAGGCCAGTGTAGTCGTAGGCACATCTTTAATATGTTTCACAGCCACCCTAAACCAACCGAAGCGCTTTCACAGAATCACAGAATCACAGAATAGTAGGGGTTGGAAGGGACCTCTGTGGGTCATCTAGTCCAACCCCCCCGCCGAAGCAGGGTCACCTACAGCAGGCTGCACAGGACCTTGTCCAGGCGGGTCTTGAATATCTCCAGAGAAGGAGACTCCACAACCTCCCTGGGCAGCCTGTTCCAGTGCTCCGTCACCCTCAGAGAGAAGAAGTTCTTCCTCATGTTCAGACGGAACTTCCTGTGCCTCAGTTTGTGCCCATTACCCCTTGTCCTGTCACTGGGCACCACTGAAAAGAACTTGGCCCCATCCTCCTGACACCCACCCTTCAGATATTTGTAGGCATTTATAAGGTCCCCTCGCAGCCTTCTCTTCTTCAGGATGAACAAGCCCAGTTCCCTCAACCTCTCCTCTTAGTGGAGATGCTCCAGTCCCCTCACCATCCTTGTAGCCCTCCGCTGGACTCTCTCCAGTAGCTCTTCATCCTTCTTGAACTGGGGAGCCCAGAACTGGACACAGTACTCCAGATGAGGCCTCACCAGGGCAGTGTAGAGGGGAAGGAGAACCTCCCTTGTCCTGCTGGCCACACTCTTCTTGATGCACCCCAGGATCCCATTGGCCTTCTTGGCAGCCAGGGCACACTGCTGGCTCATAGTTAACCTGTCGTCCACCAGGACACCCAGGTCCCTCTCCGCAGAGCTGCTCTCCAGCAGGTCCACCCCAAGCCTGTACTGGTGCATGAGGTTGTTCCTCCCCAGGTGCAGGACCCTGCACTTGCCCTTGTTGAACCTCATCAGGTTCCTCTCTGCCCAGCTCTCCAGCCTATCCAGGTCACGCTGAATGGCAGCACAGCCTTCTGGTGTATCTACCACACCTCCCAGTTTGGTGTCGTCAGCAAACTTGCTGAGGGTACATTCTAACTCTTCATCCAGGTCGTTGATGAAGAAGTTAAACAAGACTGGGCCCAGTACTGACCCCTGAGGAACACCACTAGTTACCAGCCTCCAACTAGACTCAGCGCCGCTGATGACAACCCTCTGAGTTCTGCCATTCAGCCAGTTCTCTATCCACTTCACCGACTACTCATCCAGCCCACACTTCCTCAGCTTCCCCAGGAGGATATCATGGGAGACTGTGTCGAAAGCCTTGCTGAAGTCAAGGTAGATAACATCCACAGCTCTCCCTTCGTCTACCCAGCCAGTCATGCCATCGTAGGAAGCTATCAGATTGGTCAGGCATGATTTCCCCTTGGTGAATCCATGCGGACTACTCCTGATAACCTTCTTTTCTTCCACTTGCTTGTTGATGACCTCCAGGATAAGCTGCTCCATCACCTTTCCCGGGATGGAGGTGAGGCTGACCAGCCTGTAGTTCCCTGAGTCCTCCTTCTTGCCCTTTTTGAAGATTGGAGTGACATTGGTCTTTCTCCAGTCCTCGGGCACCTCTCCTGTCTTCCAGGACCTCTCAAAGATGATGGAGACTGGCTCAGCAATGACATCCGCCAGCTCCCTCAGCACTCGTGGGTGCATTCCATCGCGGCCCATGGATTTGTGGACATCCAGATCGCTTAAGCGATCCCTCACACAGTCCTCCTCGACCAAGGGAAAGTCGTCCTCTCTGTAGGCTTCCTCTCTTACCTCCGGGGCCTGGAATTCCTGAGGGCCAGTCTTAGCACTGAAGACTGAAGCAAAGAAGGCATTCATTAGCTCTGCCTTCTCCGCATCCTCCGTCACCAGGACACCTGCCTCATTCAGCAGCGGCCCCACGTTGTCCCTAGCCTTCCTTTTGCTGCTGATGTAGTTGAAGAAGCCCTTCTTGTTGTTTTTGACATCCCTTGCCAGCTTCAATTCCAGGTGAGCCTTGGCCTTCCACTCCACTGCTTTGTCCACTCCATACAGCCCACGGCGGTTAGCCACCACCTCTTTCTCACGTCTCCTGCTCAGGCTGAGACGCAGCTCACACCTTTGCTACTGCAGAGCAGAGAGCACCCAGCTTTTCTAGGCATCCTTCTTCCAGTTGCCAGCTCCTGTAGAGTCCACACCCCTAGCTGGCCTGGATTTAGGGACTATGTTTCCCCATCCTGCTAAAACTACTACTTTGCCTGTGCCATTTCCCTGCTGCACCTCCCTAATAAGCTTTCTGGTCTAGATTCTTTGCTGATGCAAACCAGTGAGTCCACATTGATTTCAACAGGGCTCTGCTGCTTTTGTCAACAGAAGACATATTTCCTCTGGCTACACATTGCTCAGTGGCTTCTCTTTTTTATATCGGTAAGTTACAAAATGCAGTTCGCAGTTATGCATTTCTATCACAAAGTGCAGATAGGAAATTAGTCTTCTGAGGCTCTCCCTTAGTCCCCTCCACTCCCCACTCAGTCCTTGAAAAGGCCATTTGAGCATGCAATATTAATCATCTGCTGTGCAATAATCTTGGAAAAATGTAATATATTCTGGCAAATCACAGGGCCTCCAGAGGAGCCGCCTGCCTCGGAACGAACGGCTCTCATCCATTATCAGGTGGCGACAAACGTAGCTCCCCACTTACTTGCTCCATCAGCATGCAAACAGTGACTCAATTCAGCTCTGAGAAATGGGGAGAAATGATTTGTATTAATAAATGGTGAAAGCGTGAGATTGCCCGATTTCAGAAAATAAGATCAAAACCACTGAACTCTCTTCATTGTCTCATTTGATACCTTTCCTTTGCTGTAAATGCAGCACTGGGAGTAATTAAGCTTCTGAAAGAAGTTTCATAGTGAAGCCACATCACCCAAAACAATTAAGACAAACATTTTGTGCACATTGTCATGTGCCTTCATTAGTGTTTAAAGGTCAAAGAAACATTTCATTAGAGGAAAAAAAAAAAAGAAAGAAAAAATAGGTAAACTGCAGTACACTCCCTGGGTACGCTTGAGAAAAATTCATGCAAAGAATCAGTGTTCAAGCAAACAAACATGCAGAATACAATCCATCTGGATGGCTAATGCTGTGTGAATTACTTATCATACTCTGATAATGTCTGGAAACCTCAGGCAGAGGGTAAAATCTTCACCTGCTACATGTTACAGGACAAAGAGAAGGCACGCTGCCCTGGTCTCAGACTGCTCATAATCTCTTCACACTAATGGACACAAAAAAGGGGTCAAAGAAGACTGCAGTGTCAGTAATCAGATGAGGATTAGCAAGCAATGAACCCAGCTAGCCCCTAATGAGAGTGTTGTAAAAATATAAGATAGTCTTACTAAAATGAGAAAGATCATTAACTGGGGGGGGGGGGGGGAAGATAGAGAGAAATAAATAAATAAATAAATAGATAAAACGCCAAAAGGAAAATTTCAATTGCACAAAAATGCATCTAAAATTCTGCCTACTTCTCCTCTCCTCCTCCCTCCCGTCACATTTCCTGATGGGAACAATAGTAA
Organism: Opisthocomus hoazin; assembly: GCF_030867145.1. Lineage (NCBI taxonomy): Eukaryota > Metazoa > Chordata > Aves > Opisthocomiformes > Opisthocomidae > Opisthocomus > Opisthocomus hoazin. Next base: position 51,979,827 of record NC_134418.1, on the reverse strand, counting down.
AAACACTCTCATGTGAGATCTGCTTTCACCAGATTTTTTTCGTTTGTTGGCTGGTTTTAGCATGGATAAATGAGCCAGTGGTGGAATCAGGTTTTAAAACAGTTTTTCACATGCTCTTATCAGCACACTTTAAAGAATCTAATTAGACTTCAGCAATAATACCCTCTTAATTATAGCTACAAGCCCCCTCAGAAGGATAGGAAAGCACATGCGTCTTTCCCATTCCTGAAGTGCACTAAGTGCTGTGAGACGAACTAATTTATGGAGCTCATACAAAGAGCTGTCAGACGCACTCCTACTTATTTTTATTCGGTTGACTTTGTTTCTCTGGATTAATTTGGGAGAAATTTACTCTCAGGGGAAGCAAAGTGACTTTCAGACATTCAGCCTGGGTGTTTCAGCAAGTATAATTATCACCTGGTGTTAATGAGCCAGGGAGAGAGGGAAACCAGGCTGGTAGGACGTGACTGCAGAAGACCAGATTCAAGGGAGAATGAGGCTGAACAAGCACCATGTAAAAACATGCATGTTTTTATCATGTTTCCTTAGAATGCAAAAACCTTCCAAGTCAGGAAATGGAAACCAACAGACTGAGGGCTTTGAATCAGGCCCTCCAGCCTTTCCATAACTTGAAAGCAATGTGTTTTGGAGTGGATGTTAAAATATACTGCTCACTAGGGTCAGGTAGTTTCAGAGCAGGTAAAATACTTTCACCTGGAGTCATTTTAGTTTACCATTGCATTATGCTCAGACCCTTTCTCATACTATTTACAAAGACCTGCCTGGTGCATAGCCTGACCGACCCAGATGTACCATTTTAAGAATCACCTATCACAAGGCCACTGCTAGCACCTCAGCCTGCCTCTCCAGAGTGGAGTACAGAGGCTTGGAACAAGTCATATCCATCAGGACTGATCTCCATTTTAGAAAACATTGCAATCAATGCTATATTGCTTGTATCTGGCAATAAGAGCAGGGAGACATTTTTTTGCAGCACACTTTTTCCCGGCAGAGAATGAAGCATTTCTAAAATCAAAACATTTCACAGGAGGATGTAAATTTAAGCTTATTTTTTTGACAGGAAAATGTTTAAATGAACCATTTCTATTTTTTTGTTTTGTTTTGAGAAGGCATGAATGTTTCATTTCAATAATGTGAATGTGTTTTGTTTCTCCTTCTCCAGTTCTGTTTGTTTCAGCTTGCATGGCATAATAAAGTATGCATTATAATATTGAATTTACACACCTCCTTTATTACATGTATCCAGCGTATAATTTTGATAATAAATGATGTAGTTCAGCTATTATCAAAATGAAACTTTTCTATCTTACTGAATGAGATCTTTTCATACTAGTTGAGGGAACAGAGTAGAACCCATCTAGACGAACAATTTCTGAAAGTTCAGAATCCATTTTTATCAGCATTTTTCCTCTGTGACCTTTCTTCTGCCAGAAATCTGCAGAAACCACTGGTTCTACCAATGGAAGGAGGACCATCTTTCTCAGGCCAGTTTAACCGTCTTTTTGCCCTTATTTGGACCCAACAGTATGTACCACTGCCTGTGTTCTTTCCATCATTTTTCCCATAATGGGTTAATTCCTGGGACTCCCTCTTCAGATGACATGCCTTCTCCTCTTCAGTGGCTAAATATGATCTATGAAATGCGTGTTGAAATTCTAGGTACATGAGGGCAGATATAGAAAGGGGTTGCACAGGAATCCATCCTATGTGGCGCTGTTCCTGTTGTGCCCCTGAGAACCAGAGCTGCCTGTGCAGAGGCACCTTATTAGGTGGATTTGTAACCCATGAAATCTTACAGATTTGGGGTGTTAGTTATTCAAAATTAATAAAATTAAGCCAAATACATTCAGCATATGACTGTTCAGTACAAGATGCGATGAAACAAAATCTAGCACCTCTCTACTAAAATGAAATCAGAAAAATATTTAAGATAGTAGCATGAAATTCCACAGCTATATCAACAGAAATATACACAGAAGGGGGAAGAGGCGTACGACTCTTGCTGGTTTGAATAGATTTTCTTAGTTTTGCTAATTTAAAATTAAGGGACAGTAATAGCCTGTGCTTGGGAAAAGATGCTTAGTTTTCCTCTTTTCAGTCTGCTACACTAACTACTGCAAAGTTAAAAGACCATTTCTCAGTAATATCCTGACCTTTTTCTTTATGACTGCATTTTGATTATATGTAATATTGTCCTATAAAATTACATTTTCTAATCAATAAGAACCACTGAAATAATTTCAAAGCATCATTTTAATCCAGCCCTGATTTGATTTCACCCAGCATCTGCTTTAAGCATGCCACTTAGCATGTGATTCAGTTCCAAAAACTGGCTCTGTCAAAATATCGTTCTGGAGTCTGTGTTTATTTTATCTTACTAATACCGCATCCAAAGTGCTCCCTTTATAAGTAAAAGGGTTCCTTTTCCTTAGCTGCTTGCCTTGTTAGCAGTCTGTTCCCAGTGAATCATCTGTTTGTTCCTTTTCACACATCACTGTGAGCAATGAATTTCCAGCAGGTCTCACGGACTGCTTCTAATTGCCTTGTGAATGCTATCTGTGGCATGTTCTAGGATGCTGGTTCCCTCTACCTAAGGTCAGGGATATCCCCTGCTTTCCTCAACAATCACGTATTTTAGCTTCCTTACCCCGACTTTCAGAGCTGGGAAGGGAGGCTGTTGCCATCCACAGCTCTCTAGGGACGGGAGCTGCTGGTCCTGTGGTTAAGGTATGGCCTTTGGGTTCTGAGACAAATTAACGCCATTGTCAGCAAATTTTCACTGAGGTATCAGCCAGGAGCTTAGCAATTCTGCTGGTGACGTGTGATGTCTGGTGTCTTGGTTGATGTTAAGGGCAGGACCAGTGGCCTCCATAGTCAAAAGCAGAAGCAGTTCACCCATTTTGCAGTGTTCTCCATAGACAATGCATACACAAAAAGCCAGCACATCCATTGCACTCTCCCACTGCTTTGTTAATGCTCTGCAGCTTATGGGAGCAGTAAAACTTATTTCAAGGTCTGAAATTAGCCTCTGATTTTAAGTGATTATGCACCAAGGACAGATATTCTGAGCAAGGAGAAGGTGGCTGAGATTTTCAGGGGAGACTAATGATTCCGAGCACCTCAGTTTCTGGACATCAGACTTGATGCTGTCTTTGAAGGATGTGGAAATGAGCAAAAGCTGAGCACGTATCTCCAAACATTAGACCTCTTGAAGGCATTTTGTCTTGCGTCTCCACAACCCCTTCTCCCTTTTAAAAGCTTCAGCTACGTTTTTGACAAAGTCATTTTTCAGACTAGCACTGCATTAAAAGAGTAGAAGAAAAATATGAACATCCAGGACGTTCAGAAATCTTTTATCCTGTCTAATAATAAACCAAGGATTAGTTTTCTTGTCATTCAGCTAAATATTTTGAATTGCAAAAGTTTCTAGCTGAGTTTCTTTTCATGTAGCTTTAAAAGCACAACCCAGACACTTCTTTAGGATGCGCAGGTGAGCAACTGACATTTTCTAACTTGATTGCAATTATTTTGGAAGACATTTTATATTCCAGTTAATTATAGAATTGGTGAAAAACAGAGAAACTCTAAAGAATCCTTCACTCCTCTAAATTCTCCAATGTGCAAATGTCATTTTTTACACTCCCCCTCCCCCCTTATTTTTTTTCATTTGGTTACTCTGTTATTGTATTAAGAATCTTGGAGGAGTGGCTGAATGAAAAAAAGCTTCTAAAGGTCATATACTCTTCCCAGATATACAGAAAACCCTGTGCAGATGAGGTGCATAGTTGGGTATGTAACCATGATCTCATTCAAGAGGAGGAGTTAAAAAACCCTCACTCACTCTCCTGTAAGTATAAGTGTGGGCATTCCTTATTTGCTTATGTGCAAACAGGTTAGCTTTTTTTTTTTTTGCTGCTACGAATGTCTCTTCCTGAGGTGTCCTGTTCACACAGCAGGACCTTAGGTGACCTGACATTCAGCACTGTGATTCTTGACCCTGCTTGCCACCACCTGCTGCTTCTGCTTTCTCTGGGGATTCAATCGCGCTCACATCCATCAGTCACCTCCACAACTTTGTGGATGGGTTATTGCTACCGGTCTTTAACAGACGGGGAAAAAAAACCCAAATCCACACTGTCCAGCAATTCTGCACCGTCCTTAGGCTATATTCCATGGCTCATTGTGGCACAACCTCGGGAACAGCACAGTGCACAAACCAGCCATCAGCAAAACCATTTCCATTGGAAGTCTTTGCTGTGTTCTGCCACCTTCTCAGCCACTTGGGAGAAATCACCCCATGCTATCCTTGCAATAAGGCCTGCTTCCTTCTGCATAAGACCTCCTTTGCAAGATCTTTTTCTTCTTAAAAATCCTGCAGATGTGGGATACAATTTTGTACCTTTTTTGATCAGTCTTTTTCAATCCATTTGGTCCCCTGGAGTGCTTCTTAAGCATTAGATTCAGAATCTTTCAGTGTCATGCTGAGAATATGGTGAATTCTTTATCCCTTGATACTTTTCTGCCCTGACCAGATGTCTTTTTAAAAAGTCTACCTTTCCACAGCCCGAAGATGTGCTCTTTGGGCAGGATTGTCTAGCTTGACCTATGTGGGATAAAGGTGAGCCTAGAAGAATCTGAGTAGCACCTTTCTCCACGGCAAAATTTATTCTTATAAGAATCAAAGTACTCTGCAAATAAGCTCATTTCACACACAGGGAAAACCCCTCCTATAATTCTGAATTTTATCCTTTCAATATTTTCAAAGCCAAATGTCAATTTTTCATTCTGAAAAGCATTTCATACTACCTTCTATGATGCCATCGTTTATTTTTTTTGCAAATAAAATTGGTGAATAAAACCAAATTTCCACTATTTTCTTAATTTTTTTTCTTTTTCATCCATTTTCTTCAGTTCAAACAAACATTTTCAGCATTTTCTTTCATGAAGAATTTTAAAATAGTCAGCTTTAAGTCTTAACTGGAAAAAAAGCTGAATGTCAAAAATCTCAAAACCCTGTCCTCCTCACAGCTCTAATGCAGGACATCACTTTAGATGATTATTTGATCTGTCTTGGCTTTAAAAGGTATTAGTCTATTAATTATAGATCAGCGTCAGCATTTTTCCTTTAGACTTTAGCTTAAGCTTAATTTACCTTCCTTTTTTTCTTTTTATTTAGGTCATCCCTCTAAAATGGACTAAAGCTCCATCTGCTTACTTCCCTCTTCCTTCTATTGCAGATATCTTTCCTCTTAATTATTTGTGTGACAGCACTCCATCCACTTTGAGTGCTAGCTGCTTGTCAGGAGAAATCAGTGTCTATCCATGTTTTTTCTGTCGGACTTTTATTTCAGATTGATTTCACACTAGCCATTTTTTGCATTGCTACCCACGCCTTATAACATTATCAACATTGTCCTGGCTGATAGCTGTTTGTCGCCTTTACTGCATATCTAGAAGGTTGGGGAAAGAAGGATGGAGAAGTCTTACAAGTCAGCCATCTTAGGTATCCCTCTTAAGCAGCCCTCCAAATTTTACCAGAGTAACATGTGAGTCATTCTGCGTTTAGCGTAACACAAAATCCTGTTTCCTGCAGTGCCTAATCATAGGGCTGAGGTCACATTGTGGCCCTCAGCAGAGGGCATTTACAGGGCTGCTCTTCTGTCTGTGTGAAAAAAATAAGACATTTTCATAAGTCTTTTGCTCTTCTGCCATGCTTGGTTGAAAACAGCCTGCATGTTCAAATGTTACTGTTGCAAGGCTGGAGATGGCAGACATAGAAAGGGCTGTGGGATACAGATGAGAAGGATTCTTGTCAAAATTTAGCAGGTCATTGTGAAAAGGCTAGTCTTGTTTTAAAGACATTGAAGCTTCTGTGCTCTGGGCTTCATTCCCATTGGGTAAATTATTTCGGAGATGTCTGCATCGCCCAGTGCAGCATCATGAAGAGGTCCTTGAGCTGACCAGTGTCAGTCTGGTAGTGTTGCTCGATGGGGCTCAGTTTGGGTGCCATACCAACATGGCCATCCTGCTTCTGGCACAGGTGCTAATTGCCTTTGGCCAGTGCCCCACTTTGCCATGTAGGCAAGAGCACTTATTTGCTATTAGTGTGAATATCCCTAATGTGATTCTGGTAGGGAAATTCTTAGTCTCTCTATCCTCTTCTCCATGTGTCAAAAGGGTATTCATACTTTCTTTGTCTCTTATATCTAGTGTTTTAGGAACTGTTTAAGTCACAAACAGCCTCTATTTGCATCCACAAGGACCAGGTCTCAGTCCTCTAGCAAAGTCACCTGCAAGAGAGCTATGTCACCACCATAAATATAGTGTTACTGTTGATAGCTCCTTAGTATTTTTTAGTGCTCTCAATAAGCTGTGGGAGAAAATAATGTCCATTCAAAACCTGAAAACTTTTTGTTGCACTGATTGGTTGCATGCAGGTCTGCAGCTCTCATGTGAAAGATGCCGCAAGCTTGTCATACAAAGTACGGTCACAAGCATGTTAAAACAATTGTGCAAACCAGCTGGCTTACATATGGGAAGTTATGATATTGCTTAGGAACATTGTGACTTTATAGTGCCCGAGAGGACAGCTGTGTTCTTAAACATTTCTGGTTGCACTGGTAGGATTTCAGATCATTTAACTACCAGTATAATCTTTACATATCTATAGGTATTGAAATGAAGCCTTGTCTTCCTGCTCAGACTGTTTTACTTCCTCTAGTAACAGAACATTCCTCATTCATTTAGATTCTCTGGAGTCTGCAGCTGAGAGCTCTAGTTAGGTGCACCTACAGCTCTGGAAAATAGGTCTTCCATCTTATTTTCATGTTTGGATTCAATTTACTATCTTGAAACAATTGCTTTGCTCTGGGATCTATCAATGTTTTCTCTTCCAGGGTAAGAATTGAACGTGGATCAGTCACAAAAACTAAATGACTGTGAGCACCTTACATGAAACCTATAGCTTTCTGGGTGATTCTCATGTTTGTCAAATGCACGTGAACTCACATAGAGCAATGCCATCATATATCTTGTATGGGCCTAGTTTTAGACACGATTTTCTTCACGGTGTGAAGTATTTTATACAGGAATTTAAAAGCTCCCACCAGTTCACACACTGTTATTTCAAGGCCACCTGGGATTTCATTCTTGTCACTCTTCTTGGCACCATACACATATACTTTGAGATACCATGCTGCCTGTGCTTATATGCTTATCTAGTCATATTAAGAGTTTTACGGCTAACTTCTAGAAAAACGATACAGTGCTGTTTACAGACACTGTAAGCAATTTTCATTTTGCCTTTCCCTGCCCTGTCCTGATCACCGCTGGACAGGTGAAAGCAGAGGTGAGCCTGAGGCAGCCCAATGTTTATAGCTCAAAAGACCATTGCCAGCATCCCCAAAGGTGAGGAGCACAACGTGCTGATTCCACACCTCTTCTTCCCTGCACCCCAGAATAGCTTTCAATGTGACAGCCAGGTTTATTTTTTTGCTCTACTGTCTGTGGTCAGTCTCAGGGAGAGCTGTTTGTTACGGATGTGTCCAAACGAAGGATGACTCCTGCCAGGCCTTTGACAGAAGGAAAAAAGCCTCATTTCCTGGCTAACCAGAAAAGACAGAAGGCTTTTCTGAATACATTTGCTGCTAAAACATGTCATTACTTGGGTTATAAGCTCATTTGTGCATGAACTGTCATTTAGTTTTGTAACTATGCAGTGACTAGGGAACTGACCCAGTAATGGGTCTCTGTTGACAGTGATACAATATGAAAACAAACAGTAATAATAGCTCCTAATGCTTTGGATTGCCCACTTAGTCTCCCAGTGCCCCAGAGCCCCATTCCTGGTCAAACGGAGATAATGCTTACCCATCTATAGAAAGTTCTTGGAAAGCTGTGAAAATAAAATGCAGTAAGCATACTATCTTTTAGTATTTAATTTCCAGTGCTTTCTTGGTCAGGAAGTGCATGAAAGCCTGGGGTAAGTTAAGGAAAAGATCTCCAAATATACTGATTCTCCATTCTTTTCTAAGTCCTAACACTGTCAGGTGTTGTCAAATGTCGGAGAGCAGATGGGATCAGTTCGTATGCCTTTCTGGCCTTCCTTGTTATGAGAAAAGGATGCAGCACTCAAAAATGCAAACATATCTAATCAGGGTTGTGGATGCCCAAGGAGTCATTAGGAACAACAGTATCCTAGCAGCCTAAAGTGGTCACACTGTCCTGGGCTTGGCTGGGATAGAATTAATTTTCACCAGAAGCCAAGAGGGGACACAGCCGGCTGGCTGACCCAGACTGGCCAGACGGGGTATTTAATACCATTTGCCATCATGCTGGGTGCTGAGGGGGGCAGCTGGCCGGGGGGAGGTGAATCGTGGCTCGGGAGCCGCTGGGCGTCGGGTGGTGGGAGAGAGTTGCTGCGTGTGTTCCGCTGTTTTGTATATTCTTCTTATCAGTGTTGCTGTTGTTACTGTTCGCTTCGTTTGCTGTTCTGTTAAACTGCCCTCACCCCGACCCACGAGTTTTGCCTTTTTCTTCCCCTTCCCCTCCCCACTTCAGCGGGGGGAGGGGCAATAGAGTGAGCACGTGGTCCTGTGTTGCTGGCCGGGGCCAAACCATGGCACACGACACATGCACAGAGGGGTCCAGCCGTTACAAACCCCCCTTCCCGGAGCGGCTCGCCATGGGAAGCATCCCTCCCCTGCTGCACCCCCACACAGATGTCATCTGCAGCCTGGCCATTGAAAACCAGTCCGCTGCAAAGTAACCAGCTTGGACACTTCCAGCTGGGCACGAAAGGCGGAAGTATCACTTTTTTGTCACCTTCAGCTGGTGCAGAATCAGAGTGTGAGGTGGGATTTGGCTGCTGAACTCTGTGATGTGAGAAGCTGTACTGAGCACTTGCTTTTCTTAAGTAGTACGTCTTGACGAATTACGTAATCAAAAGCACAGCGATCTAGAATTTATCTTGCAAAGATTAAGTCATATTCTAGTACATCCAGCACAGAACTGGGAAAAAAAAATTTCTTTTTAGCACAAAGGCCACAGCGAGCTCTTAAAGTTCTTTACAGTTGGCAGTCTCCATAATCCACAAGGAAAATCCAGATAGTGACTGTGCCCGTGCTTGAATCCTGCAATCCGTGATCTCAGGGATAGATTTTGGGCATTCCTGGTATTTTCTGCTTTTAAAGAGGAGGAGGATTCTCAGCTTCCGCTTCCTTAGTATGGGGTGACTGCAGGCTTCCATTTAGCAGATCTGGAGAGAAAAGAGCAGGGCATTCTAAGTTTTCTGGGCCTGTAGCAACCTCTAAACTATCACAGCGCTCCCCCCATGCTTGCTTAACTTAATTTTTCAATCACTGCAGGAGTCAAAGTGGAGCAATGTGGGTCTTTATGTGCTTTTTATGAAGCAGTGAATAAAGGAAGAATATGGATCGTTCAGCGTGTACCTCAGAAGACGTGAACATTCAGCCTGCCTGTCAGTTAGCTGCTCAGGCATGCAGAGAACATCTTATATTCACTCTGAATGTTTTTGTTATATAAAACCAAAAATTGCCACATGTATGCAAAATGCTATTCTTAACTACTCATCACTAGGCTAAATCTGAGCCCATTTTCATCAGGCCGCTCACAGGGGTTTCTCAGGGAAGCCTGCCTCCCTTGCCAAGTGGGATCTGCCCATATCCAGCTCTTGTAAACTGTCTGTAAAACCTCTTAAAAATTCAAGATTATTTTGAGGACCAGGAGAAGTGGATTCTTTCTCCCTCAAACACAGCATGCATTCATGTTTGCAATGTGAGTTGTGTTTGCTCTACCTTTCCAGAAAAGTTCCCTTCAGGGGGAAATAACAAAAGTGCTAATGCAGGAAATATATAATTCAAATGCTCTAATGATCTTGACTCTGGGTGCCAGTAACATTCTAGTTGCAATAAAAACTGTTGCATCTTTCCCTATCTGTTGTATGTATCATTAAGGCAAAGCACCCAGTTCATTTGCAGTGATTAACATGTCTTTCAAGGAAGTTACCCTGTCCCAGATCACATGGGAAGTGTGTAAGGGCATACGCCTAGTACCACCATCCTTTTTTACAACAGCAGATTAATTCCCACCCTCCATGGTACTAGAGCGCTGGGATGGAGATATCCGCCCACCTCAGCACACTTGGGCCATGAGCTTCTTGCCCTCGGCTGGGGATCGCAGTGGTCTTGCTCTGGGGACTCAGCCACACCCCATCAGTGGATACTTCACCTCACTGAATTCATGATAAAGATGACGTATAGTCATGTAGGCACTCACGTGCTTCCTTTGTCCAGGTTTTAGACTAGTTTTTTTCTATGGAAATAGGTTAATTCTGTTTATTCATACCTGTATTCTGCTGGAAATTCTTATTTTACTATCATTTCTTTCTGGGAGTAGCTGAAGTAGGCATCTTGAGACTTTCCGGTCCCTCATCTTTTATTTTTTTCAATAGTTTTATATACAAAAAGTTTAGAAAGAGCTACCACTGATCCACAGAAAAGATTTGCAACACATGTACAGGTTTAATGAAAAATAGCAAGCAGCATTACAAACACATACTACTGATTTGAACAGTAGCACATATGTGGTCAGCAAAGCAGGTTAAACGTTTTTATCTGCTGCTTTTTCGTGTTTAAAAACAAAAATTTCATGTTTAAAATAAAAATTTTTTCATGTTTAAAAACGAAATTTTCTCTTAAGAGAAAATACTTTTTAAAGAAAAATTGGCAACTTCATAGAAAAAAAGCACTTTGTCAGAAGTATTTAAGGAGTGTTTAAACATGTTTATCCAAAACCTAATCATTTCTCTCAAAAAAAAATGGAGGGATGTCAGTGGTCTTCTTTTCCTTTTTCTTTCATCTTTCCTCAAACAGGAACAAAAGTAATCTTTGGAAAGTTGCTATAAGAGAGAGGAAATACTTTCCATCGCAAAATGTGGTGAGTAACAAGGTATTTTCAACCATGTCTCTTCACTAGTGATGTACCACGTCACAGGACAGTAGTGGCAGGCATACTGCTACGCATCTAGCAAAGAAAGGACTAGTGACAGAACATATATCACAGAAAAAAAAAGATGCCAGAGAAAAGTATATTGCCTCTCCCTTACTTATTCCGTATCTGACTTATGACTGCATATAATTGCTTGATAGTGGTGAAATAATAATAATACGTTTCTACGTTTGTACTTTAATCGGGGGAACCTCTTAGAGGAAACTAGTGAGCTGGGTCTAATAATGCCTTTGGGAAGACAGGTATTGTCTTCACGTTACACATGAAGAAAATGATAGATGAAGCGTTTAAATGATGAAAGGGAAAAATCAGCTTCTCCCTTCACTGAGGAGGTTTGGCATTAGGCATCTCAACTAAAGCAGTTTTGTTATACACAAGAGACCTGCATTTGGGGAAGAAATATTATGTCTTCTTGCAGGACATACCCCATAGGTCTCCCTAGACCAGATAAGATAAGTTAAAAAACCAAGAAAATTCCTGATTTTGGGGGCACAGATATGCAATGGAGCTGAAAACACTGTGCTATAGCCACAGCTATCCACAACTGCTGTTCCTTGACACAACAACAGGAGATGACATGCAGGTTTTGGCATGAAACTAAGGGATTTGGAAAACTATGTGCTTCAGTTCAAATAAATACATTTGTTCCAGAGGAACAGAGGTGGTGAAATGATACTTCGTGGCAAAAATTTAATTGCAATTACCTTGTGATGCTCCCACCACAGTCATTATGTACTTGGATTATCTTCACTGTCTCTCTCAATTGCATCAATCAGAGCTGTACATTCAGTTATAAGGGGGTAATTTTCTCAGTATGGCATGATGAAATGGTGCTTTTACTTTCCTTATGCTACACAGGTCTTTGCATCTTTCTTGGATTATTTTGAAGGTGGTCCGAGCAGCAGCGTGATCATTTGCTTGCTTTTGTTTGTTCTGCCTCCTTTTATTAGTTTTAGTCATTGTCAATACTATTGTCCAGACTTTGTCCGTGTTACACCACATTCATTTTCCCTGTGTGCTGGACGCTCCTTCCACTCTGCAATGAGTAAGCCCTTGATATTTGATGCAGTGGAAGATCATTCATGATTCAGCTATGATTTCTCTTTAATGTGTACTTCACGGCCTCGTGTCTTTTTCTGCTTTGTGGAGATTTCTTCAGCCACATCTGAGTATCTCCAGAATAAAAGTGGCAACATTTTGCTGAAAGCAGTGTTTAAATACATGCTGTGAATCTATCAACTCTTCTGTGTCCAGCTGCTTGAGGTAAAATTGATCCCACATGTGCAGGACAAACATTCCCCCATTGACAAGGTAAGTTAACAAGCCTGTTGAGTTATCCTGGGTTATAAACTATGTAGTCATTATCTATCCAGGCACTGGAGGTGGAGATCTGAGGTAGGCATTTGGTACCATATCATTAACCTTCACAAATTCGCCGTGGGTCTGTGAAATATTCCATTTTTACAACACAAAAAGCAAAGGCAAAAATACCCTCCCAAAATCTACCTGGGCACCTCTTTGTTTGGGGAACAAAGGCTGTGAAGTTTTGCATTCTTCTGTAGCATGCAGACAAAGAGCTTTCCACATTCATAAATCGAAATGGCAGTATTTGTAGCATCTGCTTGACTGTTTTAGCCATCATTATAACAAATGACCATGTAATCAATACTAAAGAGCAAGAATTGTCAGCTCAGCTGCAGAACCTCGTTCTATCCCAGATTAAAATAGTTTGCTTTTCAATGACTCCTTTGTACTAAGGATTTAAGTTTTGCTAGGAAAGCTGTTTTGGGGTGTGGGAATGCTGCAGAGTTGATGCTGGGATGCTGAGCCCCAGCTCTGCTTTTGATTACGTGGGAATGGACTTCAGAAGTAGCACAGCTTCTCCTGTCTTGTCTTGCTAGAACTCAGCAGCAACCAGCAGCTGCATACAGGACCTGCCTTTGCCTGCTACTGAAAAGAAGCCACCCATGTGAAGAAATGTGGCATCTCTTTCTGGGAGCTTGAGCCCAGTGCACCTATGAAAAGGCAGCGTAGACACACCCTGTGTTTAACCCAGTTGGCCACTGGACCCAAAATTAAATGGGATACATGGTTCTGCAACAAGCAGCTTTTTAATGCAGCCATTTGCAGAGCTTTGTCTGCCCTTGCTACACTTTCTCTTTGTGCCCTGGTGAACTTTTATCTATTCAAGCATGCTGAAGACAAAAAAACACGTAGCAAACTGTCTTTGTTATATATAGCACTGATTTCCCTGTGGGAAGCTGTCTGCAGATCATTATTTTAAGTTCATGTTATGTACCTGAACTGTAACTTGTACTTTCAAACCTTACTGAAAATGCATTGCCCTCTCTATAAAATGTGTTTCTATTTTATTCATTCATTAACATTCACAACAACTTTTAAAGTTAGGATATGAAAGGAAAAAATAAATGATTCTTCATTTCAACACTTCTTTGGTTTTTTCATTGTGATATTCAGATTTAGTCAACAACAAAAGAGTAAAGGCATGAATGTGTGAAAGAAGAACTTTGTGAAGCTACCTGAGAGGATTTGGAAAGAAAGAGCCCTTTTATGCCTTTCCCTGCTCTCTGATTTACCCTCGTCACTGATGTGACAAAGTTGCCCAAGTCACCTCATTTTTTGTAGGGCAGACCCAGAGAAGGGTGCCTGCATTTTGTTCTCACCTAGGGTAAAACCAAAGACGTGCAGAAGTTAAAGATGATTTTGCCATTTGCTTCAGTGAAGTCACGATATCAGTGTTAGCTACTCCCACTTCTAGATATCAGCAAAGAGAAATGAGGGAGACCAGTCACTGGTCTGGTCCTTCCCCTCCATCATGGGGCTGTCCAACTCATGCAACAGGTGAGTCAGGACACCCTGAGGTGGGATACCTGTTTAGACTTTGCAGATGCTGGGTCAGGTTCTTGCCAACCACCCATGTCTCGTTTGGCAGTATTCTTTTTTGCTTTCGTACATGGTAGCCCAGGACAAAGCAGAATTAACTCTGATGTTTGAGATGCCTTGTAGCCTTACCGCAGGTTTATGAGCAATCTGAGCAAATTGAAAATGGACCGTTTAAAATGTTACTCTTAGCAGATTTATTTACAGTCAGTCTGATAAGATGAACCCAAAGTATAAATCAAACTTTGGAGCACAAATCTTGTTAGTTGCCATGTTAGTAAATCAGCTCACCTAAATAATCTTGAGCTTTTGACAAAGATGCAGCCTTCTGGATTGAAAATTCAGCTCCTGCTTGTGCAGTGAACTTGATCTGCTGACATTTCAAAGGATTGAGATCCCATTTCTGATGGTTCGGTTTATACTCAACTATAAACTATTTTGAGCAGCACTGAGATGAATACAAACACCTGATGTTCAGATATGTCTCCTCTGACTGTGTAGAGCAGGATAGGGGAAGTGCATAATTTGTGTACTTTTTCCAACAGAAAATAACAAGCAAACACAGGAAAGTGGGAGGACAAGTAATACAGTACATAGAAAGAATGTTCCTGGGAACTGCTTTCCATTTGGAAGGAAAATCTGATGTTTTCAATCCATATCTCCAAGCTTATACCCAGAAAAAAAAGTCTGTGTTAGAGAGATGTGATTTCTGCTTTTCACTAAAGGTCTAGCATTATTTGGCAATAAATCATATTCTATACAACTTCAATTACTAGCCTGCTCAGATCCGACAGCCCTAAATCATTCACGACATGATCTACTAAAATCTACATCTGGAAACAATGTCACTTTTTGCTTTTGGCATTGGAAAATCTGACTTTATGTTGAACACATTGTCCTATATACAAAGCTTTGAGATAAATTAGTACAGTTGAACACTCCTTCTACAGACTAATTTTTAAAATAAGTTGCACTTGCCTTTTATTTAATAGTTACATTGTTTCATCACATTTCAGTGTCATGTATTTTCTCCATGTATCAACTGGTCAATTTTACTTCTCCCACAGATCTGACACTTGCTCGTCTGTGGTCCTTTCAGCACAGCCGTAATGGAGCAGTACCCTCTAGGATTCAGAGCCTGGTTATTTTGTCACTGCTGGATGGGCAGACTGGAATTTCTGATAGATGTGCATGGTCATTTCTGCATGTCTTCCAAAACTTGTCAGGATGCTTATTCTTCAGGTAGTCTTGGGGAAAGGAAAAAGGGGTTTCCTGTTACTGTTCTTTTTGCATATAGCCAGGGATGTTGCAAAACTAGTACCCTTTTGGTTTACTGAGTAAAGATATGACTTTGGCAAATCTAAGCTACTAGCTGAGCCAATAATTAGTAGATTTGAGGGCTAATAGTATATTTTCTAGAAAGCAAAAAAAAAGAGAGCATTTTTAAAATAAACTGAGGAAAGCCAGATACCAGCCTCAACTTGGTAGCGTTCATGGCACATGGAATAAATTTTTCCAGTCCATTTGCATTCTGAGCCTTTTTCTTTGTTAAAATGACAGATTGCTGGAATGCGTTCCTGGCATATTCACCAGGGGCATGGTTGGCAGAACTGGCAACAGCAGAAGATGCCTTCAGACAGAGTTTGGGTTTTCCCCCATACTTAAAATTGTAAACAAGTCTAATAAGTTTAGAAAATATCTTTCTACTTCAGCTTAATTAGACTGGCATTTTGTAACAGCTTGTTAGAGTAAATAATCTGTTGCTTTGATTAGAATACATGTATATGGAATAAGGTGGATTCCATTCAAAACCAGCATTGTTATGGGCACACTAGGGTGTGCTTGGAGACCACATGACCACTTGCCATCCTGATTAGACCGTCTACTAATATGGAGAGGTTCAAATCTAACTGGGCAATAGTATCTGGCAGTGCAGTAGTATCAGTGCTTCAGGTGTGGAAGAAGAGAACAGCTATTATAAAAATGGAAACAATCAAAGCCTAGCATGGGGTGCTTTGTCCAGCCTGTTGAAACCCAGTGGGCTTTACTGCTGAAGCCCTAGTGACCCTGGCTGGAAAATTATTGCAGAAGAGAGATAAGACAAGGCTCTGTGTGTGACGTAGTTACAATAGGTAGCTCTGTCTTGCTGATCAAATTCTTACTGAAACTCCTGAAAGGCTTGAAATATTTAAAGAAGAGCAGCAGTATTTAGAACCCAGAAGCTGTTTTTCTCAGGGAGCTACTTATGGCAAAACTCTGTTCCTGATGGTAAACCTATACAGTCTCTTCCATCATTACAAAGGGGTGAAGGATTTGTTGGTAGTGGTAGGAGAATTAGTCTTGAAAAAGTGAACATTCAAAAGGTCTTTCTAGCTCCACAACAAATCTTTTATGAAATAATGACTCTCAAAGTTTTGCGGGAGAGCTGCTCAACCTGCCTGACGTCCTGGGTAGCAATGTTGATGTGCTGGGAGGTAGCTCTACACCACCCACTGACCACTGTGGGGTCCATCAGAACAGACATTGCAGAAGACAGTTGGTACCTTCTTGCAGGGCTGTAGAGATTTTGGATGGTGCTAATTCTTACAGAGCAACCAGGGGAAGCCACTATAATTCAGAAGGGGCCTAGAGCTATAGAAATAGCACTGGCTTGTCTCTGATCATCTGGCAGTCCCAAGAAGTTGGAATATGCAAACATAGCTTAAAAATGGCATTGCTTCCATCCACAGATGAAGTCTGTGCTGTATTATTTTCAGTTGCTCTGTATCAGGCAGAAAAACTCATGTAGATGCTTTTTAACCTACTACGCTCCCAAGTAAAGCACTGCTTATTGCTCAGTGGTCTGCCAAGTTGCTTTTTTCTTCCTTTGGTTTATATATCCTTTTTTACATATCACATAAACCCATCAAGGTTAGAACAGTCACACAGCAGGACAGAATCAAGCAACAAAGTTGTGTGCAGCAATTAGAGCAACTGTATTAGTAAGTGTCAGCTTCTGTCCTTGCTGACTGAAAGTAAGCAGAGCAGGTATGTTATTTGTAATGTTCAAGTTCTATTTCACAAGAATTCATACAGCCAGTTTTGCTAACAGCAAGCAAAAATGGTCAGAAGCCAGCCTAGGCAGAATGAGACTGAATTAAAAGACAAAAGAGTTCTCTTGAAAAAAAATTTGAAGTTTGGATCTCTCCTTATTTCCTTTCAGGGCATGTTTGGTTCATATTTTCAAAAGTGTCCTCATAGGTTTATTTTAAGCAAAAGCTGTGATCTTAATATTAAACCATGTGTTGCCAGAAACTGAATTTTAAAGCGAAGTCTCACTTATTGTAACACAAGTGCAAAAAAATGGCATCAACTTGTCAGAGGCAATATCTGATCTTAGACCCGATGTGCAAAACAGATTAACCTTGTAGCACTAAAGTACATGTTCAATGGTATTTATGTTCTCCAGCAAAGAGACAAACCAGGCCTCTGTCATGTTTCATAAGCAGTTACCACATTTTACTGAGACATCAAGTCTAAGTGTCTCCAACTAACAGTAATGGTGTTACCTTTCAACTATTATTTCATATACTTGTTTACAAAGGGTATGCTTTCAAGTAATATTTGGCACTTCCACAACCTTGCTTGCCTTCTTCTGAATCTTTGCAAAATGCTGACATTGAATCTGTGACACAGTCATTGTTTTCATAGCAATGATTTTATGTTGTCATCCTCACAGACTTATGACTTCACTGCTGTCTCCAGCTGAAAGCAGGGTTGGGCCATGAGGACATTTATTAAAGGCCAGGTTTCTGAAATAACAACAGAGAGGCAGTTGAGGAAAAAGAAATGAACTTCATTTGGACCTAAAACTTCTACTCTTTTGAGTTTTGTTGTGGTGGGGTGTTTTTTTTTTTTTTAATAATAAAAATAAAGAGTTAAATCTGCATTTCATTAATTGAACATTCTCTGCCAGTTTCCCACCCAGCAGATAGCAAAATGAGCTAATTATTTCACTGGAAAACATCTGTTAACCTTTTTGTAAAGGTCTGCATTTTCATGGTTCCTTCCTCGTTACCATCCTAAATAGGGAGTGTCGGATTATTTTTTTCTTTAGTCCCTAGGTAGCATCAATGAAAATATTGCAATTGTCTGAAAAGGGTTTGTTTCTGATTAGTTCTGAGATCCTTTTCTGTCAAGCCCTGGTGCCATCTGAAGTTTTTTTGGTTGATATGATTCCTTTTTTGTTCTTCCAGTACATTCCTCACTTGTTAGTTATTTTTCTCCTTCCCTGCCTGCATGCAGCAAAATTATTCCTGCTTCCTCCAATCTCCCTGGTAAGCACAGATGCAGGGAAGTCATTGAGATTCCTGTTTCTTTATGCTTGCCCTGTCTTTCAAAGTCTACAGTGTTCACCCAGCAAGACTACTACTTTGTATGACTGCAAAAGGTTTTATTTTTCTTCACATCTTGTGCAGTCATGGTTTCATTTTCACTGGTGGTTTTCTAAGGCTGTACCTTGTGTTCCCTGATCTTCACAAGGTTAGTGTTTCATCTACAAGGTTAGTGTCTTCATACACACTTCTTTTCTTTTCTTTATCAATCCCTGCATTTCCCTGATCACTCAAGTTTGTTGTTTACTACCCCTAATAAAAGTTTATTCCTTACAGTGTTTTTGTTGCACTGGGCTCTTGGAAAGCTGCTTCTCAGGGCTCAGCTCTGCTTTCCTCTTCCTACTCCTCTTTTATTTCACTTTTCTGGCTTTTCAGTTTGGGGATTCTCCTGCTCTTTGTTTCTGGCAAACACAGGCTAATACATGAAATCCTCATGGAGTTAAATAAGTGTTTCCACTGGTGCCTGATGTGTAAAATATGAACCTGATTCCCTCTTGCTTGTAGTTGTGTATCCATATTGAATTGTTTTCTGCAGATGAAAATGAAAAAAATCTGGTCCTGATTAAACAGAGACAGCAGAGTGCTGTTTCCCATCCTCCTGACAGGTCTTCCCTCCCAGCCAACGGTGCTTCACACTCAAAAGTGCCAGAAGCATCACAAAGTCCAGAGATCATTCTGGGGCTAAGCACCTCTGTGGGTGGACAGGAATCCCCCTATGTGGGTTGATACTGTTCAGCTTGAACCATATGAGATGAGCTACAGAGTGCCCTGGCTTTTGCACACATGCACTGAGGAAGAGCCCTGGCTTGGCTGAGACTATGCAGGCACCAGGATTTGCTGTAGTGGGTGGTTGGGGATCATGGGCTGGATCCTCAGCTGGCCCAGGCAGGTATCATCTGGTGTCTTCACATTCCCAGGAAGGTGCTTGTTAATATTCACTCACTGCTGTAGCAAGGACAAAAGAAGGCTTTGCACAGGCTAGTGTAGTGTGAAGATACACTAAATACCCTCTGAGATTTTAAAGAGGGATGATCCTGGAGAAGTGCAGAACAAAAAAACTAGTTTCAATTTTGCATTGTTCATTTGTATAACACAGATTAGTAAGTGTAACAGTTTAATATCCAGGCTCCAGAAGCAGATGGCCACAATGTTGAGATGGGAACCAGAGACCTCTGCATGTCTCAGTACAGGATTTTCAACAGAAAATCTAGATGAGAAATGCTTATACCATCTAATACCAAGTACTGGAGAGAGCTGACTGATAGGAAAATAATTCTTTAATCAGGTGCATCTGCAAAGCCAGAAAAAAGGACTGGAAAGCTATTCTGTGCTTAGGATAAGATGCTGGGCTCAGTCATTTCGTTTAAAAATTGGACATACTTCATAATTTCTGTAATAGTGTAGAGATTAGAGCTGTGGATAAAGAGATGCAGCAGAGGGTGGAGGCAAAGGGCTGGCCCTGTGGTAAATTCCCTGATTGTTTGACGAGAGGCTGTTGGAGTCGCAGTAGCTGAGCTGCTGAAACTTTCGATCTAGCAGTAGGAAATTCAAGACTCAGGGACTGGCAATAGCAGGAGAGGGAGCAGACAGCATGGTATAGCAGGCAGAATGCTCAGGTGGCAAAGGCACAAGTCCTGTCTGTGCTCATGGAATTATTTCTAAGATTTACACGAATGAGTTACCGGAACAAACCCAGGGCACTGTTTCCCAATAGTTAATTCTTAACAGCGAAGTTGTAAAGGGTTTTTTTCTGGTTCCAATTTTATTCCTCTCTTCCTGCACTGTTTAGGCAGCATAGGTACAGCTGCCTGGGATGCCAAATTTTCCCTGGGGTTGAGGTGGAAAGCCATCAGAAAACAAGATCACCACCTGTACATCTACTGGATTTCATGCTTCACGTCCACACTTAAAGAAAGCTGTTGCACAAGAATGGTGAAATTGAATACTCGTGATCGGTTCAGAGGTTAAAGAACTCTCTATTGTGGATTGCCCTTTTTTGCCATTAAATTAAAACATTATTCCTAATGTCTTCTTTTTGGCTGGAAAAACAACTGAAAAAAACATCAGCCAGAATAAACTGTAGCCCGACACCCCTGATCTCAAATCCTCTCCATGGTTTGTTCTTTGTAAGCTACATATCATAATGGCTCACTGCTAAGTCTAAGACCCTTGGCTCTGGGGTGACAGGGAAACTTCTGCTGTGAGGGTCAGAATAGGCTTCAGAAGGCCATTTTATTTCAGCCTTTGGGCACGATCTTACAGAAGCTCACTGATCTTTTGCTTGTCCCCATAATTGCAAGATAGAGATCTTGTTCTCTCCCCAGCTCAGGAGCAAAAAACCCTATTAAAAAGAAATCTCTTCAGGAGCAAGCCATAGTAGGCCCACAGAGACTATGGTTGGACATGCAGCAAATGTCCACATCAAACTTGCTCCTTGTGTGATGGCTCATTTCCACAGCTGTGCCAAACACCCACTTTTGCTGGAAAGAGTATTTAAAAACAGTGACTCCATTCTGTCACTGTAGGCATAAGCAAACCATAAACTTACCCTGTGAATAATCCGACCTAGCAATTGAAATGTTTTTTTCAATTAGGTGGACTCAAAGTTTAGCTTCCGGGCAGTTCATTTTTGATTTACTCTGAATCCACAGACAAATTGATCTGTGAACAGCCGTTGCTTTCACAGAGGGATTTGATTTGAGGAATTATGGGCTAGATTCATCATACTGATGACAGATAGATTTTCATACTTTGGATTTTATTAATGGCATGTTCTTTGCTTGTTAACATTCATAGGAGATCAATCACAAGGTGTTCTACTGCTATTGAATGTCTCTGGAAAAAGGACACCATATGGGGAGACAGGAGTAAAAGTCAGTATGTACCAGCCTCAGAGAAATACAATACCTTTACTAGCAGGGAATTATTGCAAATGGGTCCAAATTTCAGCTATTACAAGAACATCACTGAACTCTTGGAAAACTCTACGTGGACTGAAACACATTATTTTCAGGCAATTTTGTTCACAATGTCTTGATTATCCCCAACCCCCAATTAAGGGAAGAAATCTAACGTTTGTAAAAATCTGTGCAGGGAATACATGTTTATCAAGTGCTCCTGGTGACCAGTCCTGTGCTCAGGTTACTAACCCTTGGTACTTTTCTCCAATTATAGACTTACTTACCCAAGTGAACTCTGCAGTATTAAAACCCTAGTATCCTACTTATTTTCTGGAAAAATCAGCTGCCACTTCTTCAAGCAGGTATCATTTAACTCCTTGAACCTATGCCACAGTAATCAGTACTATATGGGGAAATCATATTACCTTTAAGTAACCCTTTTATACAACCCATGCTGTGCTTTTTCTTTTCAATGTTTTTGGCATTTGATACTGTGGTTTAGAAAGTTTCATTATCTATTAAATTAGCTGATTGAATGAACTGTATCGAGCTCTGTCCAGCTACAGAACAGCAGTGAACACTTAAGTTCTGCAGGACTGCATTGTGTCAGATGATTGCTGAAATAGCTATATAGTATTTTTCAATTCTGTTCACTTTGGGTGAAACTTACTCTTACAAGGAACCAAAACTTTACTTCACTGACCCAGCCAGCCCTGTTCTTGGGAGCTTGCAAAGACGTGAAATGGCTAGTTTTCTATCTGCAGCCCCTTCAAAGCATGGAACCAGCTTATTAGCTTCAACCTCCAGCCAATTCATAACAGCACAGAAGGCCCAGGACGTAGGGAGGATGCCTTGATGAATGCAGGAACCCGATGTATGAACTGTCCTGGCTTCAGTGTCAGCAAGTTTCTTAGCAACAGGAATGCTTCACGTTATCACATCCCTTATTTGGGAAGGCCAAAGTATTTAGCTATCCAAAGGACACTTAAACTAGACTACAATGTTTTTTTCTTTTTTTTTTGTGGGAGATGGCAAAAAAAAAGATGTGTCAAAGACTGGGGTAGTTCCTCTGCATAGTGTTCTCTTAACTGTGCCATGGATTTCCCTTTAGGCCTTTTTGAAAAACAAAGCCAGCATTTCTTCCCATCAGGCCATTTGCTCCTACTGAGGCTGATGTTTTTCCTTGCCCATTGATTCCCATCGAGCCAACAGTTTTCTCTCACATTACTTGGGAATTGCATGCATAATTTTGAGGGCAAAGCTGGAACCAAAGAATAGCCTGGCACACACAGAAATTGGAAATTCATAATAGGTATTTTGTGCTTGATCAGATGTGAAGGAACAGCTTTTATTCCTTAGGAGTTTTTCTGTATCTCAAAATTTATACTGAAATAAATGTTATTGCATATTATATACTTCACACGGAGACTAGAGCTACCTGAGTGAGTGCTGTGAAAAAAATGGTAGAATCTTTTTTTATAAAGACATTAGACTGTCAATTTGAAAACATTATTTATGGAAAATAAAAGTGCATTGGGCTTCATGTGAGAGTCGCCTTTGCTGGAAGCAGGAAAAAGACTCAAGTTCCTTGGGCAAGGACCCTGAAAAGCTGGCTGGCTGGGATCTAACTGTGGAGACACAAATGCAAATGAGTGTTTGACTATGTGAGCCTGACTAGCTATAAGTTGATTGCCCAGGCAGAAAGAAATTTGAAATATTATTAAGTTTAGGCATACTAAATTTTGGTAGGTTTCTTTCCCATGTTGGAAAACACAAGTCAGCCTTTTCAACTGATAAAGTCCTGATCATTTTACAAAGGCTGTGAAACAACACGTAGAACATAAAATACAGGTAATTATTTTGTAAAGGGCCGACTGAAAACAGCAGGGCAGTGTTTTCTAAATCCTCCAATGCAAATGCAACTCTGCTTCTTTGCAAAAATCAGAGGTAAGGCTTCTATTTACCTCGGCAGTATCAGACATAGACCCATGCTGACTGTTTTAAAAATCTCAGCCTGGGAGTCTCTATTTCCTTTTCTCTACAGGAAAGAAAACATAAAAATGCGCCAAGAAGCCAGTCACACTTAGAAAGTACAAGTTTTCCATAGATGTGTAGGAGTTGTAAAGAATGCACCTTCTGAGGGTCAGGTTTTAAATTTTGAGTGCTGTCAAGATTTCAGGTTCAGCGAACTTCTCTGAACTACCATTTATCAGGTGTCATGCATAATTTTTAAGATTGCTTTTTACTACTTTTTTTATGCCAAACAATATGTTTACTGTTAATATTTCTCTTTGGAGATATACATATTTATAATTATAACTGGTTTAACATCTGGCTTCACTAGAAGGTGGTATGTGTATTTTTCTAATCATCTACATCTATTTGCAAAAAAAAATGCCGTTAGCAAAGTCTGTCTTTGACTAGAGTTGTGTGACTACAGCCTCAGGAGTGCATAGGGTGGCAGGGAAAATGCAGATCATAACTTTTCAATTTGAGTCCTTCTCCCAAGCTCACGTCAGCCTTGCAATACATAGTTCTGTGGTCTATTGCAGTACTTGGGATGTGCTGAACATGACACATAACTTACTTCCTAAGTTCACATCTGACTTTTTGGCCACATGATACCATAGTTCAACAATCAATTAGGTGAATACACATCTTAATAAACTCCCTGCTGCCCGTCACCACTAGGAAAATCGTATCACAGAATCACAGAATGTTCGGGGTTGGAAGGGACCTCTGTGGGTCATCTAGTCCAACACATATGCTATATGCTTGTTAAAAAATACAATTTCAGATGTGAAAAAATAAAAGATGGTCTATTTACCCTGTAGTGAGGAAGGGCTGGGTTGTTACAGGCACTTGCTCTCTTGAGGATTACCTACAATTGTGAAGGACACATGTAAACAAGCTGAAGATGGGATGACACCTCTGCAGTTTTCCGGATTAGCCCTTGCCCTCTCTATTGCTGCAGATCAGGAAAAGGGCATATAAGGATGTGGCAAACATATTCTTTGCCCCCAGCCTCAAGATGCACAAAAGAGGGGGAAAGTCTCATGTTGCTACCAACACATTCAACGTTCCTGAGCCATTGCTAAAATCTGCAGGGCTGGACTGAGTCACCCACCTCTCTGTAAATAGCAATGCCCTCTGTCAGTCCAGTGTAGTTTGCAAGCACAGTGGGGTAAGGAAATGCTTTATCCTTTTGTCAAGTGTTTTCTGAGTCCAAATCACATCAGCACATGATTCATTCTAAAAGAGAGAGGGAAGGAAAGGCCAACAACAGAAAGCCATCCCTCCTTCTCTGCTAAGGCACAGTGACCTTTATGAACCTAAAGTTTTACTACCTTTATTATGTGGGAGAAAGCAGTCACTAGAATCTCCCTTCATGGCTTATTTTGAACGACAATGTTGTTCTTAATGGAAGTGAAGATTAAGCATAAGCAGCAACCTCCAGACATTACAGATCACAGGTCAGCTCTCTTCTCCCTCCCCAAACCATGAAACTGGCTTAAATATCATGAGGATTGTTGTTTTCTTTTCTTGAATAGATGCTGCATTCTTATTTGTCCCCTCCGTTTTGAGGGATTCATTCTTCCAGTGCTATTTTGAACCATCTACTCGAAGTTTCTCAATACAGTTCAGAAGTGGCCTTGCCTGTTCCTGATCATAATGATCTGTATCTAGAGAGAAGGGAAGGGCTGTATCTCGTACAAGCAAGAGGAGGAAGAAGAGGAAGGACACTGAAATTCTCCAAGTGACAATGCCAACAGGTCTTTCAGTGTTTTTGACATTGCCGACCTCTAGCAGTAGCTGGGTTGCAGCAGAGCCTGTGCCAGGTCACAGCAACCACAGCCAGGTACAGTTCTCTGAAGTCCACCAACAGAGTCATTTTCAGATCAGAAGGCGTGAAGTTTGCTGCTTATTGCCTGGTGCCAAAACTAGAGCAACCTTTTCACACTGTACACAGTGCAATGAGCATTAGTGAGGAGGCAGAGTGCCGTCAGCCACCAATGCAGTGGCAGGACCTGGCTGAAGGGGAGGGAGGAAGCTGTCTGCATCTCATCTGGGCTGCCTGCACACTGCTTCAGAGAGCAAGATGAAAATGGTGTCTTTCTGTCCCTGACAGCCACAAGGTGTTGTACAGGTGTAAGACTTAGCCCCAAAAGACTGGGGAAAACCAATGACCTCTGGTGTTGGAGCTCAGAAAGGAGTGTACTGATGAGACTGTATTGATAAACAGTGGAAGGTGGAAAGTTCCTAATGCTACACCAAACAAACTACAATGAAGTGTTGTGAATCTTTTCCAAAACACGGGATGTAGGAAGAAAATTTTGAAGTCACATTGCACTAATAGGGGAAGGCTCAGTTTTACAGATCTCTCTGTACACTGACACCAAATTCAAAGTACTATTCTCTTTCATTTTTGGTCTACCATCCACAAGTTTTACATGCTTCCAGCCAGTGTACAGCACATTGTACTGATTTGTAATCTCCGGAAATCTCTGTGTCTTTCATCTTTAAGTGCTATTCTCCCAACCATGTTTTCTCAGCAAAAAAATAAAAATATATTTGGTGGGCTTTTGGGTTGTTTCTTCATTCAAGAGACTATGAGTGAGGGATTTATAGATTTATTAGGTTAACTGGTTAGGTGGTCAGTTCTCCTCCCTAAAAGGAGGTATTAGAGACAAGACCATTAAACAAGAGATTTACAGTGATGGTCTCCTTGAGCTCCTTAACTGCTTTAGGTAGCTACTTTCAGTGGCATGTGAGTGAATTTTAATTCCAGATTCTTCTACTAGACAGAAATATCTCCCCTTGAAACCTGAAGGAATCTTAGATTTGTTGATAGGAGCCACAACTAAGATACAATTTTCAATGCTGAAAATGAGAAGTAGAGATTTTACTTAATCATTCAACTTCGTGTAGGCTCAGCTTCTCATGTCTTGATTGCCTGCCTTGATCTGACTGCCCAGACCCACAGTTTTCATGCCAACCTATTTAACCTGGGGACAGAAGAAGCCACAGCAGCAACAGATGAACAGTGCCCTTATCTCATACTGTTACAACTGACAGCAAAGCCTCCCTGTAGCTTTGCCAAAATTCTGTAGACCTGAGCAGAAAATGCAGGCACACATGGGAATAGGTAGGTATAATATTGTCTGAATTGTAGATTATTAAAATAATTAACTCAACCAGCTACTTGGTGATCTACCTTGAATGATTAAATCTCTGGAGATGCATGCGGAATCAGATTTAAAATGACAGATATACCTAATTACAATAACTGAAAGCAGAGCATTTTATCACAGATTTTTGTGGACTATTAAATGACTGGTTGAAGTGATAAACTACTTGATCAGCAGAAGGCGGCTTTGGTGAAGTTGTGTAAATGACATTGGACTGGAAGGGTTTTATGGTTTGAAGTCTGTAGCTTTGCCACTGGGGCTTTCTGAGGGTATTGATGAGATTTAGTCGATATAGTGTCAAAGGAAATTTTAAGCAAGAAGGTAGAAAGGTGTTCCCTATGCATTCATGTGCTCAAACTCACATTGAGTGCAGTGATATTCCCAGTTCCTGTTACCTGATTTCTCTGAACACCTGCACGAGCAACTTTTTGCTTATAAAGCTGTTTTCCAAAACAAGATGTATAAAAGAATAAACCTGCCATGACCATGCAGCTGTTGATACTCAAGAGACTTATGCAGTCAAATAGAGAAGCTGTAGCCAACCTGGAGGTTCACAGTTTTCAGAATCACTTACAATTGTGGTGGGATCTCTGAGGATCTTCTGCAGAGTGCCTTGTTGAAACTCATTTCTATGATCTGGGTGTCCAGCTCCCACAGGTACTCCCAGAAATCTGAATCCCACTTGGCAATGAAAAAGTAGAAAATTACCAACATATGCCAGTCAATAAGTAGCACAACTTAAATATAAATTAATTACAGAAAAAAAGTCTGCTTATAAATCTGAGAAAGAGATGCATTTGCATCAGGCAGAAAAGAACTTTCCATGGCATTGTTTCCTATACAGGATATTGATGATGCTCAACTCATCCCTTTAAAGCACAAATTAGGACAGTAGGCTCAAAGACCAGGGAAGAGGTACTTGCATTTTCAGAAGGACTGAGCACAAGATCTTTATATGATCTAGCATATCTCCCCTTTGTCAATATGCAGTTTATTTATTAAGATTTAGTAAGCTCAGCATATTGACGATCTCAAATTAAAAAAATAGAAATAAATGTAACCTAGAATGCAACAGAGACTGTGAGGGTTTCCATGCTCTTGTCCTTGTGATTATTGTTATTTATAATGTGGAAAATAAATTGACTAATTATGTTCCAATATGGATTGTCAACATCTGCAAAATTAAACAGTTTGAAATGAGAATATTCCATTTAATGTATTCTCCACTGCTTTTTATTCCTTTTTTACAGAGTCTTAAAATATATTTATTTAAAGATTATTTTAATTTATTTCATTAAACTCTCAAAATAAG
Organism: Opisthocomus hoazin; assembly: GCF_030867145.1. Classification (NCBI taxonomy): domain Eukaryota; kingdom Metazoa; phylum Chordata; class Aves; order Opisthocomiformes; family Opisthocomidae; genus Opisthocomus; species Opisthocomus hoazin. The sequence continues at coordinate 51,952,103 of NC_134418.1, read as the reverse complement.
ACCCGTCTGAATTTTTCCTTTTTGGAAGAAAGAAAGGATATTTTCTACATCAGAGATACAATGATGGGTCAAACTGCGTTCTCCTACATAGTAAAATAAATAGCATGCAGAACTATTCTGAAAAGAGATAAATAATCTAGAGCTTGAAGGTCAACAGCATGCCAGTGGGAGAGAAAAATGTGTGTGAAAAGTACCGTTCAAGACATTTCCACTTACGTATGTTCTGGAAGATCTGGTTACAGACGTTATTCCCGAGTGAGTTCCCAGAGCAGGGAACAGTGATGAATTGTGCCTCCCTAGATGATTCTAATGAATAACTCAACTGCAACTACAGAAGAAACTCCAATAGGTGGGCAGAGAGAAATAAATGTGGACTTATGATAATGCAGCCACTGCAGCTAGCCATGAACTGTGATATGAGCTGGGAGGAAACTGGGGGAGGAAAGGGACAGAGAGGAAATCAGTGCGATTAATGTCTCCAGCCTGCGTGTGCGAGACAATACTGCTGAGTAAAAACCATTTCCTCTACAAAAAAAACTACTGGTGAATAAGCTTGGCTGCGGGGATTGATCAGCCTTTTTTCCTTCCTCCAAGGAATTGCTACATTTTAATCCTGCCTGCAAACATCTTAAAATGATTAACATTCGCATTAGCATATTTGACTTTCATTTGTGACTTGATGGGTTTTGAAACTCTATTATATCCTGGTTGCAACATGAAGGCAGTGGAAATGAATGAAAAGAAAAGTATAGACAGTGGAAAAAAGGTGGTGGTGGTGGTGTTGAAATAAAAAAGGAAAGTGTTTGTTTGGGCAGATAGATAATATACTTCTATAAAACCAAAAATCCAACAGGAAACAGTGGAGTATATTTGCAACACGTTGGCAAGCCTCAAAGAAATAAGTTCTCCTAGGACTTCAGATTGTTGATTTTTTTTCCCATTTTGAATTACAAATAGCACTCCCAAATAAAAAGTGGAAAACTCTACTTTAGAAAACGTTGAAATACTTTGATGTTACAGCCTTCATTTTTTTCCTCAAAACAATTTATCAGCTTCAGTCCAATAATTCATGAAACCACATTTTTGAGCTTGCTATATTCTGAAAAGAATTTGCCCAGCTGGCAAATTCTTCAGACTTCAGTGATAAAGAATACATCCTTGAAATCTCAATGCCTGTTTGCTGAATTGATGTCTTAAACATTATTATAGCATTGCACTGGCAGCAAGTTCCAGACATCCTCCACACTGTGCTGTATTCCAGAAAGCACTTCTGGTTATAACAGTTTCTAGTGACAGCAATTCTGGAAGAGGACCATACTGAATTAGAGATGTAGTTTTCATCCATCTCTGAGTTGCAATACCTCTAGCTTTTTGAATGGAGATGTATGTCGCTGTTAAACGAATATGGTTTACTGAAAATCAGCTTATTTTTCATTGCCTTTTGCAAGGCTTGCAAATAGTCCATAGATTCCTCAATGGCTGCGGTACACAGCACCACTGAACTAGGCAGAACAAAAAGTCTGTTTTCCACTTTGACCAGCTGGGCCAAGTTGCAATTTTGTTTAACCACATCATGTAACAACTATTGGAATGGAGCCCTAATCTGTCTCTTCCAATGTATATTATACTGCCTCTAGCATAAAGAGAGAAGACCAATATTCGCTTTCTCAGCTTTACTATACATGGTGAGTGTGATCATGTTATTGCAAGTTATATAGACTGTGGAGGTAGCAGCAAACACACAGCCAGCAAACCTTGATGGACAAGACTGTTGAAGCCTGACCTCTCTCCCGAAATTGCCTGGAGCAGATTTAGATAGATCAAGACAAAACACTACAGAGAATCTCACCTACTGTGTTCCATCATTGAAATAAGAGCAGAGTATCTCCCTTTTGCACAAATTCAGTCCTAGGAATTTGAAAAATGCAGTGAGCACAGACATGTTGTATTTCTGCACATTTGTTGTACTATGTTTTTTTAAAAAAAAAAAAATGCTCTTTGCTTTGACTCCACCTTTGTGCTCTACGATAACATCAGAACCTGCTAATTGTTTCAGAACATGTTCTTACTCTTTCATTATTCTAGAAAAATGTCTTTATTTGTAAATTGTTAAAATGGATCAAATTATATGCACTTGATTTCTGCTAATACTCTATACCTGTACTTTATCTGCTAATTACAGCAAATAAAAAAGCTAGACAAGCATCAATGCAATAAGATAATGCCTTTTAACAGTAACTAATTAAACCATAAAAGAAGACGTGCTATTTAAGGGATAATATTCATGACACTTGAACACATCAAGCAATAAACTGTATTTGTAGTTGATTAAATGTCAGAGTAAATCTGAAGCATCTGATAATTGCAAAAATAATTTCTTGCAGGTATACTAACAATGTGAAAAGGTGGAGCTTCACAATGTGTGATGTATGGATGGAAATACCCTGGACTTAGAGTGAGAAGGAAAGGTGTGATCCATAGCCAGTAGTCCGCTGGTGAGCTGTGTGAGTCAGGACAAGCATTAGCTGAGCAAGCGGAGTTGTGCGTACATGTGGCAGCATTCTCCTGTTCCTGTAATGTGCAAGTGCTTTCATGTGGCAAGAGCCATGCTGATTTCAGCATGGATGGCTTTGGTTTTGAGGAATGAGAACGTACGTTAAACTCTCCTGACATTTTCTGAAGTAAGGACATGGAGTATGGACAGGTCAAGCTAATCGCTCCCTGCATTTTGAATTTCTTCTCATGGTTACAATCTCTCAAGTTAAGCTTTGAGTTATTCCCTGTCTCAGTCTCTAGGGCTGCTGAGAATGTTCACCACAGAAGGCTGAATTTTAATCCCAAGGTAAAAGAGAAAAGTCCTTATTGACTCGATCAGCGTTAGTTTACTAAAGGCCTGTAGGATATGCATTCTTAAGTAGAGTTATTTATTGTCAAAGATCATGTGTAGAAAGAGCATATTTAATTTACTTTTCTTTTGTAGAACTATAAACAGCACTTCTCACTGACTGATAACAAACTTGCTCTCCTTCCCTCAGTCACAGATCTCAAGTTTCAGTGTACAAATATTAATGGCAGCATTCTGTTTGGTGAAATGTGTAAGCTGTTCAGTCACACAGGCCTCTGTTTTCTGGACCCAACCTTATTTGCTGACACTTGAAATTCTGCGTTACCAATAAGTGTCAGACTCATTTTAGAGGGTATGTTATGCACTCTCTGGCCCACGATTGGCTGTAATCCCTTGCCTGTCATCACACAACTCTACAAAGTGTCTTGAAATGGGAGAAATCTGGCTAACAACATCTCAGTACCATATAATTATCAGACGGTAACTACCCACGCTGATTACCAGTCGAATTAAACAGGGAGTTTAAAGATGGATTTGTATATCCATGTGTGGGCGGAGTTGGTGGCTCATCTCTGCCCAGACTCTTCAGCAGTAGGAAGTGCAGGTACTAGATTTCCTCTAGCAAAAATGTTAACTGAGAATTCCTAGCTAGAGCACAGAAAAGGAAAATGGGCCTCAGTTCAAACTGTTTTAAGAGGAAGGAAAAAAATATATTTTTCCTAACTTGACTTTGGTTCTTGTTTAACATCAAGCAGAGCTGTTGCTGCTGGAGGCTCTGTACTGAAAGTTATTGCATTCATGAAAGTTGTCCTGTCTCCCTTCTGTTGCCTCTTGGCCAAGTGATGGTTCATTTGTGGGTTTGTAGCAGATCGATATAGATTACTGGAGAGAAAGTCAGGTCACAGAACCCAGCCTCATGCTTTTTACTCACATAGTGGGTGAATTCTTGGTCTACAGACCGGACATTAGCAACAGGAACTGCAGTCAGGGAGTCAGGTAGTAAAAACAACAGCCGACTCATCATTTAGCCCTTAAAGGATCTCCAGCTGCTCAGTGCACTACATTACAGAAGGAAACATAAAAGAGGCTTGACTATCTTAGTAGCTGAACTCCTCACAAGTATGAATGACTGTATATTTAAGTTATCCTTCTGATATAGGGCACAGATTTTTAACTAAGACTTCTACTGATGTTTTACCAGGCTGCTGCATCTATCGAGGTAAGTCAGAATATTATGCACAATGACATTTATCTTAGACCTGGGATTTTTGACTAGATGAACCTGTATTCAAACTGGATTCTTCCAGTCAAGGCATTTGCAGTAAGGGGATCTGTGGACAGATGCGGAAGATACAGCCACTACTGTGCATCAGCCCGTTTACATGGGGAATATTTTATAGCTTCTGTTATTACCAAGAGCATCCGAGCTTTTCTGAGAGGCAAACCAGCTTCACTCCAAATTGCACCTACAGTAGACATATCTATTTCCAGACTTCAGAAAGAAGACGATGGAGGTTTGTGGCATCCTTAAAAAGGAGCCGTTAGAGGAGAGTAATCCCTACCTATAAATACTGCACTTTGCTGTGAGGACTTTACAACAGTAGTCTCTAAATTCTATTTTCAGAACTGATGATGACATTAGAGATTGCATTTGGTGAGCCTGTATGCTTTCTCAAGTAGGCAGGGGGATTTTCAGATGTTCCCCTACTAAAACCCATTTTTTTGAATAACTGCAATGGTCATAGACAAGTAGAACAGAAGTTAAAGGACTAAGACAAAATCATGGTAAATTCCAAACAGTCTTCATCAATGTCAGGCAGAGGGGAAAAGAGCACCAAAAAAAAAATTTCATGGTGGATCGAGATGACTGTCTGCATTACCATAATAAAAAAGATCATTTTAGTTGGAAAGATGACACTGAGGACTCAATAGGCCCAATATGCTTCAATGTAGTTGGAACAGGGATGCAGTACATGCTCTTTTTCTAGTGATTTCTGGATGAATACTAATGAAATCCAGTTGGTATGGTGCAATGAAATATCATATTGGTAAACTGAGACAGGACCGTTTTATTACCATAACATGGATGTCTACATGTTAAGATGGTTCAAGTCAGCACATCTCAGTCCAAGGTGTATGATGTTCCTGAAACAGGTGAGGTTTCTCAGCTGACTTTACAAGAAATTCCCCGTCTCTGCTAATTACGAAAAGTTATACCATTTTCCCTTATGCAGCAGTCAAAATCTTGGAGTACTGCTTCAAGTTACAAATTCTGGATTTTTAAATTTTTTTTCTAAGAACCTCTGCTGGCATAGCTATGTTTTTAGCCCTTTATTATGGGTTGCTAAAGTGTTACACAAAATAGCAGTAGCATTCAGACAGATTTCCAAGGTGCAGAGCCATAAATTTTGACAGCACTTTATTTGATGAAAGTAAATAGTGTCATTTTCCACTTTATGAACTCCATTTGACATATACTCTGATCTTAAAAAATTTATTGCACTTGGAGAATGGAGAAGATGGGCTATTCAAATTCTCCATGACCAATAATTTATCAAATCTGTCTCCTGTTTTTTCTTCAAATACGAAAGATTGTTCTGCTAATGTTCTCCAGCACTTAAAGCTAATGGGCTATATTTGGGGTATTCTATTATCTAATGTATGTGACAAATATGAAGTATTAAATATGTCTACTGAAAGGGCAACATGATTTATTATTAATCAAAAGAATAAATCATGTTTTCTTCTCCTATGGTAATCCTTGTCTATTTAAAAGAGATGCTAATATTCCAGTTCTCATATCTCATTGTTAGTGGTACTCCAGATGTTTCTGCTTCTAAGGGGTTTTAGAAAGTTTTCACCAATTCCACACTTAGCTCCCTAGGAAAGGGACAGACCCTTTCTCTGGTTCGGGGCTGAAAGCTGCATGGTAATAAAGTAGTATTAGGCTTCAATATCAATATTGCATTTTTTGAGAACATATTCCTGTTCCAAAATAAGCCATTTGGTCAAACAAAAATGCTAGTTCCAATGCTAGAGATCTCTCTCCGGCTGCGGTATGTAATGGAAGAAAGACAGTTGTTATCATGTCCAGTTCATGGTGAGCATGCTGTTTTGGGGAGTCTCCCAGAGGAACATTGACTCTAATTAACTGATGTCTCCCAAGCCTTTCAGGAGTGGAAAGAAAGACGTTCTAGATCTTCATGAAAAGACTAACCTAGAGTACAGTTGTTCCCACTGCCCCATCTGCTAATTTTCTCTTCTTAACATGATGATAGCATGCAAATCCCCGTGTACCTATCATAAGCAGAGGAAGCCCTAATTCAATGAATTCACATTCCTCTAATGGACAGAACATGAGGCTAGTTAGTCACAGGGTGAATCTTTCTTGCAGTGTGGTGAAAGATCAAATCCTGCCGTAAAAACTCTCAGGAGTAAGAATGATGTAGTCTGTAGAACATGACTGCTGGGAAACACTATTAGAGGCAATGTAAGATTTGCAACTGGAACTACCTAGTGCCTCTTGTGGCTGGTAAGCAAGATGAAAATATGACTGTTGTTCAACACCCTATGCTCCTCCCTAAGCATCCAGTTAGAGGACAAAAGACCTGATAAACCTTTTATAGCGGTCAATATGGCAAAACTTTTGTGAAGAAACACTGCTTTGGGTTGATGATACTTTCACAAATAAGCCAACAGTGTCAGATGGGGAGGAGGGCTGTGGAATTCAGACTCCTATTCCGTTACATTTTTTGTGAAATATAACTGTGCTTGATTCTCCCAGTTGGCTTCTCTCCCTCTAGGGAGGGACCCCATTTCAAAGAAAAATGCAATCTCTGCTGGTTGGGGGGTTGGGAGTAGACAATAAGGCAAGAAAGAATTGGCTTTTGACAAACTTATGTTCTTCTTCTCCGTGTGTTTCCTCTATCCCTAGTGTTCAAATCTTCACTAGGAACTGCAGTTTGATTAATGTCACCAGGACTGCTCTAAGCTTGCAAAAGTAGAGAGAAGAAGACGCATGAAGTGCTGCTGAACACCCCAGCTTGGTCTGCAGCACACCTATCATGATAAAAGCACTAATGGTGCTTCTGTCCAAGCTCAAGAAGTCACTTCCCTGCAGGCCACCAGCTCTCACCCTCCCCATGGGACATAGGCAAGATACATCAGTGAGAGATTTTTAGGGAAAAGAGGACTTTCTCCACCTCATCTTTCCTCCCTCTCACACCCCCTCACATTACACTCACCCCCACCCCTGGGGTTAGGCTAAAATTCTCCAAGAAGAGGAAAACAGATTTCTCTCCTCTCTTGCCTGCAAGCAATCTTTAACACTGGTCAGTTCACGGATCAGAGTTCAAAGGGATATTGCCACATCATCCACCTTCACTACCTAACTCAAGTGTCCCGAATTACACTCAGGAGATGCCTACTTCTTTGACCAACTGAAATTCTCACATGAATAAGCTATTGAGTCCCCAGTGTCATCTTTCCAACTAAAACAACCTTTTTATTGTGATAATGCAGACAGTCATCTCGATCCACCACAAAACTTTTTTTTTGGTGCTCTTTTCCCCTCTGCCTGACATTGATGAAGATTGGCATTTACCATGATTTTGTCTTAGTCCTTTAACTTCTGTTCTACTTGTCTGTGACCATAGCAGTTATTTAAAAAAATGGGTTTTAGCAGGGGAACATCTGAAATTACATTTTTTTTTTTGAAATGGGATCCCTCCCTTGAGGGAGAGAACCAACTGGAAGAGTCAAGCACAGTTGTATTTCACAAAAAATGTAATGGGAGTCTGATATTCTGATCTAGCTGAAGCCACTGATGCATATGGGGATTTTAATCCTCATTCATGCCCCATGTTTGAAGTGTATTTCCATCTGTATTGCTAAATTAAAATAGCATAAGGGAGGGTAGCAAATGAGAGGAAGAAAACATTAGGAGATTCTTCTTAAATATAGCTTCAAGTCCGATGCAAAGAGCTCATTGCAGAGATAAAACACTTTTGTTGCTTTATATTTTAGGAGAGAATAATGTCTTAATTCTGGGTCTGTAATCATTTGCCTTTGAGATGTTTAGAAGCCTTGCTCCCTGCTACAACATAATTGTACAGCACAAAATAATTATTTTACAGTCAATTAAGTACACTGAATGTGCATATTTAAGAAACCTGATTTAAATGTCATCTCTACCATGCTGCATAGAATAATGCAATTCTTCCATCTGAACCAAAGACCAACTACATGGCTAATGAAGCTCAGTGGTTCAGCCAGCTCCTGAAGTAGTGTTTGAGACTTTGTTTTGTATGGAAGTTACGCATGCCAGCCACCATAACAGGGTTTGACTCCAGGTTTCTGCTGATTCCGTAAGCCAAAAAAGAAATTCTTCTGTAAAATTGTCTTTTACTAGGGCTAAAGCTCAAGGTGGATGCCTCCAAAGAGGCACCCTGAACAAAGAAAGCCCTGGGCAATTACACTGCTACAATCTAAGTTCCCCACATCTCACGTGACAGTTCAGACCAATAGTAATATTAGGTCTGGGATCTTTCCATTCTTCATTGGGTCATTTCATTGTCTCTGGATGGACCATTTCTTTTCTTATCTCTAAGGCTGCAGCTTCTGCTGATGATTGTAACTTTCTTATCTCCCATCTTTAACTGGCTCTGGGTTCTTCTTTTACTTAACTAAGAAAAAGTCCAACATATCTAGGTGAAAGTTCACAGCTTGCAGCCTAAGGCTTAAGCAAATTTAGCTACTAATGCTAAGCAAATTAAATTAAACAAGTTCTGTAGAAGTAGTATACCAAATCACACAACAGTTTTCAAGCCCCCTTCTCAGAGTCAAAGTCAAAGCTATGGAGAAGTGTCATAAAGCTTATAGCTTCCATCCACAGACTAAGTTTTCGTATGGCAAAGTGGTACATTTTTCAATCACGTATCCTGTCAGCCAACAGAACCTAATCTTTTTGTAGCAAATCAATTTCATGGCATGCACAAATACTCAGTTTTTGTTAATGGCGGAACAACAGTTTATGAAAGCTCTTATTAAGAAAAGTAACATAGTCATTTAGAAATGATCCAGTGGTAAGCGAGTTTCTCCAAATGCTATTATAATAGTAGAAGGATGTTTAATACTATGGCACACATATGATTCTTTCATCTTTTCTGGGACACAATTTCTTTTCAGTCTATAGAACAACTGTTGTGCATGTGAGGAGGAGAAAGATAACAATGCAAGAAGCAAAGTGAGTTTTAGCTGCTTTCCCCCCAAGCATTTTATTGCACTGCGTACATAGAGGATATCTGATATGGTATTAGACTAAGAAAGGAATGCAACTGACTTCAAACTAAAGCAGAACAAAAACAAACCAGAACAATGAAATACTACTACTACTACTAGCGGAAAAAAATTAGTCTGAAACCTTTTAGCTAAATTTGAGACTTCACCTGAATGAAGTTCCAAATCTAGTCACATGGAGGATATGGTTTTTCAGCACTTCCTGCAAGCATAGTTAAAGATAAAAAAACCCCAAATCTTTTAATGAAACACATTTTTTTAAAATATAACCACCTTAATTGCTTAATATTTACTAGGTTTTCACCTTATTCGTTTACTCATAGTGGGTAAATACAGAAATGAAGAACACAATATGAAAGGCCATCACCACTTGGGGCTTTTATATTTAACAAGGCAGATGATCTGTTAGTAGCACTTGGTTCCACTTAACGTTGCGAATACAACTGTATTATGGGGGAGGAGTACGAAAAATTGTAATACTGCAAGGTTCCTACCCTGTTCTGTGATCAGTCCCATTAAATGTCTCCCCTGAAAATCTCTGTCACATTAGACATTTGTGAAAATAAGGATATCACTCTGTCAGGGATATCAGCGATAAATGACAATGGTTGTCTCTCTTGATTTCACTGGGATGCTCCCAGCTCACATAACCAAAGCCTGGTAACTTCTATTAGGATGCCTGGAATGTTCCTTCAATTTTTATCTCCTCAAACAAAACTTCCTTTTCTTCATTCAAGTAAGAAATAGATTTAAGACATATTCCTGAATCAACCTGGGCTGTTCCTGGCTTTTATCAGAACTAGCAGCCCAGTAGAATGAGTATTCAGTGTGATGAATTGGGTGCGAGGTGAAGGAAAACGATGAATGAGCATAGACACTGTCAAGGCTTTTCTGGTAGAAAATGTTAACAATGTGCTTGCAGTTTCCTGATAGCTCTGTCAGATGGCTGATTACTGGGAAACATCTTCCCATTGGACGCCATGCCAATGTGGTTGTGGAGTCAGAACTGGGAAGTAGTGGCACTTACAAAATACAGTGAGACTAGTTTTGTTCTCTGGGGTTCAGATAAAGCATTGAAACAAAAGTTTCTCTGCTTTGACTGTCAGAAAATACAGTCACTTTACCTAAGCGTGAACGAGGTGGAGCCTGTGCAGCAATTCAGCCCCGTTTGCAGGAGCAGGAATTCAATTGGGTTTTGTTCCTGGCTGTGCAAGTAGCACTTTCTTAAGCTACTGTATGGGGGAGAAAAGATGAGCCAACTCATTGGACTTACTGAAAACATTTTGTCAATTACTTGCCACTTTTTAATATAACTTAAAGATATTAAGACAGGTTTTGAATCCAGCTGCTCAGAGCAGACATCTCCCAAAATTGAACAAAATAGGGGAAAGGGGGCAACCCCATTTCTTGATTCAGGTGATAAACTATTTCAAATTATTTCTACATTCTTTTAGATTTAGGCAAAAGATTAGCAAAATCTGTCACAGGTTGCTGAGGGTTTTCCGTTAACTCCAGAGACCAAAGAATTTTTGCTCTAAGTGGATATGTTATTTCTGCTCTGTAGCATTAATTCTCAAATCAAATGCAATAAAATTCCTTATCTAACCTTGAAATAAACTCAGATTGATTGATTCTGACATGCAATATTGAAATCAACACCTTGCTATGGGAGGGGTGTTGAAGAAGGACCTCTAAAATATTTTTTCCCTTGTGTAGGAAAAGATTAAAATCCTTGAAATGCAAACTCTGGCAAATTAATCATCAAGTTAAAGAGATAGCAGAGGTTTGACCTTTGTACAACATCTTTTCTAACACTTGTATTTGTTGAATGCTGCCAATTACTGAAGACCAAATATTGCTTTCATGTAGCTGCCTTCCTACCATTCAGCAGCGGTAGTGTAAATACTAGCTGGAAAGGGAGGAGCTGAAGTGAAGATGAATGATTGCTATAAGCCACAGTCCATGATAGAGGAGTCTTGTTCATGGTGTGGAGGAACCCTTACACCTTTACACGAGTGCAGGACAGCTCCAGTTCTCGGGTGGATCCAGTTCTCAGGCAGGAGTCTAGCAGTACTGACATTTCAGTATAAAAACAGACCATACCGGTTCTGATAAAGGAACACAGCATTCCCATTTCAGCTCAACAGCAAGCAACAGCAGAAAAAAAATCCAGACACTTGCTTGTGTGAGTGTAGGAGCATCGCTGGAGGGCTTAGCTCCAATGTATGCTATAATTCTCTCTCTCATATCTGGTCTGGGAGCATATGAGCATTTTTGCAACTCAGACTCTATAATATTCCCAATAAATGGCTTAGTGCTGGGAAAGGAGTCAGAATAGTCTACATGGGAGCTGTTCACAGGTAATTATTAAAGCATAAGGCCATGAAGTCAGTGTACATTTTGTAAAGCCACTGCATCTTTTCCAGCTGGTAGAGCCTGATCCAAACGGCATGAAGACGATCCTTTTCACATGGGACTGTGAAAGAAACTCTATCAAAGAAAGACTTTGTATGTAAACATCCCTATTCCAAATCTTAATAGTTGATATTCACCCAGAATCTCACTGGATAAAAATTTAAATGCAAGTACACTACAGAAAATCAAAACTGAAATACAACTGGGGGAGTCTTTGGAAATTAGTTACACACACACACACAAAAAAAACCCAAACCCAAACATGTAGAAGATTGACACATTTTCAGAATCAAGAATAGGGAGCTGAGAAATGCTGGAAATACAACAATCTGTGGAATGCATTCTGCTTTCCACTAAGTATGATTTTTAACAAAGCCATTACACGCTGTAATGGTTTTTTTTCCCACAGGACACCTGCCTACTCCAGAGCACAGGAGGGATGATGTCTGTGGGTGAATCAGGCTTGTGGAGTGAAAGAGACTGTTGTTTGTGGGTTTGCCTCCTTCAATTTGATTAAAACCTTGCCAAGCAAATTCTGTCATATCTGTACTTTTTAAAAATTGCTCCACCAGATGGTTATTATTCAGCCTGTGGGGGAGGCACTGGGGGAGTTGTTTAGGAATCCAGAACTTATGTGTGCGCATGTCATCAAATTAATAAGGACTGTTTCTCTGAAAGGAGAACTTGATTTGATCTGGTACTATGTAGGGGTCTGGAGACAGGGCTGGAAATAGCAGTGTGATGCCAGTATCTGCTGCTTTCCTCTTGCTGTAGTTACCTTGCATTGGCTGTATTCCATCAGTAATGTGGGATGTGCCACACAGACACCTGGTAAGAGGTGAGGATGTAGTACATAAGAACTGCACTCAGGGGTCACATCAGTGAGCCAGCTAGCGCAGGAGACCCTGATGGTCTTGAGTTGGGACTCCTGCAGGGAGAGCAGTATATTTGCAGTGACTACTAGTAGACTGTGTCTGTCACCTCCCTCCGTGGTCAGTGAGAAAGATGGAGACACCCGGCAAGGGCAATTCAGACGAAGTTCACACTTCAGCAGCCCTGAACTGTCCTTCAGGGGACCTACTTTTCCTTCATTGTCAGCAGAAGTGTGACAGGAAAGGGAGCCTCATTAGATCTACCAAGAGCTATTGATTGAGACCTGTACCAACCTAGCCCTTCTTGCCAATGCTCCCTTCCTCTGCCACCACTCATCCTGCTACTGAACAAAAGTGAAAGTGGAGATATTTCTAAATTTCCTTGGACAAAAGGAGAACTCAAGCACATTTGAGTTGGACCAGAGGTCAAACTCTTCCACCTGAGCCCAATGCGGAACACAAAAGTACAAGTGTCTTATCCTTCATATGGGGAAAATAGCCAGGAACTGTTTTCTTGGTGTTTAGATATTCATAGCAAACCTCTCTGCTGAGAAATTCTCCAGTGCCAGATTTTGTTGTATTTTTCTTTTTTCTCTTTTAGTGCTCACTCAGACTTTTATTTTACTATCTTTCTTTACTCAGATTTTTTTTTAAATTGAAGGAGGAGAGGGAGAAGAGGTGAAAGATTAGAGAGAGTTTTCTTATCAAGGTTTGAAAAGGCTGAACATCTCTGTGTACAAGGGAGAATCCACAGTTGTTTTCCTGCTCTGAGACTGTTGTTCAGATGGGCTTTCATCAGCCAGACAAGTTTCATTTGGAAGTTCAAATTTGGCATGTTCTGTATGTAGCCTCTGATGAAGAAAATTTGTTTGGTTAAGATGGAAAAATATTAATTACGAAATAAAAACTTTCTAATAGAAGTGGCCAATGATTTCTTGGGAATATCCAGCACATTGTTTTTAATGGCTTGTGGTAGGTGCAGAGTCTTGTCCTCATATCCCCATGACAAAGACATGCAATATTTCTGGACCTCTGCAGACAAAAACAGTGACCAAGGATTCATACAAACACACTGCCATGTGCTGACAACCTTATTCCATTGCTCGGGTAGTCAGATTAGAGCCTTGTTTTAGCTTGGCTCAGTGAACAGAAGCCAGCATGTGCTGATTATCTCTGCAAGTTTGACATATTTTTTTCAGCCAGGCTTTATCTGTCTTGTTTATTTAGAAGATAAGTTTTTAGAGTCACAGACTGTCTCTTTCTCTGGTCCAGTTCTGAACCACTAAATCTAGGAGATTCATCTTATCTGCAGCAGGAGCTTGGGCACCGAGTATTGTGTAGGACTTGGTGTCAGAATGAACATCTAGGTACTCCAGTAGTACTAACAATTATTGTTAATGACCATTGATTTCTGTAGACAAGGACTGTATTTTGTAAAGAAGCTGCTGCCAGTTGTGGGTGTTGAATACCTCTTATACGTGCACCTTCAATATAATGTTACAAAATAAATTGGAATAAATGTGTGTGAATGGTGGTCTTTCGAAGCACTCACCATTGTCCTGACTCTGTCTGAATTAACTGACTCCTTCTGGAACTCAGATAGGTGATACAGACCAACGCTAAGTGCTTCTGAAAATCCCAGCCTTATAATCCATTTGTTTGAATGAATCCATTCCCTTCAAAAATGGAAAACTAAACAGGAGCTTTAAAGGTGTAATGTGACTGTCACCACAAATGCTGCACACTTACCTAACATCTTCCAGCTGAAAGAGTATAAATACGCTCAGGCTGTACATGGAGCACCTGGATATCTTGATCAACAAGTGAACACACCAGTGAAATCTGCTTGGCAGAAAATGGGTAGGCAAATGAGGCACAAATCAGTTGCTGAGTTGCTGAACAGTTGGTGCAATTGAGCCTTTGAGCAAGAACATCAAGACCAATCCCCATTCTTAGCTATTATCTCATAAGAAGTTTAATATCCATGCAAAGAGGACAGGATGCCATTTTTTAAACTTCTATCTGGCAGATCCTGAATCACTGTTTACCTGCCTTTGCACAATAAAGGCAAAGATTGACCAGGATAGGTAGCCATGGATTTTAAGGGTTAGTAAGCATTCATCCCCAGAGCTGGTAAGGCACAAATTTTCCTCTTTGAACAGCAGAAGAAAATTGAGATTTTATATGCATGGAAGTATAGAGAATTGTTACCATTGTTCCCTCATACCCTCTTCTTCTGTCACAGAAGAGTACAGCAATAAATATGATAGAGATGAACAAAGTAGATATGAATGAAACAGCACATCAGAGGAGCAGAAACAACTGGTAGTACTGACTGCGTAAAAACATGTGATCCCTCCTTATTATATACCAGAGGCATTGCCTTACATCTGTTTTACAGTAGAATGCATAGGCTCCTGAACTCAAGCAATACCTGCGAAAAAAACTGCCAAAACAAGAGTTCTCTGCCAGAGGAAAGGGAGAGAAGGTTGCTGGTGGATAGCTGCAGGTGTTTGTCTAAAACTGAAAAAGGTGCAGGATGCAAAGATTAGAAAAGGAGAGATATTCACATGCTATGACCTATCACAGTAGAGGGGCAAGCAAAAATTGAACTAAATTGTGGAAAAGCGAAATACATTTGGTGAAGGGAAAATAGCTGCCAGCTGGAGACTTTCAGAGTGAGTTTTAAATAGTGCTGAGACTACATTGCTCGGAAGTTAACTGAATCTTCTGGGCATAAAATTTCATTTAGCACATTGCATTAAAGCGCTGCAGCTGTCTGCAAGGGTGGCAAAGTTTCTCACACAGAATTGTATGTTACACCCACAGTTGTGATATCTGGCAAGTTTGTGCATAAGGTAATCTGACATGCATCTCTCAGGTGGGGCAATTGTGTGTACATTATAAAAGGCCACATTTTATATTCTCTTCTCTTTTATTTCTTTTGTATGTCCCTTATTAGATCAGGAGCAAATTTAGAAATAGCTAGGAAGTAATGTTTTTCCTTTACAAAATTCTTAACCAAAAGACATTTATTTTGTTTTCATTGCAGTTGAAACATATGAGGCTTTACCACAAACCTGATGTATTTTCTTAAAAATATAATTAGTGCAAGTTTCCATTTAACTGAAAAGCTACTTTTTCATAGGAAAAAAAAAGATTCCTCATGCAATTCCTTGATCAAACTGAATAAAAATTACTTTGTTACTACAATACTTATCTACCACAGCACTTGTCACCCTGAAGGGTGTCAGACTTTGAAATTGGACATTACTGGGAAGTAGCTTGGGAAATCTTTAGCAGCATACAAAAGGCAGTGGAGGGGTTCAGGTTGGAAATACAATCTTTCAAGTGATAGGAAAGAGGATATTTAAATATAGGAAGATTACTGAAGTTGAAACCTCAACCTTGACACAGGCTTGTATCTTGACTGAAGGTGAATTCTAATTGTTCAACATGCCAAAATCGTTTTTCTCTATTTAAGTAGTTGGCAAGTAGGTGTGAAGATGAGCATTAATAGGGCTGTTCCCAGTCATTTAGAAACGTCCCAAGACTTGGTAATTTGTGCTTTAAAATCTGTTTCAGAAGGGTTAAACATCAATAAAATTCCTTTGAGAAAGTCAGAATGATTGAAACAACAAAATCTCTTTGGATCTGTATTGCGAATGCATGATAAAATACTGATGGGTCTTTTAATAGGGCTTTGAGTTTTTTTTTACTGAGGAAATCTGTCAAGAATTTTAGATGGGAAGTTTTCAGAGTCCTGTTAATTCAGTGGTCTGTTTATCAGTGGCTTCTGCACGCAGCTGTAGAGCATTATTGTGTCAAATATATTAAAATGAGGCACTGATTCAGTTAGAGGGACTCTTCAAGAACTGGTGAAAGCAATCTCTTGAAAACAAGGGAAATATGCTTCACCAGAGCTCTTAAAATAGACACTTTCACCATGCACCAAGCAATTTAGAAACCCAAAGGAAAACCTATAAAATCCATACCAGGTAGTTATCCCTCTGTAATGCCATAACTTAGTACTCTCTTCTCATTAAGAATAGATTAGCGTATGTTTAACCTTAGATCTGAGTTTAGGCCTTGCTGATTTCACTGGGAGTTAAATCCACATCTAAGTTAACAGCAAATACGAGAAATGCAAAAGCCATTGTGAGATGCAGCAGATATGGAAGAGTAAAGGTTTTTTTGCAAGGGTGTATGCAAGAAGTATGCCTCTTGGGCTTGAAAGTATTATCCTTATGCTGTAGGAAATTTGAACCTTCACAGGTACATAGGGACCTTGGTCCTGGAAATGTCACTGGGAATTAGACATTTAAATACCTCTCGAGAACCAGAACAACACAGTGCAAAGGTATTTAGGCAGCTAATAGTGTATGCCACATAGCCTACTAGGATTTCTAAACTTGGTAATGTGTAGGAGTGGGAACTCGGAAACGGTAGAAACGATACCATCCCAATGTGAGTAAGATCGTTCTGCTTTATTAGTCATCAAAACAGGGTATATATAGCAAAGCAATTATGGCTTCTAATTGGTTAGTTACTCTTAACCATATATAGTAAAAACTGCGGCAATTGGTGCAAATCTTCATCTCTCGATGCAGAAGCAGCACTGTGGCAGGAAGCGTCACTGTGGCAGGAAGCGGCGACGTGGCCGGATGCAACGCTGTGGCAGGAAGCGGTGATGCGGCAGGAAACGGTGATGCGGCAGTCCCGTGGCACCAGTGTTCCGTGTTCGCCACTTTACTCTCTCAGCAGGGTTCCGCGTTCGCTGCTTTCCAGGTCTATCTCTGTGACAAAGCCTGGGTTGCTCAATACACCAGACTATGTCCTCTCTCGTCCAACCAGGACTCCACAGTAATGTACCTAGTTTCAGCTGGTTTTAAAAAAAATAGACTGCATATCAAGAAGTCACATTCCTTATAGCAACAATAATGTTGTTGCATCATGAATACTTTCTTGCTGAAAGTGTCCCATTCAAAGAAGTATCACGACTTGTATAATAACATGCTGTGCATCTCTTCACTGTAACTTCAGTTGGATTAATGGAATGTGAGACAGTGTGCAATAATTTCCTTTCCTCATAAATGATGATTTGCAAAAGCTAAACAATATAACCCTGAACAAAACCACATAAAAATAGTCTATGTATCAAATGTGATATAAATAATGTGACAAGATGAGACAATACTTTGCCATTTCAACAATTTGGAAACAATTTCAGTAGAAGAGTAACCTGTTGCCACCCACACCATCTATTTTCCCTTTTTCTATTTTTTTTTTTTTATCAGTTATGGGCTTATGATTATGGAGATACTGTTGTGTTTCTGTAAAGCAAAGCCACACAGGCAACCGAGCTTGTATTGATTCACCGTTTATCACCTCAGAAATCCAAAAGTGTTTAGCATTCACCTTGCAAATGTGTTTTAAAATATGTGCAATCATATTACATTAAGTTTTGGAAACCTGATAGACTCGAAGGAATATCAAATGAAACAGATCTTATAAAATTAAACCCAGTAACAAAAGGCAAAAAGCAGCTTGCCATGTAAGTCCTCTATGCACGTCTTCTAACTTGCAGTTAAAGTCTTGTAGCCCCAGCTGAAAGATGCTGAAAAAGAGTGATTTACTATGGCAGTGTCTCATATACATCCTAAATGACATTGAGTGTCATAGTAAATATCCACATCCAGATGTTTCTTGCCAGCTGAGTTAATTTTCCTCTTACAGCGCTTTCCGCCTTGCAGTGCCCCACAGATGTTATCCATCCCAGTGGGCATTGGGTCCTCTTCCCTGCTGTGAGAGGGCACTTGGCACGCATGCTCTGCCATGGTCTTTGCCAGTGTTGCAGGCAATTGACAGGCTCAATTTTCAACCTGAAAGGACAGAGGGCTACTTTCTGTTGGGTACCTTCCTTTCAGCCTGCTTGTCACATGGACAGTTAGGTCTTGCCAAGACAGCTCTCTGGGAGTGGGACTGCAAATGACTTTTCCTGAAGTGAAGATACCCTGTGAAGACTGGGAAGGTGTCACACGACAAAGGGTTCTTTGGATATTGGATCATAAAACAGCAATGGACTATCAACCAAGTCTGACTAACTTTATTATAATAATATAAGCTGACACCAATCAGTATAATTAAGCCTGAACGCAATGCAAGCAATCTAAACATGAGTGAAAGGGAAAAGGGGAAAGCTCACTTTGCTGTGTTGGCAAGGTACGACACTGTTAATGATTAATCTTACCCACTGATGAGCAACAGTCAGGGAAATTGATGATCTCCCATATTCTCCATCATGACATAAGGATGTCTCCTTTGCTGGGCAGTACCCCTGGACCAGCCAACAAGAGCTACCCCAAGCTAGCTTTGGGGCACCTTATTTATGAGATTTCATCTTCTCTGTTCAATTGTATAACACATCCTTTACATACAAAGCTGTACTTGTCTCAAAAAAGCTGGTGATCCGTAAATAGTTATATCACAGGTTTCTTTGTGTGAGCTGGGCCATGCAGCTATGCAAGCAATGCAAGTACATTAAGTGCTTCACACTATCCCATGCCATATGTGAGGTCAGCAGCATCTCATCACAGAAGGGCATAGGAAAAGTCTTCTTTTGTATTTAAAAACATTGCAGCTGTCACAATATCACTGCCACCATTTTAAGAATGGACAAAGCAACAGTCTTGATATTTTGACAGAGAAAAATCTAGGCTCTCCCATGCTTTTCACAAAATTTTGAAAGTACAGTTCAAAATACCCAGCAGCCATGTGGTCATATGGGACAGATCCATCATTTAATGTGAGTCCTATGAAGAATGCACCCTAGTCACCAAGCTACATAAACAGTCTTGCCAATTGGTCCCTTTCCACTTGATGTAAAGATTGACTGAGCCACCAGGGAAGAAAACCTATCTCTGTGGGCTCTGATAAGGCCACCTCCCTGAGATAAGGAAGACACCTCTGAAGAGCAGTGTTTTGAACTTTCTACAGCCACTCAAATAGGTTAACCAACCCGATATGGGACAGCTCTTTTCACTGACTGGGAGGTGTGTGGGGAGTGAGTTGCTTTTTCTTGTCATTTTTCTCAAAGCCAGTATTTATCTATAGAGAATTTAAAATTTTCATGAAACGCTTGGGAAATCTTTTGCCCTATGGTATCTTCTTTCCAGCTGCTGCAAGGGAGAGGGCGGCCCTACAGCTCTTTTCCTTACTATGTATAGTTTTGGTAAATGTTAGGGTCTTTTAGAACTGGCTTATTCCTTTAGCTGAACTAAAAGGGCTGAAGCAGGGATGAGTATCTTTTCTACTCAACAAAAGTTCAGTTACCTGTTTAGATTTTTGTTTTTTGACCTACACTTACTGTTTTTGTTTTTTTTTTTTATTTCTCTTCTTAAACTCTAGCTCCAGTTTGCTTTTTCTCTTTCACTTTATGTTTTTGTATCAGACAACAAAAATGATGTCTGTTTAATTTATACCAGCATTTATAGCTTCTTCTTTTATTTTTCTTTTCCATTTTACAATATAAATTTATAGATAAACTCTGACAACAGAACAGTTAGCAGTAATGAAGGCCACAATAAATTAAAATCCCAAACTAGAAATTCTCAGGCATCTGTAGTCAGAAGTTACACCGGTGTTTTAATCATCTGCCTGAATGCTGGTTTCAGTAGGCTGAGCTGTTTCTGCTCCAGAGCCAGACTCTGTGGCCTGATGAGACGTTAAACCAGACAGACAATGTGAAGGCCTGGTGGAACACATCAAGAACTGGACATCAAGACCAATGTGCTAGCAGAGTTACCTACCTATTTTAAAGGATATCTGTGGGCTCCTTCTGAGGGCCCAGCTGAAAAGTGCTGAAAAAAGGTGGTTTACTAAGTCATTATGCTGCTTTTGTTGGTCAGGACAAAGTCCTATAATACAGAAAAAACCATTGTTTTAATTTTGAAGTTTAGGGAATTTCACCCAGTTTTCTTGAATCTCTCATCATTGTTGCATGACTTGGCAAAATTTTTCTTTGTGTGCAAGTGCCCACCTGACTCTTGCAGATCTTTTGAAAAAAAATAATGCAGGTGTTTAGACTCCAGAGTCTTTTCTGTGTAGCAGTGTTGTAACTGAAGGTACATGATCATATCTTGAGGAAACAGCAGGGAGGGACAGCAATGCCAGTTAGCAGGTGTCTAGCTTTTACAGGCAAGCACCTGGTGTCCAGTGAATTTTGGTGCAGGCGTATTAAATCTCCAGAATTCTGGTATCTTTAGGAAGAATTCACATCGATTTTACATATGATGCTGTTTGAAGTCAAAATCTGAGCAAAGTGCCAGAGTGTCCTCTTCTCTCCTACTTTCTTCCCTGGCAGCTACTGAGAGAGATGAACGTGAAGGTTGCCCTAATGGGCAGTGTGGTATCTGCTGTCCCTGAAGTTCAAAGGAAGGCAGAATTCCCCTTGGTTTCATGCATCCAAATGCCTCTCTGCACCCCACTACCCACAGCTTCCTTCTCCATGAAGGGTTAAAGTCCCTTACTTTTTTGACTTAACTTCATGTAGGCACAAAAATTTTACTTGTTGGTATAAATAACTCAACTCTCTTAAAATCCTGTTAAATTCTTTTCCTCAATGATGAAATTCCCATGGCATTGAATTCGATGGGCTGATAATGTGCTACTTTGAGATACTTTCGCTTCTGTTCATTTGACATTTTCTGTCTGCCAATTTCATCAACTTTTCTCTTGTAATTTTGTTATGGGGCTGGGACTGGCTGTGGAGGAGTACCAGATCTCTTTCCCTTAAAGTGTTCATTGTTTTAGGAGGTCTTACTTATACTCCTGCTTTCTAAACTAAATAGCCTTGGTCATTTTAATCACTCTTGATATTTAATCTCTCTTCCACTCTCGTATCCCCTGTTCATGTAAAGCTTTACTGTCTGTGGAACACTGGAGCTTGGAGGTGAGATAGACTACTCTGTGTACAGTATCCAAGGGAAAAAAATGTGTCACCAAATTATAAAATCCTAGTCTTGTTCCAATATTTTCTTTAGCAATTATCCTTGTTTCGGCTGGGATAGAGTTAATTTTCACAGGAAGCTGGGAGGAGCTGGAAAAGCTCACCTAGACTGGCCAGGAGGCATATTCAGTAAAATGTGATGTCATGGCCAGTATAAAACTGGAGAGGCTGGCTGGGAGAGAGGGATAGCTGCTCGGGAATTGGCTGGGCATCACCCACGGAGGGTGAGAAAATTGCATTGAGTATCCCTCACTTTGTATATTCTTTTATTAGTATTATTGTTGTTTTTTTTCTCTTTACTTGATGTTCCGTTAAACTGTCTTTATCTCAATCCACAACTTTTGCCTTTTTTCTTCTGATTCTCCTCTCTATCCCACCGTTGGGGAGAAAGTGAGCGAGTGGCTGCGTCGTTCTTTGTTGACGACTGGGGCTAAACCATGATATCAATCCTTGTTAATTTTATTATTTTGACCATTCATTTCCTTGTTCTAAACTCTCAGCAGCATGTCAGCCTGCTGATGACGAATACTAGATCCTGTTCCTGAGATACTCTAGGTAATTTAGATCTCTAGGTAATTTAGAACCCAGCAGCATGTGAAAAATAATTAGGCTCTTTCTCCCACTCCATGTCACCTCACATTTATCTAATTTAAATTTTAGATTTTAGCTGCCACCTAAATGCATTGCTGATAGGTTGGTCTGTTTGAGCTCAAACACCATCTAGCCTAGTTGCTCTCTTTTTGTTAACACTGAATTAACAGTGTCTTTCTTTACTCCCTAGAGGTAAAGCAAGCTAAAGGGACAACGTGGTTAATTTCAGAGCCTAGAAGGTAGGGTGCTAGAGGATTATTCGACATGTAATTTGTCTCATAAAAAGATATGAGACAAACATCCAATACAAAACATCCAAGATATGTGTAACCCTTACATTGTTGCACAAGATATTTGTTACTATCGGCGTGCATAGGGAGGAACCTCTGTGAAGTTTTGGTGTGGTTTTTTTTTACTTTTTAGATTTATTTATTTATTTAATTAATGTCTGCTAGTAGACCAGTGACAGGTTTGTTCTTCAGTCTCCAAGATCCACTTGGCTTAGTCTTGGAATCATGTCTTTTTCTTACACTAGGTTATAAAAAATTTTCACGAGGATTCTTTGAAGTTGTAGAAAAGTTGTGTCTGGGTTAAAGGACAGGAGGGTGATAGCTAATGAGATCTAATACATGGACTAGCAGCATGCACTGCATTTCTGTATTAATTGAGTGAAGCATGGATATTTTAACTAAGCTTCTTTGCAGATTTTGAATTCATTGAAGCTTGAATCTAAAATATCAGCTGGTAGGTGCATATCAATCAAAAGTGAATGTAATGGTCAAATGAAGAAAAGTGATGCAAAACTATCTGTCTTGTCATTTTTCACAGTGTCTGTTACCATAGCATCTAAACAATTATGGCATAGCAACACCTGCAGCTGGGGCTGGCTTTCAGAATCCTTTCAAATTCTTTGATAAAAAACATCTGGATTTTAGATTAACAGGCTTTCAAGCCATTCTTACTAGCACCCACCTACCTTTTTTTCTTGTGTTCAGCAGTTTTTCACACAGACTTGACAGGATTTTGTAGCCAACAAAATGAGAAGCACCAAAAATGTAGCCAGTTTTCATTCTGGGGTCATTGCCACTGCTGCATGGACTGCATGAAATACATGCTCACCGGTCTGTTCATTGTGCCAATTGCAAGTAACCTAATACAATATAGCACCTGTTTTAGTTGTCTGAGGTACTTATTAGTATCATATTCCCTGCTAATGAACTAAAGTGCCATGTTATATTAGCAGCTTGATCACCGATTGTGAGATAAATTGGCAAATTTTTTCTGTGGTTGGCAGTTTGATTACCTTTCATTTTTCATCACCATGCAGATCTCTGTCCAATTCACAAGAATACTGGGACAGTCAACAGCTCATCAGCTGCTTCCATGTTTTCTTTTCTACTAACTGCAGGTGTAAGTAAGTAATACACTGGTTTTTCTATAAAACATTAGATGTGGAACAATACAATATACTTTTTTGGCTCTGGAAATGAATGGTATTTAGTAAGCACTTGAAGCAGATTATGTTGATTGATGTTCCTTTGACATTGTTACTTATCAGAGCATCTCAGGGTTTTAAAGGAATAATGATTGTTGATTATAAACTTATGAAAAGAGATAGTGATCCACATACAGACAAGATAACAGGGCAGAGCTAGACAGCATATGCTGCAGTATTTCATAGGAATCAGACTGCCATAATCTGTCAGCATAGCGACTGAGCTGCTTGTGCTTAGATGCCCATTCCTTTTGTCCTTCACTCTGAATGAATTTCACTCAGCCCTCAGAGATCATCAGAAGACAACACTCTTGGCTGGGAAGATTCTGAAAAAAGAATAGTTGAGCCAAGGCTGCAAGACCAGGGATTGATAGCCTGGGTGTAAGAATGAGCAGGAAGCTTATTTTGCCCTAGTTCAACTCTAGCTGCTGCAAACTAAGAGAAAATCACCAGTCATGCTCCAGTGACTGAAGCAAGACCATCTGGATTGAGACTGACTACCAAACACCAGTGCCAGCTCACACCTCTTTAGTAAATATTTGTGGATGGATTGCCCAACTCATCAGAGTTCTACTGGAAACATTCACTCTCCTGGAGCCATAGGAACTGCTGAGCCTAAGGAATTTACTCCAGGATTTTGTGAGTGGGTTTTTCTTCTGTCCTTGTTCTGGTGGAAGAGCTAGGAGCTTTTTTGTCAGAATATATGGAGGAGTTACCTTTCCTCATGAAATACCATACACTTTGAGCTTGGAAGAATGCCACCATTAAACATTTTCATGCCAATGGGTTGGAAAAAGAAACCTGTAAATCTCAGCCTGTGAAGGAGCAACAGTTCATTTTTCCATGAAGAAGCTCACTGGAAAGAGAATGTCTGATAAGAAAATTGAGTCTTTTCAATTAACTATAGGCACATAAGGAAGTACCATGGATATCTCCAAATGGTACGTCACATCTGCTTTACACAGAATGGTATGGTTCTGCCTCTGAGGGAAATGTCTCTCTCCATACTCTATAGAAGGAGCCTGGTTGGCAAACCTAGCTGAAATCCCACCTTAGGTTGCTGTAGTAACCACTTCAGAGTAAGAATGAACACTGAAATATCCACCACAAAAAAGCAGTATCGCAGCCTCTTTCTGAAAACAATCCTGAGCAGTGCTTAAAACACTGTTCCTACATAGTGATTAAGCCAAAAGATGAACAAAGACCTGTAAAATCTTGATCCACAAAGATTACGTTAATCAGGCTGATGGAATTTTAAGATGCTACATCTCCTGTCATCTTATGTAGCATTTCCTCCCACATCTAAGACTTCCTGTACTGCCCCAGTACTCCATCAAGGAAAATCTTGCATTCCCACTCATTGCACTCTTAGTGCCTCCTCCAGTCTGTGCTCACCAAAGTGGCATGCTTCCCACAGGACAGAGCAGACTTCCTTCGTAAACCACACACCATAATCCTGACTTCACCATGATCATCCTAACTGTGACAGATGTACCTGTTCACATACCAACACTCCACAACACGGAGTCCTCTTAGACTACTGTGAGTACGTACAATGTGGAGACTAACACTCAGAAATTCAAATCAGCCAACATCATTTCATTCTCACACATAACTTCACCTTTTGTATCTGACAGTGAGGACACAGCTGCATCTCACAGAGGGTCTTGCAATATGGCAGACTTTTACTGAGCCACCTCAAAGAAGACATTTTAAACGTCTGTTCCACTACACTTCTGCTTATACTTATGCTGTACCTAAGACTATATAAATGACACCTCTATCATCTAGAGTCTTTCACTGAAATCCACTACAAATGCAATATCTGTTCCCCTTCCTAGAGGTATCTCCTTCAAAGTGTGTGATCCACACCCTCAGTTTGAATCTTTTCTAAACTCATCACTATAACAGCACTTTTAAGGACCAACACATACTAAATAGGCCCATAATAGCATCTGAACTTCAAATGTGAGAATTGCCAACCCATATTCTCAGCTGTTACAATACCTTGTCCTCCACTGGACCATGACAAGACCTGGAGCTTACAAATCCCATGTGTAATACACCTTAGCAAGCACATTGAATGTCCACAAGAAAATTACATGTGTGAAACCAAACAACCACTAAACACCAGGGTAAGTGCATAACTGATGAAAAACAGACACACTTAAAGATCTGAGAAAGAATATTTCTCACAAAACTTTCATTTCATTTTTGCCTTTTCAGGTCTTATCCAGAAACCTGCAAAATACTTTCAAAATAAGTACCTGGGAACTAAAATTAATAACACTTTTGGATATCAAAAATCATGAATTGAATAGAGATATACTAGTTTTATAGCATATTATGTCTTCTTTTACCCACGCCCATTAATTCCAAGTTCAACTGGTAACAAATTGCCCATCTCTTTCCCACACGAGATAGCTATCTTATCATCTCTTCTGTTGCAGTTGTCATTCATCTGTTCCTGAGGTACCAGCTGCCTTTTCTCTCGAATGGTGTAACCGATTAACAAATTCAAAGTGATTGTTCTCAGCTTGTATTTAACTACAAATGTCTATGCTTCTCTTTCAAGCCTGAAGAAGAGCTTGTATGCTTGAAAGCTGGTCTGTTTTGCCTACACCAGTAATTGAAAAACCCCACTAAAACCTCTAAACTCCCTTTCCTTAAAATCTTGCCTAGCTTAGGAAATATACCTGCTTTTTTAGACAGAGTCAATTGTATAAGGTAATTCATATATGGTAACAAACTGGAGATTTTTATTCTGCTTAGAGACACAATAAAAAAAAAAGAAAAAGATATGTCCTGTCCTTTGAAGGAGGGATATCCAAAAGCATGTCTCACCTCACTAGCTGAAATAGCATGCAAAGATAGTTGTAAAGTTGATGTTTATACTGCTCTCCAAAAGGCTAAAGGAGATCAAATTCTCTGATAATTGCCTCCTTTTGTTTTTCATGAATTTTATAAACCATGCAGGTATGTATTCGAATGATACAATTTAACATATGCAAATCTTTTAAATTGTCAAATGAATGCAAAAAGTATTGTGTAATCATTACACAATGTTAATCAGTCAGACCATACAAACAGTTTTTATGCATCAGAAAATAGATTTCTTCCCTTTGCAAATATTTCTGAACATGAAAACAATTTGTTAAATTGGATAAAGAACTCTGTGGCCTGTGCTTTTAAACTGAGTGAAAATACACATCATTTTCCCAGCGGCTGAACTTTCTTGCTTGGTTCTGATTCAACTTACTCTTTCTTCTCTGTGGTTTGTTTAGTGATCAGTCAAAACTTCAATATGGTCGACTTGATGTTGCTGTAACGGGTTGGGTAAATTACATTTTGATTCTCAGTGAATTTGGTGCCTGACATATGTGTGCACAACATTTGTCTGAAGTAGCTGTGGGTACAAAGGTAGGTCTATCAGTTAGTTACTGTTTACGTGGGGGATACTGGTGTTGGCCTTGGTGGTAGCATTTAATTCTGGGCTTAGAGATTTGAGGCTTGGCAGAGAAGTGCTATCTTGCCTATGGGAAGGTGTGAATATCGAGGTTCCATAGTAGGAACACTCTGTCTTATGCCATTATAAAGATGCTTTCCCTGCCTGCATTTCCCTCTATAGAGCGATTTGTTTGAATGATTTGTTGGTACTTATATAATGGGCCAGTGTATAATGCTGTCTAATGTAATCTATTTTCTACATTTCAAAACACACTTGGATAAACTTTTCAGGGAGTAAACATAACACCAAACCCCAGCAGTTACAGCTTAAATCACTTGTACACAACACAGTCTATTCTTTCTTAATGTAGCTGTGCTTGCTGTGAGGAAATTAGGTTAAATTTGTAACAGAGAATATATGCAGCGTTACATTTACAAGTCTCACAGCCTTGGGCATAGGAGAATTGGAACTGAAATATCTTTACAAAAGCAACCTAAAGATAAGTACTTGCCCATTTTCTCCTTCCTATCTCCTGCACCAACTGCGCTCTTGAGAGAAAAATATAGCATTTATTCAGACAGTAACAAGTATTGTTAGTTGGCACATCCAAGTCCAGAACATCAAAAAGATGAGCAATATATAAATCCTCCTGCCCTTAAATATGGTAAAACTTAAAACATCCCTGAACATTGCACTGCACCAGCTGATGGCTGGGATGAATCAGAGTAACCATATGGCAGGGAGAGAGCTGACTGATGAAGCAGGAGGCTTAATTTTCTGAGCTTAAGAAGGGATGTCAAGTAGCCACTAAAATAAATAAATAAGTGGATAAATAAATAATGGAAACTGACTGAGTTCAAGTGAGGAAGAGTGTTTTCAGTTGGCTACACACACAGGCATACTGTACAAACACACTCAGTGTTTTTCTAATGCTGTGCTCATCTGCTCTTTTGAGCAGCTGGTCGAACACATTGGATGTATAAATATCCTGCTCTGTGAAGCATTGTGTGTCTTCTGCTTATGATTACAGCAACAATAGCATGTGATGGCTTTTTGTGGTAGGGTCACCTCAGGTGCAGTGGTAAATCAAGTGGATTTTGTGGCCCATTGGGATTTTTGTGCATAAGGAGGATCTTATTTCATTAAGACACTAGAGTAGAATATTATTATGACTCAATTTAGATACAAGCTTTGTTATTTTAAGATGGTAGTGTCCCTTTCAGAGTACTTTACTGATGCAGCAATATCTGGGCTGCACTCTGGTGAGCTAGCTTGTAAAAATGCTGGGGAAAGTCTTTGACATCTTTTGGAAAAGACAGACATTTCCAGCTTGTAAGAGTAAGCAGGAAGAGGAGACTCATCTAACTCTTTTGACGGTCTAAAAGAGCCCAATTTGAACTCTAAAGAGTCCTGTCCATTCAACATCCGTTTACAGAAATAGTACTGGAGTTATCTATAATTTGATGAAGAGCCATATTCCTTCCTATTAACTATGTCATATCATGGAAAAAGGCTAGATGTACCTCTTTGCAGTTTCACCATGCCCTTTTGATATGCCTTGCACAACACTGAATCACACTGATGTTGCTGAAAGGCTGTTGGAAGGCACAAATTCTGTCTATTCCCACAACCAGGGAACGCGCTTCCTAAGCCCACACAGCATCTCTCCTTCCTAGTCACACACAAGTCATGACAAGGAACAGTATGCTTCCCATTTTCTCCCTGAAGCTAAGAAGAATATCTTCTTGTGCAACTACTCAAAAATATTTCCGGGCATCCATAACTTTGTTGTCTCAAGTCATGACTTATTTTCTCAAACCAAAAGCAAATTTCTAGGCTTTTTTTCAAGGCTATTGTATAGACAAAGACTTCTGTATTAGAAAAAATATGCTCAAAACAATATCAAGATTTCTGAAAAGTTTTAATTGCCAAAATATAGACTATGGACCTAATGAGCTGCAGGAAGCAATATGCTGAATTGGATTTGGGGTCCTCGTGGCATTTTGAGGAGCTCCTGTGATCCAAAGCCTCATCAATTCTTTCCTGCACAGCATGTACATGACATATGCTACTATAAAGAGGTCAAATTAAGTTAGTAGCTGTGTGGGAAGACTAGCTGACAACAGCAGTCACCAATCCAACTCCCCCTTTTCTTGGTCCCTTCCCTGCACCAAACAAACCCATACAAAGAAGAGGCAGAATGGTTTGTGTTTCTCTCAGACAGTCACTGAATGTGAAATGAACTCCTAGTGCCATGCAAAAGTCATAGTCAGCACAACTGTTACCGAGGGATAACGGTCTTTTTGTAGTCAGCAACGGGCCTAGTGCTGTGTTTGCTGACTACGAGCCCCAGAGAATAAGGCACAGTAAGCTTGTAGCACTATCTGTGGCCTGCAAAGAGAGGAATGAACCTGTGACCCTACCTCTCTTCATTGCTATAGAAAAGCCACCTTTCTCATGCAAATGTGCCTCTTTTGTTTGTTGGTGTTAGCAACAATGAAGTCATATATTCAACCATCTCATCTTTGCCAAATTGTGTAAGGCACTCATGAATGAAGGTTTGAAAAGAAAGTCACGACAGTCAGTTAGAGTTAGAGTCCAGAATTATTAAGTATCCTGTGGCTTGCACACAGTACCCTCTTGGCAGAAATCACGAATGCATCTCTCAGGTTTTTTGTTACAAAGCTCAGAGAGAGACAAATCGTCACTCCCAAAAGCCTTGCGAGCTCTAAAAATTGTGTTTTTTCTTTTTATTTTTGAAAAATACTCTCATTTACTTTTCATTTTTGTGTGTTTCAATATCAACTAAATTTTCTCAACCAAGATATAACATACTGCTTGTCAATATCAGTTAAAATCATGCGGCTACACAGGAGAGCTGCATTGGAAGTGTTTTCTTTTGGCACCCAGATGTACTTTTTGATTTATTGTAGCAGGATTGCTTGCCAGTTACCACAGTAAGACAACATCCAAAAAAATGACAAGAACCTGGAAAGCAAAACCTATGGTGTTTAATTAAATAACCCTCACTTTTTTTTAAGGAAAAAAAATCATCCAGCAAATTTTAAAAAATATTTTGGGAAGCAATTTAGTTTTAAATTGAAGCTGAATGGTTAATTAGTCATTGATTAAAAATCTACTGTGATAGGTTGATTTAGTTGTGTTGCATTTCAAGAGGGAATAAGAACCTGAAAGTCAAATGAGAAGAAAAAAACAGCAACATTTCTATAATACAACAGGGGATTTTACAAAGCATTCTCTTGTTCTATACGTCAGGATCTAGCCAGGATTAGCATGTTCTATATGCTAGGATCCAGCCAGAATTAGTTCTAAAAATAATAAGAAAATCTCTTGATTATTTATATCTGTTTACTTGATTATTCATTAGAATGTGTTTGTTTTCACTCTAAAGACAAAACTCAAATATTTACTGCTACTAAACCCATTCCAGTATTTCAGTTTACTATAGCAAAAATGGACCAAAGTATGTACAAGCTGTAGGGGAACATCTTTATCTGCGTGCAGAGGACAGTATGGAAAACAAACAGAGGGTAGTCAAAGAAGTAATAGACACAATTTATAAACCAATACATGTACATCAGTTGTATTTGTTAAGGCTTCGAGCCTTCGAGGATTTATGCCAAGGGACTAGTTGGAGTACATAAAGTCTTTTAGTAGCACTGCCCATGTTATTGCTGGGTGTTGAATTTAAATGTTTAGGATTCAGCTGCAGAAATGAAAGAGCATATCAGTGTGCAGCTATGTAACAAATAATTTTATCATTTTTTTCTGAAAAGAGTGCCTGCTGTCAACTTATACTCCATAAATGTAGATCAGGTCCTCAGCTGGCATAAGGTGGTACAGCTTTGCTGAGGAAAATGGGTCTTCCAATGTGTACAGGGTGAACTTTTAGCCCTCAGGACAGTGGAGAATACAGCAATCAAAATTTCAGTGTCAGAAATACCGATCACCATGAAAAGAAAGGAAGAAACCTTGGACTCCGGAGAGCTGATTTAGGACTAAATCAAAAGAGAATGCTAGTACATGGAAAGTGAAAATGGATTTATTCTAATAGGGCACCTACCTTCCCGTAACTAAACTGATCCAGAAATCAGGTATTCCTCTGTCTATATTCCACAAGGATTCACATGGGGAGATCTACCAGGTAAACGCTCCACCACACAAGAGGATCAGATGTCTGTTAAGTGTGTACATTCGCACAAAGCGCAGAAGATGCAGAGAAGTATTAAACTAATATTCTACCTCTCAGGGTTCAGTGCCATGTCTTTTATTGCCCAATAGATCTGCACGGCCACCAGGCTGTGTGCTTTTCAGAAAGGGAGTAGTCTGTATGAAAGGACATTTTCCACTCTTTTTTTTTTTTTTGTCTTTATGCAGCAAAGCCTATGAGATTCCTTTGACCAAAAAAAGAGAGTTAAAAGAGATGTGACCTTCTCACCCTGGATAGTCAATGCTAAGTGATGTACCACAGCTGCGGAATGGGCACAGGCTTTCAGGTAAGGATACTCTCTCTTTTACATTAGTACCTGAATAAAACTGTGAAAGTTAAAGAGCTTATGAAGTATACATTACGATGCGTGATTTCATCTAATGACTCATTCAAGCAGTGGAGCAATTTGTAAAACGCAGTGTTTAATCTGTTGGTTACTAGAAAGCATTCATTTAGACTCCAGACACTACTAACAAATTAGTACTCATTTAAAATCTTGCTTAATATTTACTCTTCAGGCAGTAGCACTTTGCTTTGAGCAGATATTTTACATGAAGCTGAACTCCAGACTTACTTTGGATTGTGTCATTCAATTAATTGCATTTCTTAATTTACTCCAGTGGGCCCACTTGAAGAATAGGGTCTTACTGGAGGGCAAACAACAATTTCAGCTCTAGACCCTATTTAAGTTCACCCAGTGGTGGGAAAAACCCTTTTTTTAAAAAAAAACACTTCCTGTAACATGAATTCAATCTTAGTTTTCCCTCTGATCTGACTATTTATTTTGCACAATTTCTGATGATCAATCTCCAGTAAATTGATGGTGAAAAAAAATCAAAAATCTTCTTTGTAAATGCTGAACGTTCACCTGAAATTTTCTGTCACATTTACCGAGATCTGATCACGAATAAAAAAAATGGTCTAATCTTGGAACTTAACTTTCTGACAAAGGTATTACATTCTGGGGCTGATCACACATTACAATAAGGTATTTGCCACTGCAAGGAAGGAATTCAAATACTGCAGGTGTTTTCTGGCCACCTGGCTTATGTCTGTGATTTATTATGGTTGTGATTTATTGA
The DNA here is from genome assembly GCF_030867145.1 of Opisthocomus hoazin. Lineage (NCBI taxonomy): Eukaryota > Metazoa > Chordata > Aves > Opisthocomiformes > Opisthocomidae > Opisthocomus > Opisthocomus hoazin. The sequence continues at coordinate 51,919,820 of NC_134418.1, read as the reverse complement.
TATCTGAAATCCCTTATTAGCATGTTCAATGCAAAATCAAAGGCTGAGTGATAACAGCAGCCCAGAAAGCAGAGACTGAAAATCAGAGGCGCTGGAGGAAAGGCTGTCAGCAGGACCTCTAATATCCTAAACTTTAAGGGCTGAATGCTGCAGAGACTCCTGTCTATACAGCCATACCTGCAGACTTTATGTTTTCAAGAAAGTTACTACAGTAAAAGTTGATATAAACAGTTGCTTATAGTTTCTCATTCTGCCTCCCTGCTACATTCAGAAAGAGGTGCATACACAGCATATATACAGCATGCACACAGCTACAAGAACACAGCCACGGGTCTTCACTGCATTATCAGGGCTGTTGGTTGGAGCAAAGTAGCATCTCATCAGGGTCCAGTACCAAAATAAGCTAACAACATTTGCCCTTTGCCATGTATTGTTCACTGGTGTCTATTTTTCCTCATTTTTGTGTTGTGCTTTTTCTTGTACTGTATTTAATTATTTCAAAACTATGTATATTTTTACATATCCTCCTTTATCTAAAGCTGTAGTGTAAAGGAAACAAAGTGCTAGAGCATTAAAACAATAAGTGACACCTAATAGTTCCCAGAGAAAACAGGCAGTGTTTTTACAAGAAGGAAAGTGGAGACAGAGATATAAAACAGAAAACAAAGGAAAGATTTTTATGAGGGGTTTAAAAGAAGAATCGTAAAAGTGATGATCGGAGTAAAGAAGCCAAAAAAATTGAACCTGAAAATGAAAACACTATTTAGGGGTGGCAACACAGAAGAAAATATGCCAAGGTCATATGAAAAGGATGAACCAAGAAAGACAAGGAGACAGGAAGAGTTTGTGTGAGTGGAACAATTTCTATTACGCTGGGGGCACACATGCAAAGAAAAAGGAAGAAATGGAAGAAAAAAACAAATAAATACAGTAACTAGAAAAGCAGATACATATTCAGAAACGTACATGTGCACAGTTGTTTTATCTCCACTGAAACTACAAAGCAATGAGGGTTTTTGGAAGAAGAGTTTTTTTTTAAAAAAGGAACCTACCTGGCAATTCATCTTACTTGCAGAAAGCTTAGAAAGGATGATAATAAACTGTGAATATGTTTCTGACCAATCTTAATCTCTGGCAATAATGTATGGCTACAGCTTTTATTTGAAAATGTTGTCTGGTTAAATCCTTATACAATAGTAATATTCTGTACATGGGCAAAGAAGACTGAAAATCCTGATACACACATAGAATCTTGCTGTTGTTTATCAGTTGCTTCATCAAATTAGAACAAGCAAGTATTTTATTTAGCACTGCATGTATACTCAGTAAAATCAAGATTGCTACTTAAATGTCTATGTGCTTCCAGAATAAAGGAAGCAGACTCCAAAACTACCTGGATACACTGCCATAGATTTGGAACTTACAATCACAGTATAAGGACGTAATTTCCAGACTACTCCTTATATTATGACACAAAGAACAAGCTTTTCTGTTTTCTTTGAGAGCACAGATGATGTCAAACCCCCAGGTAACTTTGGACAACTGCCTCCCTAGTGTAGCACCTAGCAAGATGATGATTTTACATCTGTTGGAATAATAACACAAAGAACTCATAATAGGCTTTCAAAGTGAAATGACAGGTTCAGCCATCTGGAAATAGTTTTAAGTTTTATATATGCACTTCGGATTTTCCTGGAATATTCCTATCAAGCATTCAGTGCAAAACTTGAGAACACAAGAATAATCTGTGTACACTTGCTTCTCTGTAAGTGTGACACGTACAGGAACTTCTACATGCCTTTTTTTTTTTTTTCAAAGTGAAAAACTGTCAAGTGCTTTACCAGTCAATGGCATTCTAAGTAGTCTGTCTGTGTTACTGCACAGAACATCTCTTTAGCACTTCATATGAAAAGTTGCATCCAAATCTCTGGGTGCTGACTCATATCCTGCAGCATCACTCAGTAGCCACTGCTTCTACCTGAACAATTCCCCAGGCTTGTTGCAGCAAAGACTTTATCTTCAGATACTGAGTTCCCATTTAAACAATGCATAATAGTTATTTCTGTTTCAACAAGATCATATCACTTTGGACTAAAACCTGGCCACCTGTATGAGACCTAAATTATTATTATTTACCTTCTGTCTGAGCAGTACTGTTCCTCCCTCCTCTAGAGCTATTGGTGAGATGGTTGTCTGCTCCTGAACAGTCTAAGGTCCAGTGTAGTCAGGACTCCTCTAGGAGGTGGAACACATGTCTGAGAGGTCCTGATTCAGGCCAGAGCCTTTGACATCTGCCTCCCCCATCCCAGGTGAGAGCAGGAAACACCAGTCATTGGCTTCCTAGGTAGAGGAGTGGTGCTTGGGTTTATCGTAATATTGAGAAAAGCAATCTGTGCTTTAGAATTTTTCAAAAGAAGGAAAAATCATTTCACAGTTCTGTTTACAGCATCTGGGTTCATTGCTTCTAAACTCAGTGGCAAAGTTTACGCAGATGTTTTTTGTGCTGGCTAGTTGTTCCTTGACAATGCTTCTGGAGTGCTGAACTTGCAACGGTATCTGCTTCAGTCTTTAGCTGAACTTCTGGTTAATTAATTCACCCATACCTATTTTAAACCAGGATTAGGTTGTAAGGGATGAGTAGGCAATGACAATGTAGCCTGTCAGACATGCAATCCATCTGCTCCTCTCCTCAGGACAACCTCAACACAGTCTTTTGCTCCCCTCTGAACATAGTTCTCTGTAACATAGAAGAGGGTCACATCTGCTAGGCTACATAGTACAGTGTCGAATCTGAATTTCCTGTATCCATTTCCATTTGAATCAGCAATCCTAACTATGAGGTTACCCAGCGCACCTGAGGGGACAGGCCAGAGTGAGATATAAAGCCTCATTGAGAAGGAGCCATCAATTAGCGTCCACACACTTACTATTCAAGCTGCATTAGAAAGTAATTAAATTTAAGTGGTCCTTCATTCAAAGCTGCAGGGACAAGTAAATAAACTTAACCAGAAGCCAGGGCTGTTAGATGAAGACATGTGACACAGGCAGCCAGCCACAGTAAAAGGTTTCTAGAAGGGAAAGTCTTTCAGATTAGGCTTGGTGAAGGGACATAGCAGTGGACTCTGATGCAATAAACCTTGCTCTAGACTTTGTAGACTTTACTCATGCCATTAGAAAGTTACTCATGCCATTAGAAAGTTACTCATGCCATTAGAAAGTTGAGTTTTATTCTTAACAAAAGGCTGGGGTTACAAAACCACAGTGTAACCTCTTCAAGCTGACAGCACTTATTCTCTGGGCACAGGATGATTTTTTCAAGGCGTTGAAAGTAAACCATATGTTTACGTGTTCCAATGAATCTGGAGTACTCTGTCCAGTTCTGGGCTCCCCACTTCAAGAACGATGAGGAGCTACTGGAGAGTCTAGTGGAGGGCTACGAGGGGACTGGAACATCTCCCCTACGAGGAGAGGCTGAGGGAGCTGGGCTTGTTCAGCCTGAAGAAGAGAAGGCTGCGAGGAGACCTTAGAAATGCTTACAAATATCTCAAGAGTGGGTGTCAAGAGGATGGGGCCAAACTCTTTTCAGTGGTGCCCAGTGACAGGACAAGGGACAATGGGCACAAACTGAAGCACAGGAAGTTCCGTCTGAACATGAGGAAGAACTTCTTCCCTCTGAGGGTGACAGAGCCCTCGAACAGGCTGCCCAGGGAGGTTGTGGAGTCTCCTTCTCTGGAGATATTCAAGACCCGCCTGGACAAGGTCCTGTGCAGCCTGCTGTAGGTGACCCTGATTTGGCAGGAGGGTTGGACTAGATGACCCACAGAGGTCCCTTCCAAACCCTAACATTCTGTGATTCTATGATTCTGTGAATTAAACTGAACTCCTTAAAACACAGGTGAAGTTTCATGGAATGGACATGCATGATAAGGACAACCATGCATGATAATTTCTCTTTGCTGATGACAGTGGAAGGCAGTGAAATAAACCATGGTGTCTTTAACAAAACAGTTTCATTTCATCTGGGTCAAAGGTATTCAAGTGCTTTTGTTGAAATCACATTGGTATTGCACGATATTCCAAAGGGACAAGTTAAAATTTCGTTAGTGCCAAGAGCATGCACTTCCAAGTCTTGATGTGTTTGAACTTTTTCATGTTTAACACTGAATTTGCTGAGTTTGAAGATGTTTGCTCATTGTTCATGATAACTAAGCAGGATTATGTGTTGCTTCACTTACTGTAGAACCTATAAAATAAGCTGGAGCTCTAACAGCTACTGGCTCAAATCAAATTCTTTCATGCCCTTCATGGGACAATTATTTTACACTTATCCCTTTCAGTGACAGCTAGTACAGGGAATGTAGTTCATGCATTAAGACCTCTTGGGTACATCTCTATAGGTCTCTTTCATCACACAGATACGTGGAGCACCTTGTGGGGTTTAGTCCTGTATTGTGCCGGTCAGCAACCTCTGCCAATGCTTTTCGATACTTTGGCGCCCTTCATGAGATTTGGATCTTCAAAGTTTTTCATAGGATCCAGCCCAGCTAATTTTATCTTCACATTATGCATAAAATCTGAGATGTCCTCTGGGATCCCTTTATTGTCAAGGAAGTTTGGTAGGCACTGCTCTTCAGAGATTAATTTACACATTTCCCTAGGACTGATTGTAGACAAATCCTTTCTGTTTCAGGTTAGGCAATCTATTTTTGAGCTGCCAAAGACTGTGCCAGAGGAAATACCCTTGCTGTCTGTCTCCCTTTGTGTACTGTGATGGAAGAAGTGGAAGTTGTTTCTCATTTTTCCTGGTCTTTCTTTTCTTGAGCTCCTACAAAGAAGTCAAATCTCTGGGAGATGTACCTGTACTCACACGTTTCACTCCAGCTCCTGGTACAATGGCAGACTCATATGTTCATTTTATCAAAACACATTTTCAACTTGGTTTTTATTCTTTGTATTTCTAGAACTTTACAATAGTCTTTATGGTCACACAAGTGATCGTATTACCTGGTAGCTGATTTCTCAACTGTCTATCAACAATTCAGGAAGGGACATGGTGCATTTCAAAGGTGATGCCCAGTGATTATGTAGGACTAACTAGAGTACCAACTAGAGTGGAACTTTGTTTTCTAGCCTTGTAGGAAAAGTATCCTTTCACAATTCAGACATCGTTTTCCTGCCAGATTGTTAGAATGTAGCTATCTTGCACTTGGTATAGTGTATTTAAAACAATTATCCTTGCAAAATGCTTAGATTCAGAACTGTCAGATTGTAACCCTTTAGCTGACATTATCAGAATTGGTGCACATTCTCTAGAAAATACCCATTTCATGCATCAGAACCCTGATACCATTGTTTCTGGATAGCTGGGATAACACTGCAGGATCCTTTTGCAATATATACACATCTCTGACAATGTTGGTCATGGATCTTACGTTCTCTGAAGCATAGTTATAGGTACAAAATCATAGCACGTTCTTTATTCTACCTTTTCCCCTGTTATCAAACTTAAGGATACTGAAAATATTTATTTTAGGACTTTTCCCAGTGGAATTTGCATATATACTGGAAAACTGCCTAATCTTTACATTTAGTTCAGCTTTCCTCTATCTAAAATTTTCAATATGGACTCCTGTCCCTCTACCATACATTCTATCTCTGTGAAATCTGCTTCCAGGCATATTTTCAGCCTCTATCCATTTTCTACAAAAACAACAACCTTTGCTTTTTTCAAGATTTGTTTTTAGCTCTTTCTGAAGATGGGATGCTACTTAAGTTTGTGCTCAAAAAGGCAAGCAGGCAAGCTCTCATGTCCTTATTGTAGTCCAGTTTTGGCTGAATTTTTAAGGCTCCTAATACTCTCTCAGTTTTGCTTTGAGTCTATATGATTTGGGATTCGGTAATCTAGTCCACTGAGCACTGAACTTTCTCTCCAACATGTTGAGACTGATCTGTCTCTATTCTCCAGATTAATACCATTTTATGTTTTTTTTTTCTAAGCCTCAGTCAAGAACTTCTAATAGTCTTTTCTCTATGACTTCTCAGAAATATTCCAGAATCTAACATTAAATTATGAGTGCTCTCTCGCTGTAGAAGCATTGCTTGTGTGACTCAAAAGTCCCAGAGCTTTTATAAAGGCTTGAAGCATTGCTTCCTTTTGGTTTCATGTATGAAACTTATCTCTCAAAGCTGGTATACTTTCTGGTCATGCAGGAAGTTTTTGGACCCATATCTGATAAAAAGAATTGCTCATTTTTACCTGAGCTAGGCGGTTCAACAGCATCTAGTGGCACTGCCTTGATAACGCTAAATTTAGCAAGTCCTTTTTGTTTGCCTTCTTCTCTCAAACATCAATTAATTGATGTCACTGGATTTCTGTGGCTGTGCTGGAACTTCTCCTCACTACCTTCTCCCCGCATTCTCTTTCTTGCAATTAGGCAGTGGTCTTCTGTGGTGAACTTTAAGTTTCAGCACACAATAAAAATGAGTCTTCCTCAGAGCAACAGGTTAAATAATATAAAAAAAAAAAAAAAACCCACAAAAAATTACAAAGGGCTAAGAATGTGGCTCTATCTCCAAGTTAGTCTAATTAACATCATTACTAATGTTAGTGCATTCTGGGGATAAATTTCCTAGCAAAAACAAAGAGGAAGATTTTGTGGGAGGTTCCTGTCCTATCCTTGTAACTTGATAGCACATCACATGGGCTTTGACCTTCATCCCTCTACAAGAATTTAGGTTAAAACCTTTAGGTGGTTCACTGCAGCTTTCCAGAGCCGCTCTGTAGACCAGCCCTCATCACTGAGCGTGTCCAGGTGCCACGCAGTATCACAAATGAAAAAATCAGGGAAGTCATGAAGCTAAAGTAATATGGAAATCAAAGAAAATCCTACTTCACTGTCACTTGACAGAGAGTCAATACCAGAAGATACTGATATGTTTTGGCTCAACCGTGCTGCCATTGTCAATATTCATAAAGAAAAAAAAGGGTGAAAAATCCCCAAAGCACACAATGTTAAGCCTGATGTTTCAAAACAGCACTCTTAAAAAGTTGATCACAGTTACAGCCTTAACATTACAGCCATAACTGTGCACAAGCTTCCACATTAAACGGAAATCAGAGACACCATTAAAGCTCAGATATAAATATCAAATTCCGTGTGGATTTTTATAACTTTTATTAGGATTCAAACTTTCTTTCTTTTTATCTGAAATCCTCCAGGTCTGTGATGTCTTAAAATGCCGAATATATTTGACATGACACATTATTCTGTGTCACTCTCTGTTACACAGGCTGCTTCTTCAACTTGTGTGACACAGTGTCACAGGGGGAGAGACATCAAGAGGAAATACAGGAAGGGAAATATGCATTAGAATTTCATCAGGATGTGAAGCAAGGACAGGTGATTGTATATGTGATAGTCTGCAAAGTAAGGTCCTTGCACTAGACAGGAAAAGGAACAATTTGAGGGTGATTGTTCACAGCTGGAGACACCTAATTTTAATTATACAGGACGAGAATGTCTGGAATGATCATTTTCCACAGTAAGGCCTCAAATCTTTAGGGGTGTTTAATGCAGACTAGTGGAAGTTGTTAGGAGCCAAACTCTCCCAAAAATGCAGACACTTAAACTGATGCTGAGTACCTTTGAAAATTTAATCTCTTTTATTATTTTCTTTTTTTTTTTTTTTAAATCAAAAACACGTATGGGTACAAGGGCAAGGCAAGTAGATCAGGCAATGGGGGTGCCTCATAATGAAGTATAAATCAGGTGTCTAGTGCATCTGGATGGGCTGTGATATCTCTCATGAAATCACTGGCAACAGGGCAATAGATAAGGAGTATGAAACAGGAAATCATCAGCAGGTTTTGTTCTGTGATTTGCTCCAGCGATAGCTGCATTCCCACAGGGCACAAATAGTGCAGCAGTGCAGGAAGCCTGACATTAGTTCACAAAAATCTGATGCTGCACGCCAAATTTCCCAGTGCTGTGAAAATGTAGCTTCAGCCAGCTGCTCAATTTACTTCTTATAAATCCCTTTCAAAGTGTAAGGGGAAAAAAATCCACAGTGAACGGTGTCCAAATCTGACGAGTCTCTTCCATCTTTCACCCTGTAGTGTATCCAGCTGGGCTTTGGAGATGAGACTGAAGAAGCTATGGCTTGTCCAAGCTTTAGTATTCCCTTATCAGCCACTCATGGACACCTATAGTGCCTTTGTGCTTCCAAGAGCTCCCAGAGGCAGGTATTGACCCAAGCAGCCACGGGAGCAAGGTTGATGCTGCCCTGTTAAAGCATTTGTATGAACTCCGCCATATGAACCAGAGGATCATATTTATTGACAGGATTTTGGGGGAAACTTATGAAGAAATCAGCCAGGTATTTACTGACTAGTTGCTTCTAACCTCACACTTTGAGTATGGGTATTCACAAGCACTATGATCATAAGACTATGCACTACAACTGAGTGGGTTAAGCTTAAGATATGTATGTGATTGAAATGAAAGGGAGCACTCTTACAAGATTCTGAATGAAGTTTGTTTTATCTTTCTTACCTCTGGGTAAGTTTGTATTTTTTTTCCCACTGCTTTCTTCACCTAATTATATGTCTGTTTTTTACTCATTTTACTGTATACAACTCAATCCCTTTGCATGCCACTTATAGTATACTTTATGACTTGACTCAAAGGCTGCAAGAATGATGGTCACCCAAGAAAAGAGTTGCTGAATAGTACAAACCCATCAATTTTGGTTATGGAACATTTAGATTTCTCTAAACGATATCTTTTTTTTTCCAGCTGAAATTTTTGTCCAGTTGGAAGAAGGAATGTAGGCACATGTCTGGGATTGCTGGCATCCCATCAACCTGTAAGATCAGCAGAGCTTTGTCTTGAGTCCGGACATGCAGAAGTGCCAGTCAGATGTTAACTGTAGTATACTCAATAAATCTGACCTCTCGGGATTTCCTGTGAACATAGTGCTAGTACATAGCAAATCAGACACTTCACAAAGCATTGGACTCGGAAGGATAAAGCACAAATACACATTTCTGTCCAGGAAACACTGGAAGAAAATGTGTGTCTGCTCTACCACTGCACCACACCCTACGACCACCATTAGTCTGCAGCATAAATGCAGAAATTCTGTTATCTTTGACAATCTGGTCAAGTTACTGAAAGAGCGGGGTTGTGAACCGGTTGTGCCTTTTATCAAGCATGAGTACTGGAATGTGTTTGTAGATGTCAGGAGCACTGTTCAGAGTGGGCTGTTACCAACCACACGCCTAAAAAGAACCCTAAATCCCTTAACTGGCCTTAGATTGTTCAGTCATTTTGCCATAAAAGTTTGTATTTTCTCTGTGTTAGTAGCACATATTCAATAAATGCAATTTTGTTGCCTTTTCTTACTGGTATAGCAAACTGGTTTCAAGCTTTGTAAAAATAAACAATTATGAAATATAATGAATGCTAGTTCAGCTTTAGTTCAGTAAAACAGTTACAATAATAATGATATCTTATCAAGTTAACACTTAAATTTGGGATCAAAAAACAATTCTGATTTGAAAATAGGCATGCAAAATTCTTAGGCAAAACAAAAACAATTAAAAGGCAAAAGAAATGGGCTATTTTTGAATGATACAGCTAAAGTCAGAACAAATGTGCCAGTTTCAGGCATCATTGTGAAAAGTAGAAAATATAATTTGGCAAGGGAGTGGGTCATCATACTGTTTCCGAGGGAGTGGGTCATCATACTGTTTCATTAGGCTTTTCAGTCAGCTTTCCATTATTAACATTCAGAAAGTTACTTCTGAGAGAACACAGTAGTGTCATACAGATCACTTTGTGGGTCTACTGTCACCCAAAAGTGTAGCCAAAAAGAGCTACTTCACACTGCAGGTGCAGACACTGTTTGCAAAACTGTCTCCATCTGTTAAATGAGAACAACTCTGAATGAAATAGATTAGAATGTAAATTGTTTTAAATACTCATATAAATAAATTCTTTCATACTCTCATAACTACGCTGATTATGCAGAGGAAACCTCCTTATCTTGTAAAGTGTTTTTTTTTAACAACTTAATATCTCATGGTTCCCATGTGGGATATTTTGAGATGGATTTTGAATTAATACATTTAATTATAGAATCGAGAGCTGTGCAGAAGACACACTCTAGATTACATCTGCAGACTAAATCTAGGTTGTGCTTCAAATTAACTTAGATTGTCACGTGACAATAGCGTACTCTGTGTCTTGACAGACTTAAAACCAAGGTAGGCAGCATAAATACAGCTTAAGATTCTGTCCCTAAAATCATTGGCCAACTCTTCCAAAAGATCCCCAACTAATCCAATTCATCTCCTTAATTTATTTAAATATAAACTCTGCATTCCGAATACAGCCACCTCATCCCAAGGTGATTGTACTGAAAATGTGAAGAATCTAAAGAACGGATGATTAAAATCCAGACAAAATTTATTATAATAATTCCAGAACAATCCTAAATATCTTTCCTCAAACTTTGCAGAAATGTCCTCATTCATTGTCAGCATGATTGGGGCAATTTTCAAACCGAAACTATCTTTCCAATAGAAATGAAAGCAAATGATTGGATTAAGTTAAAACAATGTTTAAAACCATGAAAAGAGTCTGTAACTGCACTGTGGAAGAACAATTTACTGTTTCTTCAAAATACACACCAATATGTCTATCTGCCAACTCCCTTAACACACAGTATATATGAATTTGTGTATTAAGAAGAAGTACCGAAGGGTTTGCTTCTGACAGGTGCTGAGTGCCTGACAGAAGAAGCTCAGAAGCTGTCAGGATCCTACCCAAAATACATGATTTTCACAGACAGACAAATAACTATGAAAGAACATTTCTAATCCCCTAAAAATACTAGTTTACCAGCGTCACTTTCTGATCTGAATTGAAACAAAATAACATTGTTCATATGTGAGAGATTTCCTTTCTTTTTTTCTTTTTCTTTAATTAAAACTTTGGATTTATAGAAAGAAATATATTCAAGGTTATATGACATTTGTGTTTGTTTTCTTGCTTTTATGTCCCGTTTCACATTGTTGAAACTAGGGAAACTGAAAAATTCTCATAAATGCTTAAAATTTGCAACTTGGCCCAAAGTCAGGATTTGACTGAGATGCGGTGGGAATATGTCTTTTGACATCAAAATGCTTCAGAAGAAGTCTCTGGCTAAACCAGGCAGGGAAGTGTCTCCAGACTTCTGCTGGCCCTTTGTAGGCTGAACTGTAATCAAATACTAAACCTGGGAACTTCAACTTTTGCTGTAGAAGTGGTTAAATCACTATCAAAATGCTAGTGAAAACTGCTGAAAAAGTTCTTCAGACATGAAAACAAAATGATTACTCTTTGCGTTTATAAAAATAATGAATTAATGTTGTCTCCAAGGTTCAGCTTTTGTACATCTTGGTCATTCAGACTGCAACCTTACTATGACTGAAATATAGAATCACAGAATCATAGAACAGTTTGGGTTGGAGGGGACATTTAAAGGTCATCTAGTCCAACCCCCCTGCAATGAGCAGGGACATCTACCACTACATCAGGTTGCTCAGAACCCCATCCAACCTGACCTTAAATGTTTCCAGGGATGGGGCATCTACCACACTTCTGGGCAATTCCTCTTCACAGGAGAGGTGTTCCATCCCTCTGATCATCTTTGTGGCCCTCCTCTGGATCTGCTCCAACAGGTCCATGTCTTTCCTGTGCTGAGGGCTCCAAAGCTGGATGCAGTACTCCAGGTGGTGTCTCATCAGAACGGAGTCGAGCGGCAGAATCACCTCCCTTGACCTGCTGGCCATGCTTCTTTTGATGCAGCCCAGGATACAGTTGGCTTTCTGGGCTGCAAGCTCACATTGATGGCTCTTGTGAAGCTTTTCATCCACCAGTACCCCCAAGTCCTTTTCGACAGGGTTACTCTCAATCCCTTCGTCCCCTGGCCTGCATTGATAGGAGGGCTTACCCCAACAAAGGTGCAGGACCCTGCACTTGGCCTTGTTGTACCTCAAGAGGTTCACATGGGCCCACTTCTCAAGCTTGTCCAGGTCCCTCTGGATGGCATCTTGTCTCTCAGGCGTGTCAACTGCACCACTCATCTTGGTGTCACCTGCAAACTTGCTGAGGGTGCACTTGATCCTGCTGTCAATGCCACTGATGAACATATTAAACAGTACTGGTCCCAATACGGACCCCTGAAGGACACCAATTGTCACTGATCTTCATCTTCACATTGAGCAGTTGAGCACTACCTTCTGCATGTGACCATCCAACCAAGTCCTCATCCACCAAACAGTCCGCCCTTCAAATCCATATCTCTCCAGTTTAGAGATAAGAATGTTGTGGGGGACTGTGGGCCCTCACCGAAGTCCAGATAGATGACATCCGTAGCTCTTCCCTTGTCCACTGATGTAGTCACTCCATCATAGAAGGCCAGTAGATTGGTCAGGCAGGACCTCCCCTTGGTGACGCCACGCTGGCCATCTTGAATCACCTTCCTGTCCTCTATGTGCATTAGCACAGATCCTAGGAGGATATTCTGGGAGAATCTGTTCCATATAATTGCTTTAAAGTTGCCTTTGCAGTCATTCTACATGTTTATCAAGTCAATTCTCAAACCCCAAATAATTTTATGTGTGTATGTATGCTTGTTTATTTGTTGGACTCTTTCTGTAAACTGCAGAAAATAAACTTCAGATTGCTCTGACAGATTATATCATACAATTTATGCAGAGGAAAGTTTTCAAACAAATTTATTTTTTCACATTAGATGTGTTTATTACAAAATCTTGCCATCTATGTGTGAGAGAAGATAAAAAAGGAAATTCACACAGCTTAACATTTCCCATTTAAATCTTAGTACTTAATTGTATGCAGATTAGCATGTAAACACAGATAAGTATAAGACCCCGCACTGCTGAAGGCTACTAACATTTTTGTGTACATGTGAAACTTGACTAGCACTACAATAACTTTGTTGGAGAGCTATGCCCAAGTAACTCCCTGTATATATGATTCCAAAATAAAAGTGACTTTATTCTGGAATGGTTATTCCTGCTGAGAAACAGAGCAATTATTCTGGAATAAATGCACTTTTATTCTGGAACTGAATATCTGCACTCGGGAGTTATTGCAGAATAGTTAAATTATACCAAAATAGCAATAACGGAAGTTATTATGGAATAGCTCTGCTGGTTAATTTCCCCTGTGTAGTGCAGGCCAAGGGTTGAGTTACACCAGAATGTATTATACCTAATTATGTGATCGATTGCTGTAGAATAAGAGGAATTTTAAAGAGGAATGACTCCCATTTAAGACAATTCCTCATACTCCTCTTCCCCCCCAAAATAAAATCCCAGTTCATTAAGCCCTGCAGCTAAGAAAGTTTTAATAAAAAACTGAATAAATTCCAGAGTAGCACATTAAATTATTGGAGCAAATCCCATTCAAATTAGAAGGGACATCTACTCCTGGCACTACCCTGTTTACTGTCTCATACATGTGTTGTCCACATTGGGTTGTCTTTCTTTCCATTCGCAGTGACAGCTATCATCCTATTTGGGAAACAAAAAACTCTTGTGTCTGTTCTTACTAAGCTATGGCTGTTTCAATAGGTTTCACTTTGTGCTCTGCAAAGTGTAAAAATCCAGGGAACATCGTGTGAATCTGCCTTTCTGAAACAAGCCTTGCACTTGGTGCCTCATCTGGATAACAAGAAACAGGGGAGGGAGAAAAGAGGGAACTTCAGCACTTAAAAACAGGTATGTAGCGGTAGTTAAATGGAACAAACTGAAAGTCTATAGATATGACAGGACTCAGCTTTGTAGGGAGGCAACATAATAAAGATAAGCTTGTGAGGTTTTGTCAAGCTAAGGCTTTTCCCTTCAGTTGTTGAAGCTGCACAGTTGGATGAAGTCCAGGATTTGGGCTTCATAAAAACTGAGGCTTCTCCACACAATTAGTTCTATGGACAGAGTTTTAAAATAAGCAACATTCATTTGCACTCCAACAGCTCTGGTGTACGTCAGCTGTAGCTTAGCCCCTCTGGCTCCCCAGGGGTGTTACATCAGCAGCATCGTTAAGGCCACAGTCCCAGTCTGCAGAGCTCCGGAATGGCTCTGGAAGCCTCTGAAAGATTTATGTTAGCTACAGAGAAAAACATCTCGGAGAACACTTGATGTGTGAGGGGAGAGGCGAGGGGCAGGTTGGTGGCCTCTCTGCATACCACACTGGAAAAACCCCTGCTGCAACAGGCTGCTCCTGGGTCGGAGATCTAGGTGTTTTAGTTGGTGTGTCTAGGTGTCTTCCCTTCTCATGCTCTGACATGGAAGTTCTCCTTCCCATGCCAGGTAGTCTAATCCTTGCAGACTATCTGGCCTTGAGCCCTTCTTTTGTTAGCTGGCAACCCACTTGCAGTATGTTAATGTTTCTTTGACTTCGAGTCTTTGCTCGCTGTCATTATTTTTAGTGGGAATTAACACTATGAAGGAATGAAATCTCACTTGCAAGAGATAGATAGTGCATACCCACAAATGGGACGTGTGTTTTATTTTGGAAGTCACATTCTCATCTCCACCCAGGTGTTTTTCAAGTGAACAGATTAATCCTGCAAGACCCCCAAGAACCTGGGGCTTTCATGATGTCTGTTACCAGCTGTGTGTTTAATGAACAAAAACAACAAGAAGGGCTTCTTCAACCACATCAGTAGTAAAAGGAAGGCTAGGGACATTGTGGGGTCGCTGCTGAATGAGGCGGGTGTCCTGGTGACGGAGGATGCTGAGAAGGCAGAGCTACTGAATGCCTTCTTTGCTTCAGTCTTCAGTGCCAAGGCAGGCCGTCAGGAATCCCAGGCTCTGGAGGTAAGAGAGGAAGCCTATGGAGAGGATGACTTTCCCTTGGTTGAGGAGGACTGTGTGAGGGATCGCTTAAACCAATCTGGACGTCCACAAATCCACGGGCCCCGATGGAATGCACCCACGAGTGCTGAGGGAGCTGGCGGATGTCATTGCTGAGCCAGTCTCCATCATCTTTGAGAGGTCCTGGAGGACAGGAGAGGTGCCTGAGGACTGGAGAAAGACCAATGTCACTCCAATCTTCAAAAAGGGCAAGAAGGAGGACCCAGGGAACTACAGGCTGGTCAGCCTCACCTCCATCCCGGGAAAGGTGATGGAGCAGCTTATCCTGGAGTTCATCAACAAGCAAGTGGAAGAAAAGAAGGTTATCAGGAGTAGTCAGCATGGATTCACCAAGGGGAAATCATTCCTGACCAATCTAATAGCTTTCTACGATGACATGACTGGCTGGGCAGATGAAGGGAGAGCCATGGATGTTGTCTACCTTGACTTCAGCAAGGCTTTCGACACAGTCTCCCATAAAATCCTCCTAGGGAAGCTCAGAAAGTGTGGGCTGGATGAGTGATTGGTGAAGTGGATTGAGAACTGGCTGAATGGCAGAACTCAGAGGGTTGTCATCAGCGGCACTGAGTCTAGTTGGAGGCTGGTACCTAGTGGTGTCCCTCAGGGGTCAGTACTGGGCCCAGTCTTATTAAACTTCTTCATCAACGACCTGGATGAAGAGTTAGAATATATCCTCAGCAAGTTCGCTGACGACACCAAACTGGGAGGTGTGGTGGATACACCAGAAGGCTGTGCTGCCATTCAGCGTGACCTGGATAGGCTGGACAGCCGGGCAGAGAGGAACCTGATGAGGTTCAACAAAGGCAAGTGCAGGGTCCTGCACCTGGGGAGGAACAACCCCATGCAGCAGTACAGGCTTGGGGTGGACCCGCTGGAGAGCAGCTCTGTGGAGAGGGACCTGGGTGTCCTGGTGGACGACAGGTTAACCATGAGCCAGCAGTGTGCCCTGGCTGCCAAGAAGGCCAACGGCATTCTGGGGTGCATCAAGAAGAGTGTGGCCAGCAGGACGAGGGAGGTTCTCCTTCCCCTCTACACTGCCCTAGTGAGGGCTCATCTGGAGTACTGTGTCCAGTTCTGGGCTCCCCACTTCAAGAAAGATGAAGAGCTACTGGAGAGAGTCTAGCGGAGGGCTACAAGGATGGTGAGGGGACTGGAACATCTCCCCTACGAGGAGAGGCTGAGAGAGCTGGGCTTGTTCAGCCTGAAGAAGAGAAGGCTGCGAGGGGACCTAATATATACTTACAAATATCTCAGGGGTGGGTGTCGGGAGGATGGGGCCAAGCTATTTTCAGTAGTGCCCAGCGACAGGACAAGGGGCAATGGGCACAAACTGAAGCACGGGAAGTTTCTTCTGAACATGAGGAAGAATTTCTTCCCTCTGAGGGTGACGGAACACTGGAACAGGCTGCCCAGGGAGGTTGTGGAGTCTGCTTCTCTGGAGATATTCAAAACCCCCTGGACAAGGTCCTCTACAGACTGCTGTAGGTGACCCTGCTTCGGCAGGAGGGTTGGACTAGATGACCCACAGAGGTCCCTTCCAACCCCTACCATTCTGTGATTCTGTAAAGAACCCTGGTGCTTTGTAGTTTGGAAGCCTCTGATTTTCAGTGGTGAATTGAGTGCCCTTGTGTGCTGCATTGTAAAATTTCAGAATAACCAAGAAAAAGAGTAGAAAAAGCTAATCATATGCCTCATCTACAGTTCTCAACATATGCTTTGTCCCAGTTAGCAGGATCTAGCTTTCAGATGCCTGACTTCAACCCTGTAGCCTGTCAGCCTACAGAAAGCAGACTTGGGTGATCATGCTGTCAGCCCATGTTTATATGTCTGTCATCCTCTGATAGCTTTCTTACACTTCGGCTTATGTCAACGAAATGTCAATGAGGAAACCAAAGTCTCCAGTACAGTGGTGCTCCTATGACTTCTCTGGAAGTAGGTGCTCTTTGAAGGAGACAGCCCCTATAGCACCACAGTGTTAGCTGAATCCCAAGAGAACGTAAGCAGAAGAGAGAGGTACTACAGGTGTGAGAAAAGCCTCAGTAAGAGTTTGTGCTTGTTTCACCCAAGTAAATCAGTTATGACACACAGACATACAGAAAACTGTGTTTCACCTGAAGTACTTATTTTCTGCTTCACTTCTCTGCATCTTTGGTCTGTATTTTTTTTTTTAAATAAAGGCAGCAAAAATGAATTTAGCTATCAACAAGAGGATATATCATCTTGTTGCTGGGATGGCCACTACTGTTGCCAAAGCAAGGGTCTAGGATGGCCTTCAAGGCTGTAGGAACACATATGCAATGCAGTGGCTCCCAGGGTGGGCTATTCTGTCAGTCTGTGGCACCACTAAAAAAAGCGTGCCAAGTTTTACTTGTGGTCTTCAGGAAATTATTAAAGGGTTAAGATCAAGTGAGTCAAGTGAGATCTTTAAGAACTTAATCATGTTATCCGGCACCAAAGTGAAGTGGTCCAATTATTCTAAATGGGAGCTATTGAGTGCTAAGACCTTCGGAAATCTTGCCTATCAAGAAGCCTGATAAATGGATGAGTCTGCTCCATAGTATACGTTAAATTTCACTTCAGTTTTTGTCCTCTTCGTATTTGTCTCACCAATTCTGTGTGTGCACAATGTTGGGTGTGTACATTCCTTCCTCTGTTCCTCCTCCCAGAAAGTCAGGCAAATTGCACATGAGTGTTCTAGCATAAGGTTTATCAAAAATAGATGATCTGTTTTACAACTTTGTTCATTATTTCTCATGAGGTTCGTCAAGAAGATGGTAACAGAGGCTACTGTTATCCAGACTAAGACACTCCAGTCCTGAGACACTGCTGGTAGAGATGTCCATTGTGTAGCCCTACCCTTGCTGGTTTAAAGCCAGACAAGAAGTTAATCTTACCTAAACAACGTACCTTTGCCTGATAAGCAGGAAATGGCTGTCAAGAGCAGAAGTTTAGCTGATGTATTACTAGCCCAGTTAGTAAATCATGAAGAAATGCTTAGACTTGCCAAAAGAAACAGGTAACTAGGGGAAAGGCAATTCCAGCAGGGAAAGATCATGACCACCGACTCATAGATTACCTACCCCAATTATAGAACCGACTCAAATGATGAAGTCAAAGAAGAACAACTAAGCATGTGTACTAATATACATGCTGGACAAAGAGACTTTAACCAATCATTTAACAGAATAACAATGCATATGTATTAGGAAGCTTAAGATGTCAATGCTTTGTGTATAAATAACTGTTAATTTGGAAGCTTGGGATGTGCTATTTTGAGAGAGACACGCATATGTGTGCAAATATGCGCAAATAAAGTACCTCTGCTCTGTGTGTGTATTGGTGTTTTGCACATCGGGTAAAAGAACCTCGATTTTTTTGGACAATAATACTACTGTGGAAAACGCCCATTACTGCGCTTTTCCAGTAACCTGACGTAAGGATATTTCATAGTACCTGTGTGCTCTGAACAGCGAACAAAGACTGTATTTCATCATCAGAACATCACTCCTTCATTGTAAGCCTTGAATACAATTGTATTACAGAGTTTACAATTTAAGTCTCATATTAAGACATCGGAAATTTAGTGTGTTTACACTGACTTCAGCTTATTAAATGTCCTTGCTATATATGTCAACTACTTTTGGGTGGCGAGGAAGCAAGAATAGGTAGGAACCCATACTACTGCGGTCATACATTAACTGAGCACCAGATTAAAAAGCGACAGAGTAACAGCTAGTAGAGATTCAGATGAAGTAAGTGGCTGTTTTATGAAATATTTAAATTTTGAACTTACTTTAAATCAATTAAATAGTAGATATACTGCCTATACTTAAACATGATTATTATGGAAGAATTCAAGTGAGTCTCTTCTCCTTCATTTTTAGTGTGTCTCCTGAGCAACTCAAAGTCCGGGATTACTTCTCCCTTCTTTTCCACTATGTTATTCATGCCTTTCTTTTACTTGGTCTTACATCTCTAGTTTTACTGTATCCTATCCACAGTAATTGAGGGTCTGAACTGTCACCTCTCTGTAGTGACACAGAAGGAGTAACAGAGATAATGCTGTAAGTGGTCTGCTAGTTTAAGGAAAGCGGGATCTATGTACTATGGTGTTACTGATGCTGTAGTCAGGCTGAAAAAAATCAATGTTTCCCTACCCTGGCTGGCTACTTGGCCCCAGATATTGGGTTCCCTTCAGCTCTGGGGTAACACTGAAGTTACTTTACCATTTTATACCTACCTAACATGTTGATGCCAAATCTGCTATGATAACTTGGGTTACCATCTGTCGCGTTAATTTGGCAGAAAATAAACCCCCTTGCTTTCTAATGCTCTTCACCGAAGTGAGAGGCTAGGTGCGGCTAGGTTTAAATTCTGAGTGATTTCCAATTTGCCACTACCAGTCCAGTCACGTTTAATACGTATATTAAACTACCATGATTCTGGATACACTCATAGCAGTCTGCACCTTCAGTCCAGGAGTGCTCATGAACTAGCACAGCTGCATTTGGTCGCTTTCTGTGAGAAACTGTGACAACTGGCTACTCAAACAGTGCAGTTTGATTTGTGCAACAGGTACAGAGGTTTTTTGAATTGCCGGTGATAGTGACTGTCTGCAAGAAAGTAAGTGCAAATATAAAACACATGAAAAGTGCAGCCTGGCTATAAACATTAGGGAGTAACTATTCCCTAGAAAAGCGCTTAAAGTCTCACCCAAGGCGTCCCAAGGTGGGGAGAAGCAAGGCTCAGCCCGTCGGCCAATCCTGGTTGTCGGAGGCAGTCTGAGGTGGAGTTTCCCTTGACTTGCTCACGGTGTTATCTTCTTTTCCTCCAAAGATCTTCTTCTCCGAAAATCCCCCATTTCCCTGGCTATTTTTATATCCTTTCTACCTTTAAGGTGGAGTTTGAGTGACTGTAGTCATACATACCTTTTATCATCACTGGTGTAAAATTCTCTCGCTTTATGTTTAAAGGTATAGTTTACAAAAAATTGAGAGCGCAGACTCGAAGAGGGGTGATCGCACCTTGGAGGCGGGTAGCCTTCGGGATGGAGGTGTGTTTTGGTATTAAAATGATATTAAAACAAGCAAAGTTCACGAGAGGATAGCACTTTGGCAAGGTTTCAAAAACCTGTTGGCTCAGGGGGTCAGACGAGCTGCTTATCAATTCTAGAGAACCATTTCTTCCCGCTTTATCATCACGGAGCAGGGCCACGGAGTCTTCACTCCCTTCCGTCCTCTACGGTATGTTTCAGGGAGTTGCTGTGTGAGTGGATTCCTCGCATGCCTGCTGCAGCTGTGTCCCATCCTCAGAGCTCCTTTTGATTTCATGCTTTTCCTCGATGGGTGGATACTGCTACGTTTTTCATATAAACCTTAATTTTTAGATGTAAAACCGTAATTTTACTAATAATTCCACACCATCTTACTCTAAAACCTGCCATTAACAACTGACCTAGCAGTTTTGAGAAATTCAGAGCCTTTTAGATTACGGGGTCTGCTATGATCTTTTAACATGACCTCCAGCACAAACCAGTCTATATTGTTCACAGTTTTTCTCCTTGGACTATGCCTTTACAAGGACCAAGCAACAGCCAGCAAAACAAAACAAGATGCTACACGCTAGGCATTCTTCTCCAACTGACTTCATTACCTCTCTACCCATAAGCCACAAGTCTGAGGACATTTGGTTCCTGCCCTTTAATAGCTTCTCAGTTAGCAAAAAAAGGTTTAAGAAGGACAGCACTCTTCTCAGGACAGATTTTGATGTATGCAAGCGCATTAAATGTCAAACAGAAGAGAAATTTTCTTGATGGGTTCATTTGCTGTTGTATTATATGTGCAATGTCACTGCTGATCTTGGGTTGCAGA
The DNA here is from genome assembly GCF_030867145.1 of Opisthocomus hoazin. NCBI lineage: Eukaryota > Metazoa > Chordata > Aves > Opisthocomiformes > Opisthocomidae > Opisthocomus > Opisthocomus hoazin. The sequence continues at coordinate 51,899,003 of NC_134418.1, read as the reverse complement.
GGTTATTTGCTGCAGGGAAGGCTGAGAATGTCATTATTGCACTGTGCCCTGAGATAACCTGCAGCATATCATTAAACCATCTAATGACCGTATGACCCATTGACCTCCATCATTCATTTGCTAACAATGTTTGTTATTTACAGGCACTAGGGAAATTACTGTTGAGTTATTACTCACCTTTCTCTTGCTGCTGCCATCACAGCACTTGGTGATACCCAACAGCAAAATTTAGAAAGCCAGTAAATTGGCTTTAACGATATGATCTGTTCTGTGGGTGTGTTCACTGAGTCCCCCCTGTCATCATAATTTCCATTCCCCCCCTCAGTATTATTCTGGTATATTGCTCTTGTCACTGAAATTATATTTTCACTTAGCCATGTCTTGCCATTCAGCTTTGGGTTCCACTAGCAGCACTTTTCTTTTAAAAGCATGTTATGCAACAATCTGGAATGCAGATGAATCCAGTGATGGAAGAAGCTGAATACATAAATAATTGACATCTTTACTGAAAATGTCACTTTACCCCGAGACTGTTAAAATAGAGCAATTGGAAATCTTAAATTACTATCTTTTTCTACCGATCTGAAGTATTTACCACCCCTCTTATTAAAACACTGCTTTCATTAAACCAGGTATTTTCAAATGCATTTAGGGCTATTAGGCAGCTAAACCTTACTGGAACTGAAAGGTATTGGCTTTCATTTTTGTTTGTTTGTGGGATTTTGGAGCGGAGGTGGGTGTCAAGAAAGGGAAGATAAGGTAATTATTTATTTAGACTATTTTGCAGTTAAAAAGCAATAAAAAAAATTAGTGCTGTTTTCAGTAAATATTAAGCTTTCCTTGTGGTTAAAGGTCTATTCAGCAAGCTAAATTAACCTGCTGTTTATCTCAATTATGAGTAATTGAACTTTCCTTTGAGGTAAATTAGGGCTAAAGAAGAACGTGAAATACATATGGAGTAATATTCCAAACACGTGCTTGCTTGAAACCTCACATAGAGGGCTATAACTTTCACTGCGTTCAGTGAATTATGACAGTACAGAACAAGGCATTGTGTACTGCTAGAATTAATTAGCATTGCTGGCTCCATTCGAGGATGACCAGATGTCCACAGCCAAAGCAGGATGCCTGTCTCTGGCTGCCAGGATTTCAAAAGTGATAGGACAACAATTTGCAAATAAAGCCAAATTGTGTTGGTACTGCAAAAATTGCTTCAGCTTTTGGGATTTTCCTGTGCAAAAGGGAGTAGTAATATAAGCGAGGGTGTTTGCATGGCTTCATTGGTGTTTGTGCTTCAGAGAGTTTGATTCTATTACCAGACCTACTGCAGTTTTCCTTTTTGAAGCAGGAGTGAGTATGCTGGGTTCTTCAAAGTCACTCACTATCACTTCCTCACTTCAATTCACCATCTGTAAAGTAAGGTTAATAAGTGATGATATTATAAAGGCAACAGTGTGAAATACACAGGAATGAGTGCCTAGGATACAGGTCCAGCAAGAATAAATAGTCAGGCCAGCTAAGGACATTCTGGGCATCAGCTCAAATCATTCTATAGAGTGCCACAGGATGGTGTTAACAAGACGTGGTATTAAGAGACCAAATAGCACTTTAGAAAACTGAATAAAGTTGCAATCAAACTGAAGGTCAGTTGTTGTAGTCTAATATTACAAAGTTTATCATAATCTAGAATACACCAACAGCCAGGAAAAGCTTAGCGTGAAGATGCAGAAATGAATTACTGAAGTTTAATCACATACTGTGCATCAGCTGAGATACAGGAACTGACTATAGCACGTCGTTTGCCACCAGCGACTGCTACCTAAAATGCATTAATACCACAGTGAACTTGTTATGCTGCAGTAATTCCACTCAATTTTCTGTCACAACACTTAAAACTTTTCACCAGATTTCATTTAAGCCAATGTGGATTTAGTCACTGACTTCAAAACTCCAGATCCCCAACACAGTGAATTCAGTGGAGACACTCAATTTAACATAGCATTCATTAAATTCCAGAGTGAAGACCCTCACATGCAAAGCTCCAACCTCCTGAAGAAATAGTGACCCAACACACGTTGCTTTATTTTCTTTCAATCTGGTTGGTTATTTAGTAGAAAAACTCTCTATGGTTCTCTATATTTTACTCTTGATTTTCTTCAAGGTTGTATATAACGAGGCACTAGTACCAAGTTCCTCTGAAATAGTTTTGCAGTGAAACTGCTACCATACCCCTCCATAAAGTAACACTACTGTTTTTTAAGCCAGGAAATATTCTGATAATCAGTGCAGCCTGCTTCTGAGCACAAACCTGAGAAAAGGACACAACACAGATTTTTTCGGACTTGTAAATAAGTCATGAAGATTTCGAATGATACAGAAATCATAGCCCCTGCCAAGTCATTCAAATGGTTAACTTTCCTCCCTGTATAAAGGGCTCTTTTTAATCTGGGATAACCTTGCTTCATCTCTCAGCCATAGGAATTCATTATGACTCCTGATCTGTTAATAAACCACCCATTCAGATCTCTTTATGCTTCTAAGTGTGAAACTGTAAACTCTCGTTTTGAATGGAACGCTGGCTGCTTTCTCTGTTGTCTTTTACTTCTGTGGTCATTTAAATTTCATCATGAGTTCACTTGTAATTAAATGAAGAATAATGAAGTAAATGACTCTTTTCCAAGCAGAAGCCTGCTGAAGCAGTGAGATGGTAACAGCACAGGGTAAGCCCTTCCCTGCAAGGGACCAGGTCTACAGCACGAGAATTTCCTTGTAAATAGCTGTTGGTATAGCATCTTAAAAATGTAAAGGTAAGGAAGAAATAAGGGACATCTGTCTTCTGGGAAGGAAGGGCATGCTTTTTTTGCAAGCGGATCTGACTCAACTAGTGAACAAGATGGCAAGCGAGCTGCTTGGGAAATAAGGCTCACGTGGTGCAAAGAAAAAGCTATGTAGCAGTAAGTGATCCTAGGCTCCTTCAAAAATCCTCACCTATCTTCAAAGAGTGGCTAGGCACGATGAAGAAACCGAGTTAGGAAAATAGGACAGCATTGTATATAACTTGTACTATCAGATTTCAGATCAATCACATATAGAATCACTTACGTTGGCTTTCTGCCTGTTTTACTACCAGAAGTCGTTGGAGGGTCAGTTTACATATCTGGAGAACCTGCAAGATCTGGGAGCTCAGAAAGCTGTGCTTGACTTAATAGACAGTCAAGGAGCAATAGGCCTGTGGGACAGCAGTGCAGTACAATCTCATGTGTATTAGGAAATACTGAGGTGGAGGGATCATAATGGATGTGGTAGGGAAAGATGGCATTGTCATGTTCTCAGATCAAATGCAGGTATGGGACTGTCATCCTAGAATTTGAACACATCAGCCTGGTAAGCTTTTAGGTAGCAAAGGCTCACCCAAAGCTATGTGACAGAAGTCACTTGCAGACTGTTACAAAACTTCTTCTTGCCTTTCTCTCAGCTTAACCAAGGAGGCTAACAAGCGTGAGGCTGACCAGTCAGGAGACTAGTGAGGGATCCAAATCCAAGCCGAAGAAATGGGAGGATAAAAGATCATCTTTTAGCTGGGATTTTATCTCTTTTGGATGCTAGCCCCTCTGGACTCCATCTTTAAAGGCACAACAGCCTGCTTTTCAATGGTGCTTACACATAACAATTGGTGTGATGCTGATATTAACTATGTCGGACACCACACTTCTCTTTTTGGTATCCTTCAGTTCTTTACTGCTTCCTTGGTAGTTTACAGAGGTGATAATTGTGTGCGGAGTGGGTTTGATGAGGGTTTTATTTTTTTAAAACTTAGCAGCTATTGTGTGTTTCTGTCACAGCTTTTATTATGTTCCGGTGATGATTTGACAATTTTTATTTTCAAATTGACAGTTCCGATAATGATGTACTACTCAGGATATCTGTAAATCTCCTGGTGGATAAATCCTTTGTATATTTTTATTTAACATATTTGGCAGCATTATAATGGATTTAAAATTACGTTTATTGTGCATGTTACTGTGTGACAACGGATGGATTTCAACCACTCATTTCCCAGGAAACACAGCATTATTACTTGATGCAGGAATACTGTTTTTATATACAGGCTACTTATCACAATTTAAACTTGCCCTCTGACAGTGATTCACATAAACCTTGTGTGCTCTGTGGCCAAACAGGAAAGCTCGGCAAGCACTGAGTATTATCAGATTCTCATGCTTCAAGGGGAAATACATGGAGTATGATTACATTAAAGCTACTGTTCCTGTTTCCTGCTGTACCACCTTAATATTACCCAGTCCAAGAGCATCTCCCACTGTGATCCACATGGAGTGTCTCTATCTGACCATGTCTACTCTTCACAAGCATCTGACTGCAGCAGGGGAGGAGGAAAATGTGAGGAGAAGGGCAGGACACCCAGCATCTTTCTGCTTTTGGGTATGTCAGGGGAAGACTTTTTTTTATGAGTCCCAATTACTCTGATTTGTTATTTGGATCTGGTTTTGCATTTGAAAGTATATAGTATCCTGACCTGCTCGAGCACACTTAGCAAACAAGCCATTCTCACAGGCATGTGTCATGGGAAAGGCAATGATATTACCAACCACAAAACCGTGCAGGAACCCTTTCCATGACATTCCCATTCAGGTCACTTAGAAATCATTCTCCATCTTTTTGTAACACCTTTCTTCATACTCAGAGACTTCTGTGAGAAACCTTCTGTGAGAGGCTTTGAATGCACTAGGAGTCTAGTGATAGCCCACAGAAGTTTTGATTCGCTTTCATGAGTTCATCATGAATCATGATTACTTCAACCCACACTTAACTATTCCAGGCAGTGCTCCTCCTGACAGCAGCTACTCTTAACAGCAGCTTGGTGCTTTTCTAGCCTCCCACCAAACTGCACGATCATCAGGGAGACTTACAGTTCCGAAACAGACCCTCTTATCAAACGAATGCCCCTAACTTCTTTACCACAACAAACGCATTCATGTCACGCAGCTTCTTCCTAAGTTATGTTTTGTCAGACCTCTGGCTTATTAGTTAATTAGTGGGCATGGGCTTGTCAACAGTCATTAGATGGTTTCCCTGCTTTTCCCCCTCTTCTCCCTCCTCACTCACTGCACATCCAAGAGGCTAATTAGTTAATTAGTGGGCACTGCACATCCAAGAGGCGCTCCCCGTATATAACCATGCATGCTATTAACTAGTGTGGTGGCACATGTTAAACTTGGGGCACAACTTCCTCTCTCCTCTCTACTGGTGGTTCCCCCATGGCTCCCATTGGCCTGGGGCCACAAAGGGAAGAGCATCTCCCCTAGATTCCTGTCCTTTTTGTTCCATACAAAAAAGGAAAAAACAAACTCACAAAAACCAGAATGAGTGAATGAAACTTTTTCATTCCACAATGTTCCAGAAAGGGAACAGAAAATGGCATCATTACAGCTCAGTCAGAAGATTTTATTTTGGCTTTGATGCTTTTCCCCTGTGATTTAGACCTGTCTTTCCTCAGTGTTCCTTTATTTAGTGTGTGGGCGCGAGGGCAAGAACACAGAGAAAATTGATTTCTTTTCCCTTCTTTCTTCTTTTTTTCCCCCTGGTGAAACTTGCAGAACAGTTTTTGTTTTGTTTCTTTTTTCAAAAAGAAAAGAAGTGGCAAGAAAATCCCTTCACTCTGTAGTTTGAGAAAACCAGGTGTCAGCCTGTTTTTACTCTAGTGAGGTAAAGTGGTGTTACTGCCTAAGAGAGTGACATTTTCTCTAGAATAGTATTCTCTGATGCGAACGTTATATCAGCATAACTAAAATAGAATCAGTTTTGGTTTTGTTTTTTTAATTCACAGTAGCTGTAGCTGCCAGCTTTTCTGTGCAGACAAGCCATCCTATTGTCATACCTGGATCATGGTTTTGCAGAAACCTTTGAGACAGCTGTCCTTGCCCATTAGTTTCAAAGCATTTCTGTGGCTGCCTAGCTAAACATACAGTGGAGTGATTAATATAGTCTAATCTGGCTATAGTGCCCTGTCGCCACTAAAGACAGGAAGATACGCAGTCTGAAAGACCTCTGCCTTGTATATACTGAACCAGAAACCCTACTGAATGTGAACTTGTGTTAATTTCAATAGACTACTAAAATCTCGATTTGTAATGTCAGAAAAGCTGCTGCCTGCCTGGGATGGAGGTAGTATTGACTGAACGTTCCCAGTTTTATCTGCTCTTCCTTCTTCAGAATTTTCTTTACTATCTTTTGTAGGTCTGACGATAGTAACATCCTAGAGAACTGTTAATGTGGAGGAAGGTAGTATGTACATCCACACTCTGCTTTTTCCAAGGACTGAGGCTCATTATGAACCATCTAGCTTCAATGTACATTTTGTGTCTTTTTTTGTCTAAAGCTCATTTGCTCTTTTTCAAAAAAATTGTTTGTATTTCACTTCAGAAGTCACATGACCAATCACAATTTCCTGGACAGAAGTTAGTAGAGGATATTTTATAAGCTAAGTCAAAACTCAAATAGAAGTATCATGCATGGTAAAATTCACTGAAATCCAATCATCGTTAAATTATTCATGAAGCTATGGAAACTTTTTAAGAAACGTCAAATTTGATGTTATTCATTGGGACTTTTAAGAGAGTAATTGGCATTTTTTCTCTTTTGACACCGTGACTGATACTCTTTCATCTTGCCTGAGAATCTTCTCTTAGAAACACAACAAAATATTATGAAGAAAAAATGAGAAATTAAGTGTGAGTGAGTAATATGGACTATGCCAAATGTTGTGATACTATTTCTCTCTCCCAACAGCAACTGCTCACACAAGTCACATTTCGGTAGGTCACAATCATGTGATCTGTTCCACTGAACAGAAGTCTTTGACTTTCTGCTGTGTGCTATCCATGAATTCCTTCATCCTGCATTTAGTCTAGGGCCATGAGCACCTGTTCTCTTCTAAAGCAGACTGCGAGGGTTGAAGAGGTTTGTATTCCTTGCTAGCAGTCACCAATTCCATTGCTGGAGGTTACTGTCCTTTCTGGTGTCCTAAGTGAAGAGCAGACCTAAACAGCTGGGGGATTTAAATCTTTCCTTTGGTATGCATGGAAAGAGAAGTTTATTCCTCATAGGACTCTCCTGGTGTTCCTGTCTCCCTTTCCAAGAAAAACTTTTGCTTTTGTGTCCACAAATGAGAGTAGTCTCAAAATTGAGGAAGGCAGTTATCTGATGAGATCATAAGAGAACACTTTCACCTATGCTTGTAACCTTCAATTCAGTCTCCCACTAGTAATTTTAAGGTGTGTATCCTCATGACTCAAGGCAATTCGTAAATTGTACATTACTAAGCCCTCAAATGGTTAGAGATAACAGGCTTTCCTGTAAAAACAGTGGACTGAAAAATTATTTCCAAGAACTTTTACAAGTTCCTGTATTATCATTCGATTATTCCATTTCCTCTATAACTGCACAACTGCAAGAGAGCACTGCAATTGTAACTGTTTTGCACCTTAAAGCAGGCTTTTCTCATCTTTGTGGAGAACGGGGTTCTTTTTGCTTAACATGTTTAGTCTAAAATGTTAGGCATCTTATCCGAACTTTTCCCCTCTGTTGTTCCCTTTACAGTCTGTGGACAAACAGTCCATCACAGCTTGGTAGGCTGAACTGCCTCTATGATTTCCAAAATTCCTTCAAGTGTCTGAAGAGTGTCTAGCTGAGACAAAACACCAGTTTTCAGAAGATGAAACTTAGGTGAGATGAATCCTACCCTAAAGGAACAAAGATTGTATTAAGAGTATTCAAAAATATTTTTTAAATGGTATTGTTTACTTTTGTGAAGTAAACAGAACAATTACTTGAGTGTTTTATAAAAATATGTATTTATATGAAGTCTTCAGTCATACTATGTATTATTCTAAAACTGGTGAGATCTTTGAAAAAACTTTTGGTTGTCTTCCTAACTCTCCTCTTTGCTCCCATTTCAAATAGTGGTGAAAAATGCACTCACTCTAACTTGGACGAAGATAGTCCAACCTAATTCTATGTTTTCTTTCCAAGTAGCCTGATTCAACAGCCCATTGAGGTCATTGATTCTTCAAATTTTTTTGGCCTCTAATCAAAACATACAGCAGTTCATTTTGTACCTTCAGGCCATTTGCTGGTACCAGGCACAAGTGTTATTTACCCACTCCATGGGTAGAAATCCAGCTAAAAGAGGCAGCCAAGTATTTTAGCCAAATTTTTCATGGTCTTCATAGGAAAGAAAGCAGGGAACAAAATCCACTTATTAAAACTGGACCATCTCCATTTAGTTCAAATGTGTCACAGTTCATTTCATAAATTCCTAAAAAGATACCCTTCTACTAGTAATGATTACAGAGCTTATTTAAATAAGGAGAGATAAGTTATATCCTTATCCACAGTGACTAACTTGTAGATAGACAACAGTTTACAATGCATTTTTATAAAATTTTTATTGTAAAATGTCCATGAATATGTTAAAATTTAACTCTTATCATTTCATCCCCTTCCTGGACTACAACAGCGTATCCAGCATGACTAATCTGTTCCTAACTCAGTTCTGTGTTACTCAATGAAACACATCCAGTTAGAACAATCAGTGACACAACATAAAAGAAGTTAAAAGACAAAAATTCACACTTCCTCCTCTAAGATTAGCCATATGAGAAATGGATTAATAAATATAACTCAATTAGTGATACAGTAAAACATTCAAAATACAATCTCTAAACATATCCAAGCAGAATGTTCAGATCTTATTACAGATGAGCAGACACACTACTCTGGGATGGGTTTCAAAATGTGATTAGAAATGTCAACCAAGGAGTCCGTATATTTTAATAACTCAATGTTTCACTGTCTCTTTCTCTCCTTTTTTCTTTTTTTTTTTTTTTTTAACCTCCAAATACCTTTTTAAGTAAGGAGTTTTAGTTTTTTAACCCATCTCTGTGATCATGGTGTTGAAACCCCAATGACCAGTGCTTATCATCCAAGCAGACCCCTTGCAACCGCTAACAACCATATGCTAAATAAGAAACTGCTGCTTCCTTATACTACCTTTTCTATACATCTTGCATCGCTGAATCTATTGCCTAACTTTATCTATTCCTTAAACTCTCCATTTCACAGAATCACAGAATCACAGAATAGTAGGGGTTGGAAGGGACCACCTCTGTGGGTCATCTAGTCCAACCCTCCTGCCGAAGCAGCGTCACCTACAGCAGACTGTAGAGGACCTTGTCCAGGCGGGTCTTGAATATCTCCAGAGAAGGAGACTCCACAACCTCCCTGGGCAGCCTGTTCCAGTGCTTCGTCACCCTCAGAGGGAAGAAGTTCTTCCTCATGTTCAGACGGAACTTCCTGTGCTTCAGTTTGTGCCCATTGCCCCTTGTCCTGTCACTGGGCACCACTGAAAAGAGCTTGGCCCCATCCTCCTGACACCCACCCTTCAGATATTTGTAAGCATTTCTAAGGTCCCCTCGCAGCCTTCTCTTCTTCAGGCTGAACAAGCCCAGTTCCCTCAACCTCTCCTCGTAGGGGAGATGCTCCAGTCCCCTCACCATCCTTGTAGCCCTCCGCTGGACTCTCTCCAGTAGCTCTTCATCTTTCTTGAAGTGGGGAGCCCAGAACTGGACAGAGTACTCTAGATGAGGCCTCACTAGGGCAGTGTAGAGGGGAAGGAGGACCTCCCTCGTCCTGCTGGCCACACTCTTCTTGATGCACCCCAGGATCCCATTGGCTTTCTTGGCAGCCAGGGCACACTGCTGGCTCATGGTTAACCTGTCGTCCACCAGGACACCCAGGTCCCTTTCCGCAGAGCTGCTCTCCAGCGGGTCCACCCCAAGCCTGTACTGCTGCATGGGGTTGTTCCTCCCCAGGTGCAGGACCCTGCACTTGCCTTTGTTGAACCTCATCAGGTTCCTCTCTGCCCGGCTGTCCAGCCTATCCAGGTCACGCTGAATGGCAGCACAGCCTTCTGGTGTATCTACCACACCTCCCAGTTTGGTGTCGTCAGCAAACTTGCTGAGGGTACATTCTAACTCTTCATCCAGGTCGTTGATGAAGAAGTTAAACAAGACTGAGCCCAGTACTGACCCCTGGGGGACACCACTAGTTACCAGCCTCCAACTAGACTCAGTGCCGCTGATGACAACCCTCTGAGTTCTGCCATTCAGCCAGTTCTCAATCCACTTCACCAACCACTCATCCAGCCCACACTTCCTCAGCTTCCCTAGGAGGATATCATGGGAGACTGTGTCGAAAGCCTTGCTGAAGTCAAGGTAGACAACATCCATGGCTCTCCCTTCGTCTACCCAGCCAGTCATGTCATCATAGAAAGCTATTAGATTGGTCAGGCATGATTTCCCCTTGGTGAATCCACGCTGACTACTCCTGATAACCTTCTTTTCTTCCACTTGCAATTCTTCCAATTTCCCTATTACAGTGAGAGCTGTGGATCTGTTTCTTCCATAGACAAAATAAGTATTCAGAGCTCTAATCCAAAACTTTGAAAACCATGTTGGAAAACCATGGCCTTGTAAGTGCATTTGTAAGTGTTTTTAGCCAGACATATATAAATCTATGTGTGCTATAGTGCCTTTGAGACAAATTCTTTTCTTTCTTGGACCTGAATTTAAGCTGAATTTATTTTGCAATTAGAGCTCGCCAGCGAATAACAACTATCTTTGGTGGCAGTTTTGAAAGCTTCCAAATTTATCCTTGTTCTTCATTAGAACAAACAGGAAAAGAGAGAGTCCAAAGGTACTTGGGAATGAGGATCTTCAGAAAAACTTCTGTCTACATTCAAAGTGTAAGTGAATGCCCATATTCTGAATACAGGATGCAAACCTTTCTATCAAGAAGAGAAATTTGTGAAGAGGAATGTATCTGAAGGTGTCACAACAGTTTTTGCAAAGCTTCCCATGAGGTATTATGTTCTTAGCATGTTTAGTAGTTTTTCCCATATCATTCAGATTTACATGTGGCAACTGAAACTGTCACGTTTGTAAAGCTTTGAAAAATTGCTCAAATATTCTTTTATGAACATTTTTGTTTATTTTTAATTTCGCTGCATAAATAGAATAGACGTTGTCTAGCATTGTAAAAAAGTTGTACAGGCAGGATGTTGTTTTAGCGCTGTTTTTCTAAACTGAGCTACATGTCAGAGGCTGTTCAGACCTTGTTAATGATGACTGTAATTGCCATGATGAAGTTTTTGACTATATGTCCTTTGTAGGATGGCTTCCGAGAGGGGAGCAATGATTCGCTACTGACTTAGGAAACCACAAGCAAACATTATCGTCATATCATCATCAGCCATTATTGCTGCTTATCTGCATCAGCATCCTCTCCCTCCATGCCAGTGCTGTCTTTATAATGAATTTCTCTCCTTTAAATCTCAAAAATATGCTCTGGTGAAATTTCACAACTGGACATTTTTCCAGAATTTTCAGAGATTAAATCTGGTTAGATTTAACTCAATCTTGTTAGAGACGCACCAGAAACCTCAAGCTAGATATCATATCTGGACTGCACTTTTATTACGCTTCGACATAGCTGCAGGCACCTTGGTGAAGTTTTGCAACTAGATAGAGTTGTCTGGGTACCTTTCAGCCCCCTGCTCACCCATCAGTGGAGGGTTAGAACACTGGTAAAGAGGACATCCATATTGCTAATGACAATTGTTTCATTTAAGTTCTCATTCCACATCAGAATTGAAGTGAGACCTTCCAATGCTTTTCATCATCGGCCCCAGTAAAATAAACATGTCCACTTCTCTCTCCTCAGGGACTAGAAGGGGACTAGATCAGCCCTCTACTTTTTCTTCTGGTGGGAAGTATCTAGTTTTGCCTCTCAGTTCTGCAAAATATCATTGGAAGACTTTTTTTTTTTAATGGAAACAATTCTATTTTTTTTTTTACATAAGTGTGATTAATCCTAGTTTTGACATGCCATGGAGGGAGACAGCCTTCTCTTACGTAGGATGATATTATGTTGCCTCCTTTTCTTGTGTTCTTTTCACACACAGATATCAACAGAGCTAAGTCATTGTAAACAAGAGCATAGTGCCAAGTGTCTTGAATAACCACAGAAGAGGAAAGATTTACTGCTGAATAGATGTGCTGGTTGCCAGCACCAAGTCTCATTTTTCAGGTGTTCTTCAGGCTATTAAATTAGCAACAGGTGTTCACTAATGGGGAGAGTCATATGATGTTGATGCTGCAGTGCTTCTTCATTGTAAACCCTGGGTGTACCAATACAGGTTGAGAGGAAGGTACTATGTCAACAAGGCTGTGGCAAGCAATGTCTCTTATCCTTCTGGACACTGCAGTGTTGTGTTCCCTGTCTTACCTTCTCCCAGGAGTCCCACTTTAGTGACAGCTTAGCAGTTTTGTGCTCGTATTGGTACCCAGCTAACAGGCTGGTAGAAAGCCATCACTGAGAGGCTAGGTATTTGCCTTGGAGTTAGTCTAAAAATTTCAGAGGATCTGTGCTTGGAGGAAGATTTTTTGAGGATCAGATGAACATATTAGCATAAGTCTGAGCTCAAGCTAAGAGCTCTTACTTTGTTTAAAGCAGGGAGCCGAACCCAAGTTTTCCATTTCACAAAGAAGTGCCTATTCTCATGGTCAGTTATGTTTCTTTCACATACAGCATTGAAAGCTCTATTAAATTCCTTCTCAGAAGCAATCTCCAAATGTGGACAGATCTTGTTTTAGCAAAGTTACTGCATTCAGAATAGCCCTGTTCAACAGATATCAAAGAAAAAGGAACTGTCCAAACATGCTTGTTACTAGTACAAGCCAACATCCAAAGATGCTTATCTCTTGTATGAACATGTGAAACTGTTGTCTGAATCAGTGAGAAGTAAAAAGACATCTGGACTGCAAAACGGGCTCCTTCTGATGCTACCTGTGTGATAAGCTAAGTAACACTACATCATCTAATGGTCTCTTTGCACTTTAAAAAATAAACAGATCTGTGATTAGGATACACTTTAAGAAAAAGTTAACATCATCCCATTACAGCCATGCATTAGACGGAAGATGATTACAGAAGATTTGTTGCCTTCATGTCCAAAATACAAGAAACCAATATGAGAAGTTAGACTTGTGTGTAAGGTATATTTGGATATGTGGATGGTGAGAAGGTTACTATGCTTCAAAAAAAAAAAAGTTTTTTAAAAAAAGCCACTGGCAGCTACACCACAGAAACACAGCAGATAGGCAGTGGCATGGTGAGCAGGACCTTGTGGTGCTGAATCTGATGACTGGTCCATCCAGGCCTGTATTTCCCCTCCACTGGAGCTTTTAATTGATATTTCAGAGGAATGTAAGGCTGATGACCAGACAGTCAGGCCTACATCCCTTCTAAAACACTTTATTGTTGATGCAGTATGAAATGCCGACCAGTTTCCATATCCACATCTTACTCTGAGTGCTTCTGAGTTCCTGATTCTAACAACACTTTGTAGCAATGAGTTCCGCAAGGGAATATGTAGGGTGGAAAAGTTTTTCTCATTATCACCTTTCAATTTTCCTCTTGATGTTTCAATTCCTGCTTGTGAAGAAGAGTTGCTTTCCTTTATAGCACATTTGGATACTGTGTGTACCTTTATCATGGCAGGTCTTGCATTTTTGTTTTCCAAAATTAACAACTCAAATGATTTTCTCTTTTTAAAGAGTCAGTTCTTTACACTTGGTTCATTCCCAGGGTCAGCTTTCTATCTGGGAACTACTGACCTGTCAGCCTCACCTCTGTGCCTGGGAAGATCATGGAACAGATCGTCCTAGAAGATATGCTAAGGCACATGGAGGCCAGGGAGGTGATTCAAGACAGCCAGCATGGCTTCACCAAGGGCAAGTCCTGCCTCACCAACCTAGTGGCTTTCTATGATGGTGTAACAACAAGAGTGGACAAGGGAAAACCTATGGACGTCATCTATCTGGATTTTTGTAAAGCCTTTGACAACACCGTTCTCTCTAAATTGGAGAACCATGGATTTGATGGGTGGACCGTTCAGTGGATAAGGAATTGATTGGATGGTCGCAGCCAAAGGGTAGTGGTCAACGGCTCAATGTCCGGATGGAGACATTGACCAGGTGAGGAGTGGAGTCCCTCAGGGGTCCGTATTGGGACCAGTGCTGTTCAATATATTTATCAATGACATGGACAGCGATATCGAGTGTACCCTCAGCAAGTTTGCAGATGACACCAAGCTGAGTGGTACGGTCGAGACACCAGGAGGACTGGATGCCATCCAGAGGGACCTGGACAAGCTGGAGAGGTGGGCATGTGTGAACCTCATGAGGTTCAACAAGGCCTGGTGCAAGGTCCTACACCTGGGTCGGGGTAATCCCCGGTATCAATACAAGCTGGGGGATGAAAGGATCGAGAGCAGCCCTGCTGAGAGGGACTTGGGGGTACTGATAGATGAAAGGCTGGACATGAGCCGGCAATGTGCGCTGGCAGCCCAGAGGGCCAACCGTGTCCTGGGCTGCATCAAGAGAAGCGTGGCCAGCAGGTCGAGAGAGGTGATTCTGCCCCTCTACTCTGCTCTGGTGAGACCTCACCTGGAGTACTGCATTCAGCTCTGGAGCCCTCAGCACAAGAAGTACATGGAACTGTTGGAGCAGGTCCAAAGGAGGGCTACAGAAATGATCCGAGGGCTGGAGCACCTCTCCTTTGAGGACAGGCTGAGAGAGTTGGGCTTGTTTAGCCTGGAGAAGAGAGGGCTGCAGGGAGACCTGATAGCAGCATTTCAGTACTTAAAGGGAGCCTATAGGAAAGATGGGGACAATCTTTTTAGTAGAGACAGCAGTGACAGGACGAGGGGTAATGGTTTTAAAGTAAAACAGGGTAGGTTTAGGCTGGATATAAGGAAGAAATTCTTTACAATGGTTTGAAACTAAAAGAGGATAGATTCAGACTGGATATAAGGAAGAAGTTTTTTACAATGAGGGTGGTGAAACCCTGGAACATGTTGCCCAGAGAGGCAGTGGAGGCCCCATCCCTGAAAACATTCAAGACCAGGTTGGACAGGGCTCTGAACAACCTGATCTAGTTAGTGGTGTCCCAGCTCGCTGCGTGGGGGTTGGACTAGATGACCTCTAGGGGTCCCTTGCGACCCAAAACTTTCTATGATTCTATGATTCTATGACAGGCAGGCTAAACCATGACAGAAAGGCAGTAACTTTTTGATAATAATATAATTACATAAAAGTATGTGATTAGCATTTTACTTATTAACTATGACATAGTGCTTTGTGACCCTTTCGATAAAGAACCACCACTGGTGCAGCGTTTTCAGAACAGATATCCTTAGTATCTTAAAATTTTTGTAGCTGTGCTTCTTTTGGGTAGGAGGAATAGTCTAGCTTTTTTTTTTTAATTAGCAATTTAAAAACTTTTTAGGAATATAAATTACAATGATATAATATTATACATATAGTACATAATACATACAATAAAATTATTCCTCTTGCATACACGACTTTGTCAACATTAAATGTCACTTGCCATTTTATTTACCACTGCTTATATCTCTTTGAAACTGTTGACAAATTCTGGTTTAGACAGGGTAAGACAAAATCCATTTTTTTCATGTGACTGTTCATTCTCTTTTTCAAATTTTACAAAAGTCCTGGTTCTTCATTAAGGTGAGATGAGTTTACATGTTAAGCAGTGATTTGGTCTCTTCACTACAGAGTAAGACTGTTTTCTTCTTTGGAATTATAGCACTGACTGGGTGAAGAATGAATTTTACGTGAGTTCCAAGTAAATACATTACATTAGATTAAACTAATTGAAAATTGGATTCTCCTATAACTATGTTATTAAGTATCAGCACTTTTTTAGCCAGGAAAAAAGGTAGCTATGCAGCTTCTTCAAATGTTCTATGTATTCAACTCCATTGAAAGCTCTAGAATCAAAATGGGAAGAAATTACATTTGTTTTTTAATCTAGTGTGTCATTTAAAGTAATTGCATTCCGATCTCAAGTCACAGTATCTATTATGCATTATTCATCACAGAATTATTATTGTATAGCTTCAGTAAAAGCAGTCAATTTCTATGTTGTTGGTGTAGGGCATTTCCACACCTCAGCTCACTTCTTTTATATTAAACCTTACTTCTGAATTTCCTGGATTTAAAGTGTCTAAGTTGGAGATAGTTACAATGACTCTCTGATATTTGTTTGGTCTCCTCCTTAAGTTGCTTCGGAGTGCTTTTAAGCTTTCTGTTACTTTACTATGGTTCTGTTAGGAAACTAACAAATGCACAAATTTAGGCTGACCCTGGCATAGCACCTCAGCATTCCTCTCTGTTAGCTCTCCACCCCAAGGAAACTATTTATTCCTGCCCTTTGCTTCATGGCTTACAGCCAGCTCCCTGTGCCTTTGTTGTCTAGCCCACATCCACCAAGGCAGGATGACCGTGAGCATAGCAGGGCCCAGGCACGGCTGCCCTAACGTGCATCTCTGCTTTGATGGGGAAAAAATATCACGGGCCTGATCCACTGCATAGTCCTCTGCTGCTAACTTCTGCACAGCTGGTTTTAAGATGCAGCTGGCCTTCACCACTGGCTGCAGGCAGAGCCAGCACGGGTGGAGCAGTCGCTGGGCAGCAGGTGATGGGGCAGGGGCAACAGCTGGGGCAGGGGCAGCAGCTGGAGTAAGTTCTGCTGCTGGGGCAGGTGCTGCTTTTGGGGCAGGTGCTACATTTGGGGCAGGGGTGGCCCTTGGGTCAGGGGTGGCAGCTGGGGACTTTTAGCTGTTTAGTTGCGGATATTTAGTATTTTTAGCTGTTAAAAGTGTTTTTTGAGGGGTCAGATCTCTACTTCAGTCAAAATTCTGATGTTTTCAGTTTGCTACACTGCTGGTATAAACAGGATTGTCGCTTTCTGGATATTTTTAACCAGGCTTTCACTTTTAATAATATACTTGCTCCATGGGAACAGTTAAGAGATTTCAGGACTGGAAAGGCTGCAGGTGCCCACATGGTCATCGCACAGCTCTTACAAAAACATAAATTCCCCACGAGACCTCCAGAAAATGAGACTGCTGTGAGTGACAGCGTGGAGTAAACAGTAATTTAAAATGCCTGTACCGCACGGCACATTGTATGGCAGTGGTGTCGTAAATAGACACAGCAAATACAGCAGTTCTTCCGTTTGCCTTACAGTTTCCCCTATAGCAGCCTATATTCAGCTGCGTGCAACTTTGCCATATTTTAATACTTCCAGCCAACACATCCTATGGCAGTTTGTCTCAGCCTGATGTTTTTATTACATTTTCCTTATTTTAAACTCTCAGCTAAAATGATTTATCAAATTAGGGAGCAGTCATTCTTTGGCTTTTTTGCTGAAAAGTCATATCCCTTTCTGAAATAACTGCTTTTTTGCATCCAAAGGGAACTTGTGGCATGGTTGTCTGGTCTCAGAGAGATGTGTTCTGGCATCCTTAGGCAAATTTTAAATTGTTTCCAAGTTTAAAGTCTCTGACAAATCATTCATCCTATGAGCTTAATAGGGGGTCGCTTGTGTGCTGCATTTAAATTCCCTGAGGACTCTCACTACTCTGAGCACATGCTGGGCACTCACAGGGGCCATGCCCCAGAAACACCTAAATCGACACCTTGCCATTGCAGGGTTGAACAAAGCTTTCATGGCTATGCCTCCGCAGAGCTGCCAGGGGATGCTGTTGCAATGGACATAGAAACTAGAAAGACTTTCATCCCCACTTTCCTGATTTGCTTATGGGGAGAGGATACCGGAAGATTCAGAAATAAGTTGTACCCCTCTCTTTTAATGGCTGAGCACAAAGAGGATGGTAGAAACATCTAATCCCTTGCAAAGCAATACATCTCCAAGAGGTGGTGATTTTTCCCCAGGTCACCTAAAAAACTTCAGAGCATCAGATTGCTAAACTAAGTTTAGCTGTTAGCAAGCTGTTTTAGCAAAAAGGTTGTTGCCACGTATTGAGCAATGGACTGTATTTCTCATGTGTAAAATGAATCCAAGGGATTTCTGACATTTCAGAACTGCCTAATGCTCTGCTTTGCAATCTTTACTACATTTAAATTTCTAACACGATTTTGAAAGAGAATAATGCTTATTATGCTGAATTTTGAGAAATATGTCTGCAACATTTTTACTTTTATGGTTTAGAGTTTGTGTGTGAATATTTCTGAGAATGTGATGCAGTGACAAGCTGCAAAGCCAGACTAAGTAGTGCACTTAACATTTCTCATTAAACTCTGCCCAGACTGTTTCCCTCCCAGCAACTTGAACTTTGATTTCCTTCTAATTGACACAATTTCTTTCCTTTCTTTCCCACCAAAGCTCACCGAGGCCCAGGATAGGCAAAATCCACTCCTTGTCTAGTAACAGAGCAAAACTCCAAATTTGTAAATGCAGGAGTTGCTGACTGGTGGTGGAGGTGTATACCACATACCACTACACTGCATACGATTTAGGTCCTGTCAGCATCAAAGGTATTGCTTTTGGTATGCTCACACCATTACCTATTAGCAAGATGTCAAAAAGTTGGAGATGTCTAAAATACATTGGATACATATTTTTCTCTGGCTGCAGTGAATGTATCTGAGCTAATAGTACCGAAGGCACTTGCTGATTAGGTAGAGTGACTAATTTCTTGAAATTCTTTAAAATAGATGGAGCGTAAATAGAAGATATATATAGAATTCATAATGAGGCTTGTGTGGAATAAGGAATTTGTGTACATATGTTTGGAATATTATGGCCAATTTGCTGGTGTCTGCCTCTTGGGAGTAGCGTATGAATTCAAGTCTTTCTATCACACCACTTCATCACATATTTTCTCTGTGAGTTTATATGTATTTATGTATTTATGCACCTGTATCTCTCCCCATGTACCCCCGTCTGTGCTGAAAATTTGAAGAAAAAGAAACACTCATATTTTGAAAAGTTTTGAGGGAGTTCTCCTAACTATCCTGCTCATCAGGAAAAGAATAAAATCATAATACACAAAACGATGTCTAGATCACTTTTTTTCTATTTAGATTCTGTGCATAAAATCTGTCCAAATCACCCCTCTCCCCTAGTTACCTGGATACCAGTTAACTGATGACTAGCTAACCATTTGGCACCTCAGCTAGTTTCATTTATTTGTCACGTAAATTTATAAATAACTACAGAAATGTTCAGGTAGCTCCATATAGTATTCATTAGCACTGCAGAAAAAACAGAGCTATTAAGATGAAGTGAATGCGAAGCAATAGAAGCTTTTTCATTTGCTGTACAAGATTTCTGCAATTTATTCTGAATTTACAAAATTCACATTTTCTTTCAGTGTTTATCACAGAATAGTAGGGGTTGGAAGGGACCTCTGTGGGTCATTTAGTCCAACCCTCCTGCCGAAGCAGAGTCACCTACAGCAGGCTGCACAGGAACTTGTCCAGGCGGGTCTTGAATATCTCCAGAGAAGGAGAATCCACAACCTCCCTGGGCAGCCTGTTCCAGTGCTCCGTCACCCTCAGAGGGAAGAAGTTCTTCCTCATGTTTAGACGGAACTTCCTGTGCTTCAGTTTGTGCCCATTGCCCCTTGTCCTGTCACTGGGCACCACTGAAAAGAGCTTGGCCCCATCCTCCTGACACCCACCCTTCAGATATTTGTAGGCATTTCTAAGGTCCCCTCGCAGCCTTCTCTTCTTCAGGCTGAACAAGCCCAGTTCCCTCAACCTCTCCTCGTAGGGGAGATGCTCCAGTCCCCTCACCATCCTTGTAGCCCTCCGCTGGACTCTCTCCAGTAGCTCTTCATCTTTCTTGAAGTGGGGAGCCCAGAACTGGACACAGTACTCCAGATGAGGCCTCACCAGGGCAGTGTAGAGGGGAAGGAGAACCTCCCTCGTCCTGCTGGCCACACTCTTCTTGATGCACCCTAGGATCCCACTGGCTTTCTTGGCAGCCAGGGCACACTGCTGGCTCATGGTTAACCTGTCGTCCACCAGGACACCCAGGTCCCTTTCCGCAGAGCTGCTCTCCAGCAGGTCCACCCCAAGCCTGTACTGCTGCATGAGGTTGTTCCTCCCCAGGTGCAGGACCCTGCACTTGCCTTTGTTGAACCTCATCAGGTTCCTCTCTGCCCGGCTTTCCAGCCTATCCAGGTCACGCTGAATGGCAGCACAGCCTTCTGGTGTATCTACCACACCTCCCAGTTTGGTGTCATCAGCAAACTTGCTGAGGGTACATTCTAACTCTTCATCCAGGTCGTTGATGAAGAAGTTAAACAAGACTGGGCCCAGTACTGACCCCTGGGGGACACCACTAGTTACCAGCCTCCAACTAGACTCAGTGCCGCTGATGACAACCCTCTGAGTTCTGCCATTCAGCCAGTTCTCAATCCACTTCACCAACCACTCATCCAGCCCACACTTCCTCAGCTTCCCTAGGAGGATATCATGGGAGACTGTGTCGAAAGCCTTGCTGAAGTCAAGGTAGACAACATCCATGGCTCTCCCTTCGTCTACCCAGCCAGTCATGTCATCGTAGAAAGCTATTAGATTGGTCAGGAATGATTTCCCCTTGGTGAATCCATGCTGACTACTCCTGATAACCTTCTTTTCTTCCACTTGCAAGGGTGGAGGAGTCATCTACTCTTCATGAGAGGGCTGAGAGGTCTAGTTCATACAGGACAGTCTTCCACGTGGTAGAAAAACAAACAAGTCCTGCAACCCTGGACTTTGGTTGCAGGGTTTTGATTGCTGCTGGAGAGAAATCAGTTGTTGAAAAGAGTGCTTTGATTTTTGTTTTTAATGTTTTCTGGGAAGTAACCACTGTGGTGAATGTGTAGCCCAGGTGATGACTTCTAGCTATATGCACTTAACAGAGCTATGCTAATAAATATGCAATGACAAGGTCACTATTGTTCTTCTTTCCTGTGCTCCAGACTGGAACAACTGTTGCTGGGAATACTCGGTCAAGAAAGTGAATTGGGTTAGCGTGGCAAGGTTTTGGTAGCTGGGGGCTACAGGGATGGCTTCTGTGAGAAGCTGCTAAAAGTTTCCCCCTATGTCTGGTAGAGTCAATGTCAGCCAGCTCCAAGGCGGACCCGCCACTGGCCAAGGCCAAGCCCATCAGCAACAGTGGTAATGCTTCTGTGATAAAAAATTTAAGAAGGGGGAAAAAATCCCGCTGCATAATGGCTATTACAGCCAGAGATGGGAGTGAGAATATGTGAGAGAAACAGCTCTCCAGACACCAAGGTCAGTGCAGAAGGAGAAGTAGGAGGTGCTCCAGGCTCTGGAGCAGCTATTCCCCTGCAGCTCATGGAGAAGACCATGGTGAGGCAGGCTGTCCCTTTGCAGCCCATGGAGGTCCACTGTGGAGCAGATATCCACCTGCAGACCATGGAGGACCCCACACCACTGCAGGTGGACACGCCTGAAGGAGGCTGTGACCCCATGGAGAGCCCACACTGGAGCAGGTTCCTGGCAGGACCTGTGGACCCATGGAGAGAGGAGCCCACGCTGGAGCAGATTTCCTGGCAGGGCTAGTGACCCCGTGGGGGACCCACGCTGGAGCACCCTGTTCCTGAAGGACTTCACCCCGTGTAAAGAACCCACACTCGAGCACTTCTTCTGCAATCTGTGGGCAGGAATCACATTGCAGAAGTTTGCAGAGAGCTGTCTCCCATGGGAGGCACCCCACGCTGGAGCAGAAGTAGAGTGAGGAGGAAGGAGCAGTAGAGAGAACACGTGATGAACTGACCATAACCCCCATTCACTGTCCCCCTGTGCCACTCAGGTGGAGGAGGTAGAGAATTCAGGAGTGAAGTTAAGCCCAGGAAGAAGGGAGGGGTGGGAGGAAGATGTTTTTAAGATTTGGTTTTATTTCTCCTTATCTTACTCTGATGTGATTGGTGATAAATTAAACTGATTTCCTCAAGTTGAGTCTGTTTTGCCAGTGACGGAAATTGGTGAGTGATCTCTCCCTGTCCTCATCTCAACTCATGAGCCTTTCATCACATTTTTTCTCACTTGTCCAGCTGAGGAGGGGGAGTGATAGAGTGGCTTTGGTGGCCACCTGGTTTCCAGGCAGGCTAAACCATGACAGAAAGGTAGTAACTTTTTGATAATTATACAATTACATAAAAGTATGTGATTAGCATTTTACTTATTAAGTCCTGTACTCTGTGTGCAGTTTGACCATGATGATGTGCTGCAGACACTCTGCATTCACTTTTCCCCCTTCCTTTTTATCATTCATTCAGTGTTGCACCTTGCTGTCTTCCACACACCTTCTTTTTCACCTCTTCAGTGCAAACTGTATTCCGTTCTGTTTCACCAGCAACTGTCTTTTAGGGATTTGAAACAGGAGTATGGAAATGAAAGGATACCCTAACATCAAGCTGAAGTGTTTAGCTCAGTGTGGCCTTGTACTGAGCTGTTGCCCTTTCCCTGTACCCAAGCCACAGGTCAGACAACAGCATTATTACATTCCCCTTATCAAGATTTGAGAGAACAGAAAAAGAGCTATTGTAGTTTTTAACTGCATGCGTTAAAAGTCATTTCCTCTTAAACCTCAATGAGTATCAATGAGTCCAACCGCAGATTCCTGTATTTTGTCAATACCAGTCATGTTCACTGAATAAATCATAGCTGTATGGCTTCCAAATCTGATAGTAAGATACATGCTTACCAAAGAGAAATGTTAAACACTTTCCCATTATACTAATATTTTCAAATACAGTGAAGCATCTTTAAAATCCTAGTAGTCCTAAATTAACATATATTTATAAGAACAAGCAGAAGGTATTTGAGTAAAACCTGCTATAATGTTTTCCCTTTGTCCTTAAGTGCAACAGACAGTTGCTCCTTCCTGACCATGTTTCATTTTTCAGGGATGTTGTGTTTGGTTTGGGGATGCACTGGAAGTGTAATGTTACGAGGTCTGGAAAAGAAAAGAAGTGAAAAGATTTTCTGTTTAGGCATTCACTTTACAGTTAGAAACACTTCTTTTAAATATCTTGCATGAAATAAGAAGAGTGTATCAAAATAATGGAAAGTTTAAACTATTGTGTGACAAGCCTACGGGCAAACTATGAAAATCCCTACAGTATGTAACCATTGAGATGAATGATATGATTGATGATGGATAAAATTTCAATTGTAGATAGATCTGCAAGCTAGAATAGTTAGAAAAGGCAACATTAAGAGGTAATCTTATTGCTGTTGCAGGAGTTGCAAAAAATACAGGAAGCCATCTGTGACATGTCTCCACTGACACCACTTGGGAAAGCTGCATTCGCTCCCAACTTGGGAACTATGTAGTACATTTGAAAAATTTACATATATTTTCAGAAAAGACTCTGTATACAGGAGCCTAAGGGAAGTTAAGGGAGTTAGACACCTAGGACTCTACCCAATGTGATGATCGATTCAAGCACTTACTGTCCATGTGTATTAAAGCCCTGACTCCCTGCGCAGCCAACAGAGAAATGTAGTTACAGCTTTTAAGTTTAGGGCCTGTAATGGAACTGACCATAGCCTGTGGGATGTTCTGGAAATCCTGGTCAGCAACTGCACCTTTTGATGCCATAATACCTTTGGGTTTCCGCGTCACACTGCAACAGATCTAGCATGACATTCTCAAAACCGCCAAAGATTTATTCCTTTACTGAATATATTATTATTCTTTCAGCTGTTTGTACGAGAAGGTAGTTGTGCACACTATTAAGGATGTGTATAGAAATTACTTGTTTAAAATTAATAATAACCCAATAAATATAATAATAATAATAACATTAGTAATAGTTTTAAGATCTAAGAAGTGAATAGATTACTTATAAGTGTGTATAACATTTCCCGCTGACATTTTCATAAACATCTATTACGCATGCTGCTCATGTTGGTAACATACCCTAAAATATCTACTAATCACTATTAACCCTTCAAAAGCCTTTATGACTTTCTTTGCAACACAGAGTGAAATCAAAGAGAGGGTGATTGTTGTGTGAAAATGTATATGAACTAAAAATTGCAGTGAGCCATGGGGATAGGTATTGGTGTAAGTGCTTTCATCTGTTTTGAACGTCTTGTCTCTTTTTTCAGTACTAATGAGTTTAATGGCAAGCTGTGTCAAGTAGCATCATACTTAAAGAGACAAAGGAGGACAGTTTCTAAGAATGTCACTGCTTTTTCTTTAAAATGAAAATTTATTAACTGATCCATTGGTTTATTCATTGCAGTAAAACAGAATCACAGAAACACAGAATGGCTGAGGTTGGAAGGGACCTCTGGAGGTTGTCTGGTCCAACTCTCCTTCTCAGGCAGGGCCATCTGGAGCAGGATGCCCATGACCATGTCTAGACATAAGTATGTCCAAAGAGGGAGACTACACAACCTCTCTGGGCTACCTGTGCCAGTGCTGTCACCTTCACAGTGGAAAAGTGTTTTCTTATTTTGAGATGGTGAAACGCTTCCCCCCAACCCCAGTGTTTCAGTTTGTGCCCATTGTCTTTTGTCCTGTCACTGGGCACCACTGAAAAGAGCCTGGCTCCATCGTCTTTGCACCCTCCTATCAGATGTTGGTACATATTGATGATGTCTCCCTGAACATTCGCTTCTCCAGGCTGAACAGTCCCAGCTTTCTCAGCCTTTCCTCATGAGAGATGTTCCAGTCCTTTAATCATCTTTGTGACACTTTGCTGGACTGTCTCCAGTAACTCTATGTCTCTCTTGTGCTGGGGACCCCAGAACTGGATGCAATACACCAGGTGTGGCCTTACCAGTGCTGAGCAGAGGATAAGGATCATATAGTACAGGGAAGGACAATACAGTGTTTTGGCTTTTTAATGCCAATTTCAATCTGACAAAACTATGTAAATTTAAAAAGATGCCTATCTGTGGCCCTCATCAGTAACATGACCTTCAACAATGACATCTACGTGCCAACTCTGAATTAATTATTTTGAAGAATTTCTTTCTCTCTTTATGCCTCCTCATTTCTTTCATTCTAGCTACTGCCTTTTGTTACTTCAGTAGAAGCTGATCTCCCACAGCTTTTGTCTCTGTTTCTGCCCTCAGCATTACAGATGCCTGGCAGCATATTGGTTGCTCTTTTCTTTCAAAACCTTCCCCTTTAGTATTGTACCCCTATTATTCTCACTTAGGTCTAACCCGTCCCATGCTTGGCTGTGTTTCTTGCTACACTCCTGATTTTTTTGCCCACTGGAGTTTGTAGGATGTAACCTGGGGCTCCTGTCTGAGCTTCTCAGAGAGCAGCAGTCAGCACTCAGCTAAAACAAGACCTAAGTTTCTTCTAGATTTTCCTTCAGCATTTTAAAGAATCAGGCCATGGTATACATTCTTGCCAGTAGTCTCTTCACAGACTGAACCCATGTTCTCCAAATGGCTGGCTCAGCCCATGCGGGGTGAAACAGCTTCACCCTGGAAGTACCAGAGATTGATTCTACAAGGAAAAATCACCTGTTCTGCTATTTCTGCTTTCTCTCCTTTCCATTAAAAGGTTTAATCTCTTCTGCCATTGTATCTGAAACCTCTGCTTCTGTTTGTCCTGTCCTCTGAATTGTTTCTCTTTTTTAAGTATAATTTGTGGGACACTCACAAATGCCACAAAAGCACTCCAAATCTTCCTTTCTATTTCTGTGCTGCTTTGGTAGAGACAGAATACTGCAAAACGATAAGAACAAGGTCCATGGTGCCCTAGCCTTCTAATTCTTCTTCCACGTGTTTTTATTTTCTTTTTCTTTCTTTTTCTACTTTTCCTATCCCATCCATTGGTTTCTTGTTATCATCCTAGGGTGTTTTGGTTTGTGTTTTGGCTGCATTGCATAGGGCCCCAAGCTGAGGATCTCTAATATTTGTCTGGAAACTGTGGGTTCTGCTATTATATATAAATACTTAAAATATTTTGCATATCTCTGAGCAAGTATTGTAATATTCGATGTGTCTTAATTTCTCCAATCTAATAAAAAATACATCTTGTTGTTTCATCAGATATACACACATTAGCAGGTGGGGAGGTCCTTAGTGAAGTCGGATGTACGGCCAGTGCTACTCATATTATTCCTTCTAGGCCCAGGGTAGGCAGAACAGGAAAGAATGCATGCAAGGTCATGGACAATGGAAAAGGAGTGCTGATTCATAGGTAGGGTAGAAAATGTTAGCAATTCCTCTAAAGCCAAATGATGTTAGGAAAAACACTTGTCTAATCAGATCTGGACCTTAACACATGCCTTATTGTACAGTGGCATTTCTGAGTGGAAAGCAGTTTTCTGCTGTTAATACAGGAAGTGGAGAAAACAAAAATGAGAAGAAAGAAGATTTTAATGTTATTTTACCCTGTAATATATTTATCTTGGGTCCATTCATTTCTTGTTCGTTGGTGTCTGATTTTTTTGAAGTTTATACCATGACTTTCATTCTTTTCTCTTATATTTATTCCCCTCAGCCCAACAGCATTGATGGAGAGTCTTTGCATTTCCAGTTTTGTTTCAATGGGTAGACTTGGTGGAACAAAGTATTATTCAAAATAATCAGGATGGACAGAATCTGCCCCAGCACTTTTCAAAGGAGTCTTTCTCAGGGTTAAAGAGAGAGAAACACTTTGGCTGACTGTCTTCTTTAGCTTCTGCCTGCTTTGCGGTTTTTAATATTTGGGAATTATCCCAAATGCTGTCCACTTCTCTAATGTTCTGCCTGAATAGGAACTGTGTCCTACACAAAGTAGTGTTGCTTTAGGGGAAGAATTGTTGCTTGCAATGTTGATGTGCTTTCTGCTGATGTAGTGGTGTGCAGTACTTCATAATTGTCACTTTGATATTTTTCTGTGGACTACTAATAAAAATGTGGATTAGGGAATACTGCTGATCCCAGTCCAAAACGAATATTACTACAGAGAGAATTAATATGGAGTTTGTTCATATCTGCTTGGAATATAAAGAAGGTGCACTACAAAGAAGGTGGTAGTGGACTCACTATTAGAGTCTTTTTTTCACTTCTGTTTTGCCTTAGCCCTCCAGGCAGAGGCACTGTATTAGTTTTGCAATTGTTCCAAACTTTGCACACACTGATGCTTCTAACTAAACTGACCTCCTTGACATACAATGAACATGTTTTTCATCATGGAAGTCCCAATGATTTCCATTTCTGCACTTTAATTCTTCCCTTTTCACTTTGAAATTCCCTCTCTTCCTTCTATCAGAACTAAATATTTATTCTATAGGGTTAAAATAGTCAAACACTTATACATGGGTCAGTTTCTTTGATATGTTATGAATTTTTTACAGTACTGTACATTATGTTCAAAAAATACTGATTGAAATTAGGCTCAGAGTTCACTTGCAACTATTGCTTCTGTAGCCAAGGATGTATTCCAAGATTAAATATTAGCCTTAAATGTATAATTAAATTCTAGCAAACAATCAGGTATTAGAACTCACTTCCATATCAGCAGTGTAATAAGCTCAGATCCGAGCCCACAGTATCAATTGCTCTCCAGCTATGTCTCTTGATTTTGTCCCAATTCTAACCCTTCTTCTATGAAACTGGTGTTGGCTTTGGCTCATGCAATATCACACACGTTTGCCCAATGACATCAACGTCACTTGCATCTTGAAATGCAGCTGTCTTTCTCCCCTTCTGAGTCCAGATTGCCTGTCCATAGCTCAGCCACTATAGGTACCCTTCTGCAGTATCATTTTTAAAGATAAAGAAGCCCTATATTAGATGATTAAGTTTGGGGTGTTGGACTGTAGATGTGGAAGAGTTAAACAGCAAGCATCATTTCTTTATCAAAGTTAAAGTGGGTAAGAACAGTTGGTGCATGCTAACTTCAAAAATGAGGACTTGCCACTGGCTTTTCAAACAGACTCACTGTCCAACGTCTCTGACACTGCATTTAGAAGTGGATTTTCAAAGGGTTTCAATGCCAATCCAGATTCATAGAATAAGCTACCATTAGAATTGCTGGGACAGTTAAGTATTTTTTTAAATCTACTTTTCACATAGCTTTTTCAGAAGCATTACATTAATTTTTTCTTCCCTATATAGTAACATACTCGATTTGTTGTTGCTCCCAAGCCAGGGAAAGCCTATTGTGGGCTGCTTTTAAACAATATTGTTGCTTGGAGATTCATAATATGACTTCCAATCTGGTTTACTGGTTCTACTTTCCTCCAAGGAAGAAAGAGTCCCCTTTACTCCCTTGGGGAACTGTTTAATTGGAATGTATTAGAAAATACAGCATATAAGCGTAATGGCTGTTTACAGAATATAAGGTATTCACACAAATTAACCAAACCTACTACTGACTCAAAAATAGTAATATGAAATATTTTTAACTCAAGTACATATGTTGGGCTACTATGGTTTTTAACGGCAGGGAAGTTTTTGTTTGGTTGGGGGTGAGTGTTGAGGAATTGTCTTCTTCCTTTCTAATTGATAAAACAACTTCCCAATAGGTGGAACTGTACATACATTATTCATTCAGGTAACTGTTATATCATCCAGCCTGTCTAGGAATTTGCACTGTCATTGGAACTTTTCACCAAGTAAGGGGCAACCATTTTCTCAGGGCAAGAGACAGTAAAGAGATAAATGAATAATAATTAGTAACACTTACAGTGGCAGGCCTCTCTTGGGATTTTTAACATCACAATCGAGGGCTAAAAGGAGCTGCTTTGAAGGAAAGTTTTGAGGCCAGCGTCCCTAAACCCCACCGGTATTGCTTCCCAGGACTTAGATTTCAGGCACTTCTGAGGCACAGGGCATTTTACATTGTTAATAATGAAATATTTGCAAGACATTTAAACCCCCTGTGTGCAAAGCTGCCTTCTGATTTAGACAACTCGCTTCAGTCTTCCTTGTCTAAATGCACCAAACATGGAAAACCATGGCTGTCCAACACAGAGCTTTTGAACCACAGACATTTAAATATCACTTCTGCTGGCCTTTTCAGTGAGCTTTCATTTTAAGGATAGAGATTTTAACAGCATGTGCATCTTTCTGAGACTCATTTGTTCTTCCTAGCAAGTGGGAAACCAGCCTGCAGGGTTCTGTTGGTCACCACAGAAAAGAGTGAGCTGGGCAGTGGATAGCTGTTGGGGAGTTGGAGGAAGGAAAGGGGCCTTGCAAGAGGAAGAAGCACGGTTGCATGGGTTTTTTCTAGTGCTTCCTGGCACCTCAGTCTTCCACCTTTGCTTACTGATATCTGAACAAATTGGTGCCATGGCTGCAGAGGAAGAGTGGATGCATGGGCAGCTGGGACAGAGCAGACGGTGGGGTCAGTACACGGCTGTGGTGGAAATTTTGTCGCGTTCTGTTCCCACCCTGTCTGATATCTGAATGCCAAGCATGTGTGTTAACACTGCTGAGTTAATTACCTCTTGGCACTAGGATAGCAACAGTTTCCAACCTCATGCTGGGCTGGGTGGGTTTGCCACAACCATACGGTTCATATCAGACAAAAGGAAATTTAAACTTCCAGGAAAATGAAGTGTACATACAAAACTAAATCCCAGAAAGGCTGGGCAAAGGACTAGGCTTCTCTAAAGCTAGCTATGGGTACATCACATGTACACACACATACATCACTTTGATTTATTCAGCTCAAACATGAACCGACAGAAAGTGAAACACGTTGGAAGTTATACCTGAAGAATTCCTTTTCCTGGAAAAAGCTCATAAATTGAATACTCAGCCTTTCTCTTTTTCCCCTCCAAACTACCCTAGAGACGTGAGACAAGCATTCACATGCATGGAAACCTGGGAGACGGGAGAAGGCCCTTGATGTTGAAACATAGCCACAGCACAGTAGTTATCTTTCAAACTCCTGACAAAGAAGACATTCTTCTCTTTTCAGAAAGCATCATTTTTGTGTAAGGTCCCTTGAGAACGCACAAGTTGGGCTCAAACTTTGAAAATTACCGGACCTTAGCATAGCCCTCTCCTGAAAGAGGAGGGAATCCAGCAAGTGAAATACTCTTTTTCCAGCAGCTTGTTAGTTCAGCAAGTGTTTTGGAATCCTTGTGTTAGACACGGAGAAGGTTCTAGTTGTACAGCTTCCCACCAGATTTTGTGGATTTCAGTCCAAAGCTAACAGCTTTTCAAGATCCTCCTCCTACACTCTGTTATTCTTTGGCAGCCTCTAAACTAGTCATATGGAACAAGGGATGTTATTTAAAAATGTTGTGGTTAGCTTGTGCAACCCTATTGACCACCTTTTGAATGAATGTTGCAGCAATATTACATATGGCTGTTGTCAAGGGGGCTTATAAAAATTCAGAATCATAAAGATTTTGCCTCTGGCTATGAGGTAAAGCTAGAAGAATGAGATCTTAAAACGATTTAACAAAAGATTTTTTGGCAGATCTGTACAGTCTTTTGCTTGATCTGCAGCTCCAGTAAGAGAAGGCAACAAAATAAGAGGATGTTAGATGATAAAGAATAATACAGAAACAATTACAAATGCCATTCTTTATATTAGTAGCTCAATCTTACTTCAAAAGCTGTGTTCTGTTCTGGGTACTTGATCTCAAAAAGGATAATGCAGAATTAATTAAGGTTCAACAAGAATGAACAGGGGTATGGAAAAATGCTTATAAAAAGGGAAGTTGAATTAATTCAGGTTTACAGATTAGGTGTGTGACTGCTGCAGTTCAAAGTAATGCTAAAACACCCATTGATCTTAATTGCACGACATCAATGACCAAACCAATGAAACGTGACAAAATAAAAACACAGAAAATAAAAAAAAATAATATTATGAAGGGGAACCTTCAACTACTCTGCAGAGGAGGAAATAGGAACTCTACACAGTAGCAAGTAAGCTTAAACCCTCTGACGAAATGATTGTGGGCACAGTGTACAATTAGATTATGCTTCTTATGACCTTCAGAAGCTTGAAGGCCAGCAGCCTTAGCAGGGGCTAGAAGAAGAATAGCCGCTTTATTAAGAAGGCAAAGATCCCGAGTTACAGTGGCACTTCTAAAGGAGCATCAAATTGTAAAGCCTTTTGGACTCTTCCAAACACTCAGACCTTGAGACATTTAACACCTTCTACCTGAGAGACTAGGATAAACATTATTAAGGTTCAAACTGTATCTGCTGCTTTATGAATTCTTACATGTAAGATGACAGGCCATCTCCCAGGAACAGAAGTTTGTGCTGGGTGTTCTGCATCAGGCAGCTCTTAAGATTCTACAGCCTGGCAGAAGAAAACTCTCCTGGAGTCTGTTTCTCCTAAAACCATGTCCATTCAGCTGAGGACACTGCACTTGTGCATTAATTGATTTCTAATATAGTTTAAGAAATTCTCCAAAAGGCTTTGTCTATTCAGTAAGGATGGATAGGAAGTCCTGGCTGCCTGGGCTGCTTTTTGGCCGGGGAAATAATGTCATGTTTGTTGTCATGACTCTCCTTATTTTGATGGTCTTCTCCTCCTCCTTCGCACCCCTTATCCCCTCCCCACAGCCACACCCCACTCTTAATTGTATTTGCTCCCCTGGATCGTTCTGTAACTCTGTCTTCACAGGGTTGATTGGTGTGATTCCTTTTTGTCCAGTCACATGCTATGTTCTCGAAAGGGGCCTTGTTACAGACAGACAACCCAAGCTCTCATTTGTGTGTTCAATTACACGTCTATATTAAATCACCAATGGCAGTAACAGAGCTGACCCTTGTCTGCACCTTTCAGACAAGGGTGAGGCATTCTTTGATGTCAGCTTTACAAGCTTCTGCTCTTGGCGTCACGTGGGGGCTTTTACTGCCTATGGCTATGATTTGAGACTAATGTCTATTTCATATTCAGTGATCCTAAGAAAATGCATAGCGGCAGGTATGTTTTTGTTAGCTTATTTTCCAAGGGTTTTTTTCCTTTTTGACTGTTCTCTTGCCACTGCTCCTGTCTGTGGCAACCATTTTGTCTTCTGCTTGCCACCAACTTCACAAATGTGCTTTTTAATTGTGACATTTTCAAGGGATTGTTTGCTTTTTTTATTGCCTTTAAAGAGTGGGATATGGAAAAGGAGGTATAAACTCAATAAAAACTAGGAAGGAGGAAAAATGGGAGAGAAGATGAAGTTTCTAAAAGCATTATCTGGATGAAAAGGAAATGTAAGGAATAAAGCATATGATTCTTAATCTGTATAACATTCTGACCCAGGATTTCTAGCATGTCAGGCTAGGTAACCTCCAGATGTTCCCTCTAAACTAACTTTTTAGATGAGTCTGTGCTTCGTCATGTCATGTAGCTATTGCATGGGCATTAGGGCAGTGAGGTTACTACCCAGACAAGAGGACAAGGATTTCTTCCACACACTGTCAGCATTTCACGCAATTTCACATATTTCAAATTTCTCTTCAATTTAACCTTACTCGTGAATTCTGTGAGTCTTCCCAGGGATTACAGCAGCAGTATCACTCTACTGTCACTGATGTGAATGAGCTCCAGTTTAGCATAGATTCTCCCTTACCCTATTTTCAGCATTTCTGAAGGATGGATGATAGCAATACATTTTTAAAACCTCAGGCTTAGTGTCAAATTTGCTAAGTTATAAGCACTCGGTGTATTTTGATCATAATGAGAAAATTTGGTGCTGCTCCTGTTACTGCTGCAATAGATCAATTGATCTGACAGATGTATAAACTTATAAACTAGAAGGAATAAAAATGTCACTAACATTAGTTAGCGATGACTGTATTTCACCATAGGTGGATCTAAAAAAAGCCAGATTCCTGAGCTTCTTATGCTGAACTGTTTTTCCCCCCACTTAACAAAAAAAAAAAAAAGAAAAAAAAGTTCTTTTCTGAGCCAGAGAAATGCAGGATGATACATTTGATTTATTGTAACAAGGCCTTAAGTTTGTGACTGCTACTTCTAATCAGAAACAGTGTTTTGTTTTCGTTTTCTTTTTTTAACAATGTTCTGTGTTAGGATCAGGTGATTGCTTTTATTCCAGTTCAGTTTTACTTGTCAGGTTGTATAATGTAACCATAGGATGAGTGTAGGAGATGCATGACTCGCTTTGGCTGACTCAGAATCTAACAGTGCCAAAGGTTTTTTATAACTTGCTACTAGAAGAAAGTGAATTTTCAAAAATATTGCCCAAATTTTTACTCACGTCTTAAGAAAACACCTGTGTTTACATAGTCAGTTTTCTGCCTCTAAGTCGGGTAAGTGAACATATTCATTTCATTTCCCATCTAGTAGATGTTCAGGAGGCAGCCACAAAGATACCAACTGTGTTTTGTTGTTAGATCTTGCTAAAAATACCAAGTCTTCTGACAATGAAATCCAAAGGTTAGGAAATAAACAGAGGATAAACAACCAGACTTCCCTCCTTTTATCTATGTAAAATGTACTGCCAGATGATTTTATGGCTTTTCTTCTAGTTGGGTGATACGAGCAATAAGGTCTCTTGATTTTACCATTTATAGATTTAGCTCAGTCTTTTATGTAACTTCCGAGTTCATCTCTAAATTAGACCGTTGCAGTCTTTTCCATTACGACGATATATTGAGCATCTCTCACCTTGTCGATGTCTTTCTGGTTTTTTTTTGAAACCCTATGGCAGGATGTGACCTGATGTAGTCTGCTTTAGTTGCAGTCAATGGAGTGAAGTGTAGGGTTTTTCTGCCACCATTAGGGTGGGAGGTGTACTGCAGCAGCTCAGAAACTGCTGGAAGGGCCTTTAAAAAGGCAGAAAAAGGGGTACTTGAAGAAGCAGTTTCTTATACATGAAGAGCTTTCAAATATGTGTAGCCAAAATAAAAGGCTAGAGCCCCTTGTTCTTTTCCTGCAGTTCAGAATCAGGGCAAAAGGGCATCAATTGAAAGTAAAACAGCAGTGGGTAGAGTGAGTAAAAGCTTAGATACCCAACTACTTTTTATAAGTGAAAAATTTGTTAACAACACTGCATTTGCTCCTATCTGGAACCAGCAAGTGGCATAAGAACAGATTATCAGATGAGATGCCTGATAAAGAAAGCACTTTGCTGTGACTACTTAGGAAACATTGTATAGCTAAGTTAGATGTAATGTCATGTCCAATCACTGAACAGAAGTTGAGTGAGGAATAGCCTGCATGTCTCAGTCCTCTGAGTTCACAGTTTGTCCTAACATGTAAGCAAAGCTTGCTGCAAGTCCAGCCACTGTCTGAATGCAGTTTGAGTCCATCAGTGCAGTTGCCTTGTGAGCCAGAACCTGTGAGCTAGTGAAACCGTGAGATGCATGTCCAGGGTCCTGTCTTCACCAAAGACCAAGTTGATCAGCGTGCCACTTAGTGTTCAGAATTAAGTGATGTTACTGCTTTGCTTATGCCCAAGTAAGGGGGTCACATGCTTTTTCAAGTTCATAGAATCATAGAATCACAGAATAGTTTTAGTTGGAAGGGATGTTTAAAGGTCATCTAGTCCAACCACCCTACAGTGAGCAGAGACATCTACCACTATTTCAGGTTGCTCAGAGCCCCATCCAACCTGACCTTGAATGTTTCCAGGGATGGGGCAACCACCATCCCTCTGGGAAATCTGTTCCAGTGTTTACCCACCCACATTGTAAAAAAATTTCTTCGTTATATCCAGTCTGAATCTACCCTCATTTAGTTTAAAAACATTAAGCCTTATCCTATCGCAACAGGCCCTGCTGAAAAGCCTCTCCTTCTTATAAGCCCCCTTTAAGTATGAAAGGCTGCAATAAGGTCTCTGTTCAGCCTTCTCTTCTCCAAGCCAAACAACAACAACTGTCTCAGGCTTTCTTCACAGGAGAGGTGTTCCATCCCTCTGATCATCCTGGACCTCCTCTGACCTTACCCCAACAGATCCATGTCTTTCTTGTGCTGAGGGCTCCAGAGCTGGATGCAAGACTCCAGGTGAGGTCTCACCACAGAATAATGGAGCATAACAGAGGGACAGAATCACCTCCCTTGAGCTGCTGGTCATGCTTCTCTTGATGGAGCCCTGGATACGGTTGCCCTTCTGGGCTGCAAGCACATGTTGTTGTCTCACGTCCAACTTTTCATCCACCAGTCACCCCCAAGTCTGTCTTGGCAGGGCTGCTCTCATTCCCTTTATCCACAAGCCTGTATTGATACCGGGGCTTTCCCTGACCTGGATGCAGAACCCTGCACTTGGCCTTGTTGAACATCATGAGGTTCACATGGGCCCAATTCTCAAGCTTGTCCAGGTCCCTCTGGATGACATCCTATCCTTCTGGAGTCTTGACTGCACCACTCATCTTGGTGTCACCTGCAAACTTGCTGAGGGTGCACTTGATCCTGCTGTCTATGTCACTGATGAAAATGTTAAACACCACCTGTCCCTGTGTGGATTCCTGAGGGACACCACTTGTCACAGGAGTGCATTTGGACATCGAGCTGTTGACCACTACCCTCTGGCTGCAACCTTCCAACCAATTCCTTATCCACTGAACAGTCCACCCATCAAATCCGTATCTCTCCAATTTAGAGAGAAGGATGTTGGGGGGGGACCATGTCAAAGGCTGTACAGAAGTCCAGATAGATGACATCTGTAGCTCTTCCCTTGTCCACTGATGTAGTCACTCCATCATAGAAGGCCACTAAGTTGGTCAGGCAGGACTTGCCCTTGGTGAAGCCATGCTGGCTGTCTCAAGTTGATAAAAAGCAACATCTGCTGTCCCAGAAAGTGGGAGTGCAGGCTGGCAGTGCCAATATGAGAATATTGTGTCTTGACTATTTGCTCCTTTGAGTGCTATTATTTTCACAATCACGCTTTTTCCTTTATTATTTTGGGGTGATTAAAAAAAAAAAAAAAAGGTGATTTTTCTTTTGTTTTATTCAGAATATAAACAGCCACAGGTAGAGATGTTGCATTATTGGAATTGATTTTTGTAAATTATTGTTATATTTGCTTTCATTGCAATAAGGAGTTTGTTTTGATTTTTCCCTTAGGTTGATTACTAGTGTTTCCCCAGAAATCAGTATAGATGTATCTCAAGATTCTGAGAGTTGGAGTCATTAAAATATGAAGTAATCAAACATTGTCTTCTCAAAACTTTAAAGAGCGTATATCTAGGAGGAATCCTTCATGTTTCTCGAAACATCCAACAAATGCCCCTTTGCCTTAGTACGGCCCAAGAGAAGCTGGATCAGATCAAGTATCTGTTCAGCCCTGTATCTTGTATTTTCTAGGATCAGTGAGAAATGTTCAGGGTAAGAGCATTGAGATATAGTATTAGATGACAGGGTAAAGTCATATGTCACACATATTCCTCCCACTGCTAGTCCTGAGGAGGACTTGTAGCTCTCCCTATACTCTTCCTCCATGGCAGTAGAAGGATCAGGCAGGGAATCCTTTATCTCACTTCTGACTCAGCTGCTTATCAGTTCTTGGCAAGTCACCTTACATTGCTCTGCCTTAGTCTGCCCACCTGCAAAATGGCAGTGATGATGTTTTGCCTTTGAAAAAAACCATTCTGGGATATGCAGTAAAAGGAAAAAGGTATGGATTCTTATGGCTGCAGCATTCTTTGTTTCACTGGCCACCTCTAACAGACTTCTTGTCTATATCTTGCTGCCTAGCTATCTCCATTAAATCTAATCTTAAAGTATGTTTTTTGCTCTTTTTGATATATTTTTAATTCTCTTTCCTCCTGGCTACTTATTAATTGTTTATCTCTGTAATTTTATTATTGAACAGTTCTACAGATTTCTCAAAGAATATTTAAACTGCTATTCTGCACCTAAAAAGCCTTTCTTGTACGGCATATTGAACAAGTCTCGCACCTTTATTGTCCCATAGGGTCAGATTTATGCACACTACAGCAAGCATCTAAAGTTGGACCTCATTCTTTTGTTGAAAAGTTTTGTGTCCTGGATAGCTTCGCCACTACAAGAAGAAAATGTATAATAATCCCTTAGCTCTTGAATTATTCTGGGAAAATAAGTTCAATTTTTCACCAGATACTGTTGAAGCCCATCTGGCTATGGCTTGCTATGTGTGAATTGTCCATATCTTTCCTATATAGCAAGACTAATTTATGGCCCATGCTGGTCATTTCTTCAGCTTCCTCAACATGATGCTGAAGTATGACCAGACAAGAGTACAGGCATAGCATGTAAGTGTTTTCCCCTGCTATAGGTACAATTACAATAGAGGCTTAACATTCCTTTTCTGCTCAGTAAGGTGTGTTTCTCTCCTTACTGAAGTGCAAATGATTAAAAGAGGTGGCTGAAGTTGGCAGACCAATGGAAACAGTAGCTCTGGAGGGGAACATGGCTCTGTGCCTTTCTAAACAAGGTTAACCCTGCACCCTGCTGCTGGGAGATTTCCAGGGTACATCTAGGAAAGAGGATGTAGGGTTACAACTACAGGAAGGACCACATTATAGGAAATAAGGCCCTGGGACCTTCATTCTTGGCTGAAAAATGCAACTGGGTAGATATCCTGCTCCTAGCACACAGGACTGTGCTGTGCTTGGTAGCAGAGATGTCTTTGCTTCTTTTCTCATTTCATTCAAATTATTACTGTTTACATGATTTTGCTGATCATTCTCCATTATCTTCAATTCTATAGCTCAGGATCTCTGGGGATTACCTTTTCTCAACACCTTCATGGCACAATTTTCTTGAAAAGTTAGATTTTTGAATTTTTTTTAACAACTGGTTCCCTGAAGGAAATGCAAAGGCCAGCTGTGACTGAGTGATGATTATGAAGGAAACACATGGTCCTTCACTGTTGCACCCTATTAAAGCTCAGAGTGAGATATACATATATGGTGTATCTAAAATTAGTACATCACACAGCTTTCCTTAAGCTCTCTCCCTTTCCACTCCTTTCACTTCTCTAGAGGTGCTAAGATTTTACAGCAGGAAAGTTTTTGAAAAATTGACTGTCCCTTTGTGAATGTTGCTTTCTTGTCCAAATTCAGCACTAATTGGCCTTTTCTTGCAAACACTGTGATGAATAGTTTTGGCTAATGCATGGTGAATCCCAGTCTTACATGAAAATACGCATAAAAGTCGTGGAAAATATCTTGCAGGGCTTATCTTTCTTAGATAATGGCAGGAATCTCATACCAGTGAGCAACTTCTATAGCACTGTTTTGTTCACTAAAATGAATCAACATTCTGAGAATTATGCCTCTTCCGGCAAAAAACAAAATAGCAGACACAATCAATTCCCTGTGAGGTTGGGTTATGTTGTTTTTATTCAGGTTTTTAAATCTAACACTGAATTGTAAGGACAGTATGGGAATACAGATGAACCCTTCTTCTAGCACCAATGGTATGCACCCACCAACTGAAGTGTCCAGTTCCTTCCAACAAAAACCATTTTATGATTACTGAATTTGGCACCTGTAACGGTGTATGTAAAGAGGAACTGGATCCTCAGGAGGCCTAGCTGTTTGGGAGATTTCCTATACTGTGTAAAGGAAGTTGGATAAGTTGACAGGCAGTGATTTGACACTGAGTTGGAAGGCAACACTTCCTTTTGGATAATGGGATGATAAGGCAAGACCGCTTTGGGATGTGTAGATTTATTGGATTAGAAGTAGTTTAAAGTTGCATGATGAAAACATTTTCTTGAAACATTTATGAATTTGGGTTGTTCTGATGCTGAAGATCTTTGAGATTTTTATAAGGTCTTTGTGAGGTTACTCGTAGTATTAGTGTGGAAGAAAGATAAATGATTATTAACTAATATTTCACGAGTGCAATAAATACTCCCAATGTATAGTGGTATACGTATGACAAATTAACGCTTTAAATTAGTATGAAGCTGAAAAAGTACCAGAGAGTGTATCTGCAGTGATATAAGCATTTTCAAAAGTGATACCTTCAAAATCTGCACGCACTTCTCTGCCAAAGACAGGGTGTTGTGAATAAAGAAGAGATAACAAGCTGTTAGATGAGCTTTGTGAAAACGGGTCTTTGATCCTAGTAATAAAGAACACTAATTTTACCTCTTCATCTTGTTTAGGTAGACCTATGATTTTAATAATACTTTTAATAAAACGAGTCAGAAACATTTAAGAACACTAATCCTTGTGAATGGGACCCTTCTAAAGGCAATGGTCAACAGCTTGTGGTATGGGCTGCCTGTCTCCAACACTGTTCAGAACACTTCTTTTCTTTTTGTAGCTCTCTCACATGCCTGTTGGCTCTATGTCCACAACAGGTATAGCTGTGCCAACATAGTGGACATTAGATGGTGATCAGAATCCTACTGCAATCACCAGTTATGTCCATGCATGTCTAGGCTCCTCATGGATTGCATCCATAAGTCTCAAAGACAGAGTTTGACCATGTCATTGCCTCCCCCACAGTGGGCACAACTGTTTCATGTCACCAGTTTTGGATGTCTATCCTCCATAATTGTCTTGGCTGCCAATGTTCACACCCAGAAAAACCTTCACTCACTTTCTATACCCATGGGCCAGAGAGCGAGGGATCTGAAGGTCACCTGTTGAAGGGTAAGACAATGAAGTCATACAAAATCTTTATGGCTCTCAGCTGAGCCAAGAGAGAAGCAGAGATAGAACTGAAGGAGTTGTTTCAGAAAGTCTAGGATGGGAGTTATTAGAGGTGCAAGCTGTACTCCTGAGAACCTGGCAGTTACTAGACTGACTGTATTCTCTGCTTCCATTTTCTGTGATGTTTTTCAGAATTTGGTCGACAACACCAGAATTTTGGTGTGCATAGCATTTTTGGAGGGGAAGTAGGAGAGTTATGAAATGAAGATTTTTAAGAAACCATTTTCCTCTGGAAAGACATTTTTGTTAAACATCTTATTCTAGCTCTATCCACTAGGTAAGTAGCATAACAGAGAGAAGCTGTTCTTGGCAGGAAACATTAAGAGAGAAAGGTGAAACTGTGGGAGCTACCTAGTTTACTGGAATTGTTTTCAGAATGGGGAGGGTTGGGCAGCAGAACTTTTCGTGTATGAGATTTATCTCAGGCCTTTCTGTGTTGTAGCTGTATACAAAAAATGCTCAGAGTATGCATGAACATCAGGGCTAGAAATATGCAACTAAAATATTGCTCCCACCACTAAATTACAAATTTTATAAGTGGTCTATAATTGACGGAGAAATTCCTCCACCCCTGATTCAAATGAAAAAAATTAGAGAAACTTCAAAACAGAAAATTTGTGTAGTTTCTGGTTCACAGGAAACCACCCAATCAAAAATTCTTTTATATTACTTCACGTCAAGTGAACTAGATGAGTCTAGATAGATTCCTATCCATATGAGCTAGCAATGCTAGCAGCACATCTGAATCAACTCTGAGGTCAGCCTGCCACATCTTCAGGTTTTGCAAAAACCAGTCCAGAGTGAAAAAGAAAGTGGAAAACACTTTCAAAAAAATCTAGAGGTGGGGAAGTTGGGGTGTAGTCAGAGACAGTAAGAAAAAGGGAATGCTTTTGCATTTTACTTTCTCAAGGGTTCACAAAGTTTTGAGCAACTATTCTGAAATTATCAGGTAATTTCATTAGCATTGCTTTGCCTCTGAAGTAACTACATAATCTATCCTCAAGTACCTATGCACAGTTTAGGTTGAATATAGTGAATAACATAATCTTATGTAATTTCTGACGGAGTAAATACTCACTGCTTGTAGGGACTTGTCTAGTTTTTGATTCTTTTGGACTTTATGGGAGACAGCTTATCAAACTATATAGATCATACTCACTAGACCACATTAATAGTGTAATTCATAAATTGCAGCAATCTATCCAAATGATATTCCATAATTTGTGCTTATCCCCAAGATACTACTGGCGAAACAATGTACTTTGAAGAACAGCATAATTGCATTGCTTAGCCAGCCTGAATAATGAGTTCTAAGGGCCAAACTCAATACTGCAGAAACGCCGGGGACTTAATGGCATTACACCAGGGTGAATTTCTCCCCATTCAACTAAATGCATCTGATTAAAAAAGTTGTGTATGAAAGTGGGTAGAGCTTTTGTTGACTAACGGGGAGAAGGACATTGGATTTACTTTCTCCTTTGAATATCTGAGGTGTCCAAAAAGTGAAAATTGCTTCCAGGGAAAAATTTCATCACAAAATGCACGCCAAATTTGCATGAGAAACACACACACACACACATACACACACATTTTAACTGGAGAAGGTTGTCAAAAGACTCAAGATTTCAGGTTGCAATCTACTTCCTTTTCACTCTTCAAAAAGCAATAAAAATCCATTGGCAAATTCCAGGAGACTAAATCCTGACTTTCATGCTCCTTCATGTGCTTTTTTGCATCTTCAGCTGGAAACTACAAAGCAGGAAGACACAGAATACATGCATGGACTTTCCAGGAGACTGTCTACAGACAAGAAAATAGGAACAATCAGGCTTGCAGGTAGCAATCTGTCAATTTCCATTTTTCTTCTGAAAGACAACTTTTTCCAGTACAACTACAGTTTTCCAGTGAAAACATTTAGGCTTGTTAGAAGGAAACTTTTAATTCTGAACTGCACAAGCACAGGAAGATCAGAGGAACTGTAATCCTCGTCCTCAACAACCAGGAAGATTTAAAAAAAATAAAACAAAAGACAAAAAAGTGACACAAAAAAACACCAAACAAAGAAAAATCGCAAACCTCAAGAACTAAACATAAATTTGCTTTCGTAAGCATTCTTCCCACATTCTTGCAACCACACATCACATATCTCATTGCAAGTCAAACTTGTCCAAGTAGAGGAATCCAAGTGGAGGGAAGGGCAGGGGGAAAGAGAGGAAAATGACTGTCTTCTAGTTCCCTTGTAAATCTACAAACTCTCACACTATTGCTTAACTACAGTAGCTGGCTATATATGTAACCATGCAATCCTACACTCTTTCAGGCCATGTGAATTCAGGAGGACACAGCTTTCGCAGTATGTTGCTTTAGCTTTGGAACAGGTGGCAAGGTTTTTCCCTAGTAGTTACATGTCAGGATGTCTCATGGAATAAAAAATAGAAAAAAGCTTTTAATGGAGGACTTTTTAAAAAACGAATGCCTTGTTTGTGGAACAGGCTTCAGAGATGATGAGTCTGTTTTGTATAAACCACTAAATAACAGTAATGAAGCAGAAGACCTGTCTTTCGTGAAGAAATGAGAGAGGGACCCAAAGGGTGAGGTAGCAGGGAAATTTAAGACATTGTACTTCTTTTTCTTGCGGTGCTGTTTCAAATTTCCATTGCAGGATGTGCAGCTGAAGTAGGAAAATAAGTTAGTGGAGAAGAAGAGACAACAAATGTCATCCATTTCAAGGACCTGCATC
Organism: Opisthocomus hoazin; assembly: GCF_030867145.1. Taxonomy (NCBI): domain Eukaryota; kingdom Metazoa; phylum Chordata; class Aves; order Opisthocomiformes; family Opisthocomidae; genus Opisthocomus; species Opisthocomus hoazin. Next base: position 51,856,736 of record NC_134418.1, on the reverse strand, counting down.
CTAAACTACCAGAGAAAAACGTGCATAACTAGAAGGTAGTACTTGAGCATGTTTGCAATAGAAAGATCATTCTTTTATATAGAGCGTATGATAAAAACCAGCAATGCTTTAAACCATGAGTAAAGAATCATGCTCTGCTCAGTATAACTGGTTTACCTACCATAAATCTGGATAAAATAAACACTTGATTGAATAAATATGGAAAATACTGAGATAGGAGCAATTCTCTCTGGGAAGAAGAAACTTGACAAAAATTGGAAAAGCGTTTTCCAGTGGTTACTGCCTGGGTAAAAAAGGCAAGTTTGCTTTACCCAAAGTCACACTTTTCATTCTAGTTGTGGTGAGCAGTACAGGTGACTTGCTAGGTTTGTACTTGCCAGCTTCCTACACCAAGTGTTTCTATTGAACTCCTATTTGAACTCTTAATTTGAAAGGGGCAGAAAAGGGGAATGGACTCCAGAAAGACAGCAACTGTGGCTACTAGTGAAGCACCTTTCATGATTCCCAAATTCATTGTGGGGATGAAACACTATTGAATTGAAGTACTTCAGCAGTCAGTGATTCCAGGCCAGAAATTTTAACTATTGGTACCATCTGACTTGAAGTCACTATGATTACCTTTGAAGACTTTGTTTGTCTTAACTTCTATTAGTCAGAGTGGATTTTGTAGAACAATAGATTAGCAAAGACAATCTTTAGTGAACTATTTTTATAGTCTCATCTGTTAATAAATTGATTTATTTAGTGCTTAAGATGTACATTTATTGTCCCAACGAGATTCTGTACAGCAGTAGGCAGATGATATTTATATGGATTAAGAGTATTTTTCCATTATGAAAAAGTTTTGGATGAACTATATGGCATCTGGAACACAGAATGGGTAGCATTCACCTCATTAAATTGTACCTGTGATTAAAAAAGTGGTAAGTGTAAACTACTCCTCTAGGCCCTCTTTGTAATCAGTGGACAGAGCATTAAAACCAGAGGTTGATTCATTCCCTCCCAAGAGGTGTGATGAATCACCATCTGGAGGGTTGATGTCTCATTCTGTCTGTAAAGAAAGTCAGAAGTTAAAGTTCAGGGAGGTAAATTCCAGCCTATATCTGGATTATTTTAGATTACATCATCATTCTCTTTCATTTCTCCCTCACAACATTCATTGTAATGACCTTACACACTATGGTAAAAAGTTAACCTCAACTTATCGATGAGCACTGTTTTGTAATTTCCACAGTCCATGTACAAGCCCTATCCCAAAGCATGTATACTCACTGCTTCGACAGGAATTGCATCTATTATGCTTTGGGATAGCTGTAGATGCTGGTGGTCCCTGTCTGATGCTTATTATTTTTGGCAACAATCACCAACTCACAGCTTGTTTGACGGAGCATGGCAGAACATCCTTGTTGAATGACTTGCATGCAGCATGTGCGGTATGTGCTAGAATATGCAGCCTTTGCAAGGTGGAAGCTATTCAGAGCCAACTTCTTCATCCTGCTGAAAAATTGATAATGTCATTCAGTGACACTACTTAGTGTTCTAGTACGGAATTGCAGATTGCAAGTGAATTCCTGCAATGTGTGAAAGAGTTCCTGTAAAAGCTCCTGTTCTTTTTCCAGTTTGGACAAGATATGGTAAACGTGATTTCATAAATCCTAGGGATGCCACCTTTCTCTTGTCTTCAGAACTGACATTTTGTACCCCAAAAAGGCATGTCGGTCATACAGCATGTACCTTCTATATGTTTATCCCAAAGAAAGGTGTTATTCTTAAATTTTAGTGAATCTTATCCAGGTACCATGATTGTGTTGGGCAAATACACTCTAGCTAAAGCCGTAACAGAGGCAAGGGTTGTTGTACCTTCTGCAGGGTTTATGACCTACTTTTTTGTGGCCATTACAGAGGCACGGGAGGCAAACCCAGTAACATGTCCTTTCTATGAGATCATATTTAGGAAGGTCACTTTCCTCATGGTGATCTTGATTAAAGGTTAAGAAAGGAACTTATATATGGTGTCAAGGAATTTGACATGTAGCCTCTATCATTTCTTTTTTTTGTTGTTCAAATGTGAATTTGTGGAGGTTGGTGTGTTGCTTGGCCTAGTCAAAAACTTGTTCTTGTGACCTGTTTTTATGTTCTTGGAATGAATGCTTTTGTTAGGTCCTCAGGTATATCTCCAAGCAACTTTACTAATGTCTCACTCCAAGCATTGCATCAGTCATCAGTTGTATGACTTTCTACTTCTTCATGTATGACCAGGCACATTCCTCAGGCTCTGCAAATGTCTTGTTAATACCATTTGTTCTTTGGACTAGACTAGTTTCATCAGTTATACAGACAGGTGGTTTGATATGATTTCAGCAGGAATTAGATTCTATCTTACCCTTTATCTAAAGTTGCTTTGTTTGGGTTTTTTGGAACAGTCCATCTGATGTTGCCATTCATTATGAATGTGGCTGTGAGATTTTTTTTTTCTTTTCTGGTCTCCAACTTTCTGCTTCAAGCAATAGCTAATATGTTTCCAAATAACATCTCATCTGCTATGAAAATTACTTCACTTCTGATGTATTTACAACCTCTCTTTTTCTGTAGGTATCTGGAGAAGAAAAAAAAAAAGAAGGTAATTCCTTTTAGTCATCTGGACATAAATTTTTGATACAGTCTAGCCGTCAGAATCATATGTATAAACATTGTATACCTGCTCCTCTGTTCTCTATGCTCTGAAGTATACCTAGTAGATCCAGCTATCCACCTATTCTACAGCATTTTCTGTAAAGCTGCAGCATCTCCTCAGTCCTTACAAACAGTAAGTGTCTCCATGACTCCAAGTTGTATGGCTGCATTGTGTCTCATCTCAGACAAGTGCTTCAGTGCTGAAGTTAGATAGCTACTGACAGTTCCTTGTTTGAGATTCTTCCAAAGGAGTTTGAAGACTCAAGGTGGAAATTATTTCCAAGCTGCTCTAAGACAATTTTCATATATGACATTATGAATGGGTTATAATGCCAGCGTCCTTCAGAATTGCAATTTGATTGCAAATCTGGGATGCACTCAGAGGCATATTCCATGCATTAATGTCTCAAACTGACAGTAGACTGGCCTTAGGTTATTTTGAAGTTGCATGAATTATATTTTTTGGGTTCGCTTATTTGGCAGAGTGTTTGTTGACTTTTCTTCTGCTACTTAATGCCAGGGATAGCATGTTTATGCTTCAAACTCTCAATAGAATTGCAGATATTGTGAACAACACAGAGCTTTTCCAGTATTGTGCATATAGGAGTAGAAATCCCCCTGACACTACTTAATTGAGTTTTTACTTTGGTAAGTCTGTTGGAGAAACTCCTGCAGTGGAAAGGTTGTTGCCTGTAAAAGAAGACCAATAACCTACAGGCTAAACCTATCTGATTCAAATTTTGACTCAGGTGACAGTTTACTGCCTTTTCTCACAGGCAAGTGAGTGCTCATTAAGTTGAACGGACATAGAGCAAATGCAAATGTTAAAGCATTGAAATCATCTAGGACTCTTCATTCCTTTATATATCTTCCTTTCTCATCTGGATATGTGACTTTGTCTGGGCTTATCACTTTTTGGATTACTGGGCTTGCAATTGCATGTTATAAGGGAATCCTTCAGAAGCATAGCTGGGACCACTCACCCCAAGCACTTGAAGGTCCCTTGTGTTTTAGTAGATCCTGCCTTTTTTCTATGAAGATTCAGTAATGAGCAACGCATAGTGTCTTATGCTTATAGACAGAAACCCCCGCCCCCCTTATTTTAGATGAAACACGGAGGTTTGGATATGGAAAGGTCTTACAGTGAATGTGTGCATTGTATTGCAAGAGAACACTAACCTTCAGTGAAGTAAGAGTTTGCTGATAATTCAACTGATGGAGGGATATCAGCATTGACAAAGAAAAGATAGCTGTTAATAACCCAGGACTAAGATGTTGAAAGTATCTACTGGGTCAGTTCCATGTATTTAATCTTGCTTAAGCCAGTGGGGAGCTGACATGCTCCAAAATAACAAAGTCAACATCTGCTCTAGTTTGTCTAGTTGTCTAGTTGTCTAGTTTCCTAGATAACACTAGTGACTAGAAGTTATGCATAAAACAGTACTCCCAATTTCCAAAGTGAACAGAAAGCATTCCTTGATAACTCCTTGAATTGCTTGGTACAGATGCCTTTCAGGAAATGGCATCTGTAAAGACAGTTCAGAAAACCAATGACTGTTTTGTCTACACAAGAAGCACAATGTGTGGAGGGTCTTCTTAATTTTTAAAGTTCTTTTTTTCTTTCCTTCTTCTTTCCTTTTACTGTTTTAAATAATGCCAGGGACTAGAACCTAAAATGCCCAGAAGATAGGATCAGTGCTTTACAACCTACCACATGCAGTTAAGCCGCACTTGTTATTGGCTGACTTGCCATTTTAAAAATTAATTTGCTTGGAACACAGAGTTAAACAGGTTTTTGCATTTTTCTTGTTTTGTGGAGCATTTGGGCAACTGTCGGGGTCTTGTGCCTGTTCAATGCACTCACAATATGCTTGTTAATACTAATGAGAATCACCCACATGCACAAGAGATTGAGAGACTTCTCTATATGTTCAAACAAAAAACTTCTTGGTGGTGCATTGTTCTGTTCCACTGCAACAGGAAGTTTCTTCTCAGTAAATGCCTACATAATGATAAGCTTAAAAGTATATATTTGATAAATGGAGGGGGGGAAGTGGGGAAGAAAGTAAAACAGAGGGGAAATTGATCAGAGCATAAAACTGAAAGTTAATAATCAAGTGTACATAGTGTATAGTATAAAAGAGGGATTGTTCATAGCAGACTTCCATGTTAATGACTCCTTTGAGCACAAATGGTTTTGAATAGTGTGTTGGGCATAAGGAGGGCAAGAAGATCCTTCAGACAATGAAAGAATGTCTCCTAAAGAATTGAGTTATGTTGACATCAGTATTCTTCCAAGACAGCTCAAATGCTTCCTTAGGAGTTTTAGTCTTGCTTGATTGATTAGGGGACTGGAGCATTTTTCCTACAAGGAAGGGCTGAGGGAGCTGGACTTGTTTAGCCTGAAGAAGAGAAGGCTGAGAGGGGACCTTAGAAATGCTTATGAATATCTTAAGGGTGGGTGTCAGGAGGATGGATGTCAAGACTCTTTTCAGTGGTGGCCAGAGACAGGACAAGGGGCAACGGGCACAAACTGAAGCATAGGAAGTTCCATCTGAACATGAGGAAGAACTTCACTCTGAGGGTGACGAAGCACTGGAACAGGCTGCCCAGAGACATTGTGGATTCTCCTTCTCTGGAGATATTCAAAACCTGGCTGGACGAGGTCCTGTGCAGCCTGCTCTAGGTGACCCTGCTTCGACAGAGGGGTTGGACTAGATGATGCACAGAGGTCCCTTCCAACCCCTACCATTCTGTGATTCTGTGATGTCTAGGAAACTTGAGATTTTCCCAGCCTCATGCCCTCTCTTACCTGAAAGATCTTGAGTCCTGTAGCAGAAGGTACAGATATTTCTGCAGCAAGTGCATGCCTTTACTGTACACCATGTACAAAAGCATTAACTGGCTACATTTCAGAACTGGTTGGAATTATTACAATTTTTTTCACTCAAAATTTTAAAAGGACAAAACAAAACCATTGTTTCCAGCAATTTTCTGACTTGTGGATCAAAAAGAAAGCAACCTTTTAAGTCTGAAACAACTTCCTCTTTCATTGTTCTACCAATCCCATTCAATGAAACAATACTAATATTCAGCCCCCACAACATTTATCAAGAACAATTGGCTAAGGAGGAAAGGGCTTTATAAAACCAGAACACAGTTTGTTTTAGAAAACTGTTTCCCCCGCCCCATTACTTTTGCCATTTTCCACTAAACTCAGGAAGTTTTAAAAAACCTCCCCACAACAATTTTGTCGAAAAGATAAAGCATGCTTCCAGCTGTATTGTCAGATGGATAGCACCCTCCTTGCAAGGGTTCAACAACTTTACTTTTTGAGGGGAAAAAAAGAAAAGGAAGACATCAGGTAAAATGGGAGTTTCGTTTCACTGTAGTATTTGCTTCTCCAAATCCAGATGGCAATAACTCACGCATTCAGTAAATTACTTCTCAGTATAGAAAGGCCTCTACAATAATAATCTGCAATTTCCTGCTGCTGCTGCTGTCCAATTTGTGGTCAATATTTTTCACTAAACCTGGAAATCAGTAACATAATTTAGATGAATTTGGGGAAACCCTAGTAGCAGAAGGATTCAATTGTCCGCTTAGCAGACTTATGGGATTTTGCTTCCACACAAATTAGATCCACTTCTTCTCTTCACCAGGACTTGGTATGCTTTAGAGTCCAGTGACTAGGCCGGGTAGAGACAATCTTTTCAAGAGCAGACATGTGTCCTTCTTTTTAAGGCCTGATATGACCGGTCTGTCCTTGCATCTCATGCCATGGTACAGAAGATGCTCTGTCTGTGCCTTGTCATTTCATAGGACTTGTCTCTGATGACAATGGCAAGCCTGTCCATGTACGGCTCTGACTCTGTGAGGTTCCTTCTGATTCCCTATGACTGGCATTTATGTTTAAATACACATCATTTTTTGATAGTAGCACTTTATCTGTGCTTTGCATGAGCACATAACATAAACACAAGCTGTGAGACTAAGGAAAATTGTATCTTGGGCCTGTTTTACAGATCCTTTACTTCCACAGGGGAAGGCTGAGAGGGGAGTTTGAAAATGTGGTTTTTTGAGTAATGTTTCTGAACTGCTGGTGGTCATAGAACCACAAGAAATGATTTGTAGAAGGTGTTGCCATTTGGATATCATGGTAGAAATGCCAGGAACCAAGTAATGGTACCTGACCTGCCCATCCTTTCCCCAAAAACTCTGTGTGTTGCTCAGGAATCAGGCTTTCCTCTTCACCACGCTGGCAGCTACAGCTTGTCATGCCAGCAAAGAGGCGAGAGAGACTAGATCCATCCTCCACTGTGTTGAAGACAAACACTAGTGGAGGTAAGGCTCAGTGGCTGGAAATGAATAATGTCTTGTAAGCAGGAGTGGGTAGCAGTTTCGGCAGGTGGACTGGGATGCTTCTGTAACGTCATCATTTGTCTCTCCATATCCTGGGTATTTGGATGATGGGAGAGAGAGACCTCGTTAGATGACACCAAACTAAAAAATTCCTAGAGCAAAGTTCTTCCTTTCCACCACATGTTCCTCAGGAGGATGTGACGGGCTATGGAGTAAGATGAGGGAGAGAATGGCAGACCTACCTGAAAATTGCCAGAGTACAAACCTCCCTGGGAGTGTTGAACTGCTGGGCTGCTGACTGCTTTGTGAAGAGTTTTTTCCGTCTCCCTGTTACAGCTGTGTCCTATTTCATAAGTAATTAATAATCATTTAGACAGCAAGAGACACGCTGATTCTAGTGCCTAGTGTATTCCTCTGGGATGAAGGATAGTGTCAAATTTTTCCTCTGTCTGATTCATTACAGGGATCTTGATGTGGTTTTCCTACATTCCTACGTAATTCCTGGTGTCTTGACTTCTTTTGCTTGATAGCCTTAAGCAAACTTACCTGTTTTATTCCTTTGTATACAATCTGGAATTCTTACATGCCAAACAGATATTCATGTTCATCAAGTATCTGGAGAATGAGATGGTAAGTATTATTACTGGAAATCCAGTGTGTAATATATATAAAACCACAAACTTTCTTGTACTTTGCCTGAGCTTACAGATTTAAAGAGGACTTTTAACTTCCTTTTTACCTTCTCACACATAACTTCAAAGGCAAATATTGCAGATAAAAAGTGGTTGCATCAAATTAAACTGGATGGGCAAACTGGATAGAAGGACATTTTCTCAAGAAATAAATTCTGGTCTAGTCAAAAGTAGTACACAAAACAGATAGACACAAATAACAGTGATCCAAAACCTCCAAAATGATAACAGGTTTATATAAACGTTTTATGGAAGGGTACGAACTTGTGTGTTTTCAAAGATGATATGTTCCTCAGAACAGTACAGTGGTGTTTGTTAAAATGCTTATGGATTGGGAGTCTGAGCAGTTCCCCAAAATCCTGCTGCAAAGGAGGATGTATTTATCTACACTGTATGAGTGGCTCATAAGGGACAGTAGTAATGCACTACACTTTTGTGATGTTTACGAAAATTTTATTAATATTTTATTAGTGGATAATGAATGTTCCACCAGCTTTTCCTCACATGTTAATAAGCATTTGCTAAATTTTTAATTCCAGTGGCTGCAAACTGATAAATCGTTCTAATAAAACCCTTCAGAAATAGCCTTTTTTAGCTTTCACAGACTTCAAATATATTTTTACACACATTAAGTAAAGAGGAGTCTGCAAAATTCCTAGATTTCTCCAGTACAACATATTCAAGTTGTTCTTCATCTTTTATAGCTATTCTTTTAGGGGTGAATGCACCTATAGAATTCCTAGAAGAATTGTTTCACTGGCTTAGATCAATGGTCCACATAGCCTAGAGATGTTATTCAAGGCAGACACTTGAACCTGGCTACTACTGGTCTGTGCACGAGTATGTCCACTCTCACAGGCAAGGTCTTTCTTTGACTTCTGGAGACATTTCAGCTTTCAGACTCGTGATTTTGTATTCTCCTAGTTTGCTTCTCACTGCTGTACCAGGTGCTCCACTGGTGGCTGCATACCACCATATATTTGCAGAATTTATATTGTAAATAATGGAATTTGAAAGAAAATGAGGAAGGATCACACTGTCTGAATTTATTAATCCAATTTAGAAAGCTTAGAAATGCTTTCTGTAAGTCTCCTTGCAATACTATTGGGAATACCTACCGGGAAATTCAGATATGGGAAGTGGCCCAGGGTAGATGTCTTTGTAGTCTAAAACACTTGATAAATATTCTGCTGATCTAAGTGAATTCACTTTGGCTGAAGCTTTTACTTCCTTCCGAAGAACAAATCTAGAAGAAACTATCTGCTGTGAAGGGCTGACAAAGAAGGAAAAATACAGGATTGTTTGCTAATTCATCTAAACAATTTGCTATAATATAACACTGAGACATGAGGAGGGTAGAGCTCAGGGTAGAGTTGACTTTAATTTTCCTTGTGCCTTAAGCTACCCTAGAAAAAAATCTGTGAGGTATTAGAAAAAGAGATGTAAGACCTTACTCTCTGTAAAAGGCTTACTCTCCCCATAGCAGAGTTCCCTTCCATGCCATTGTACAGAATCCAGCAGTCTTGAAGAGATTTGTAAAATACTTGCTGTTATTTTTAAAAGTTGGTAACACAACACCTGAAGGGCATGAGTTCTGTGTTTAGCAGAGTAGCAGACAGCCCAGGGTCTTGCATGTTGGCTTCTCAATGGAGGCAGAACCATTGCTTTTCCTATTTGTACTTTAATGTGCTTCATTTAAAGCCATACTACTAATGCAGGAAGGAGAAGGGTCCACTAAGATGCAGGGCAATCTTTTCCTCCAGGAATTTTAGCTCTGTGCTAACAGCAGCTTCTCAAGAATAACTTAACCTTGAGTATTAATTAATCAGAGCTCAGAGAAAAATCCACTCTCTTTTAAAAATTTTGTCTCAGCTCAGAAACGCAGTGTAGCAAGTCTGCTGAAAAATCAAAACTTGACAGCATGCTGGGAATAAGAATCAAGAAATGTTTTTGTACCACTTTCAGCTATTAGTTCCTATAATAATCACAATGGAAAATCTCCCATCAAAATAAAGGCATTTGATTATACACAGTGAACGCCAGCTGGCCAGACAATCCATGTGTTTGAAATGCATTGGACAAAGGTACCTCAAATGCGTATGCGTATGCACAAACCTGTGCACACACAGTTAATGGATTTTCTTTTCTTTCCCAGAATAAGGCTTTCTTAGCACATTGAGTTCCTTGTGTCAAAGTGAATTTTCAAGTTCTACTGGTTTATATAGCACTGACCTTATCAAATAGTGTTTTTTGATCCTGTCCCTTCTGAAATCTTAAACATCTACCACCAAAGTCAACTTTCTTCCTTACCTTGTGCAGCCTCCATCCCTTTCCACCGCTGTAATGAACTTCTATGGATGCACTCCAGCACCTCATTATCAAGAAAAAAAAAGAAAGAAAACCAAAACACATCCAAAGAAGAGCAACAAAGCACATGAAGGATCTAGAGAACAAGTCTTATGAGGCGGGGCTGAGGCAACTGGGGTTGTTTAGTCTGGAGAAAAGGAGGCTTGGGGAAGACCTTATTGCTCTCTACAACTACCTGAAAGGAGGTCATAGCAAGCTGGGTGTCGGTCTCTTCTCTCAAATAACAAGTGATAGGACAAGAGGCAAAGGCCTCAACTTGCACCAGGGGAGGTTTAGATTGGATATTAGAAAAAATTGCATTGGAACAGCTGCCCAGGGAAGTACGTGGAGATATGTAACAGATGTGTAGATGTGACGCTTAGGGGCATGGTTTAATGGTGAACTTGGCAGCGTTCAGTTTAGAGTAGGAGTTGATGATCTTAAAGGTCTTTTCCAACCTAAATTATTCTAGGATTCTATTCAGATTGGTCACTTAAATTTCCTGTATTGCCAAAGAGACAAGTCTAAGCTACAACAGATTCAATTCCTCACTTAATTTCAGATTCAAATGCCCCTTAAAGGGGCCAGCATCAAAGACAATTCAGTGTGTGTGTGTGTGTTTGTGTCCATGTCTGTCACTCTGTGTGCGATGGTGCTGGGTAAAATGGAGGCTAGCAGCCTAGCACCTCAACGATGGAGACAGAAAATGACAGAAAGAAGAAAATTTTTGGACTTCCCAAGGAAGCTCTTGCAAACCAAGACCTGATGAAGTGTGTTGAGGGACAGCTATGGAGAGAAACCTTAATATGGGAGACTCCAGAGCCAAGAAGTTTGTTTGGGGAGCAGGAAGAAAAGGGCATATCTGATCCTGAGAGACTGTCATGAATAGGAAAATGCAAAGGTTATATCATGCTACTTTCGCCCTCTATCCCTGTATTCGTTGTCTTACAGATAAGACAGAAGAAACATTAATTTCTGTCCTGCAGCAACCAGTAATTACACATCCTTACTTCTGCTTAGGCTTTTGGGGTTGGGCCATTTGAATTGAGGGGACTCCTGAGTAGCTAGCAAGTTTGCAGCGGAGATTGTTTGGAGTCATGTTGATGAAACCATTATGGAATATAACTGGGAGGGTTCAACTTGTGTTGGAGAAACAGGGCATTTGGGTGGAATACTTTCATCAGCTCCTACTAATCCATGGCATTTTTCCCTAGGAACTGCAGTGGGTGGTTTCTAAGACTGCTGTTGATGAGCACATACACTACATATAACTGAAGGTTGCAAGACATGCTTTTGCAGGATGAGCATCCCTTACATTTGGTGAAGAACAAAGCTATGTATAATATTTCTAGCTACTGTTGCTCATGATCCCTACCATGGTCGTGTGTGACACTATAGAGACCAGAAGATTCAAGTACTCTTGAGTGCATAAGCTCAGCTTCAAGGATAGCTGCTGATCACTGCCAAAGATCAAAAGCGTGTGGTTAATAATCACATGTCAAATGAAAAATGATAATAATGACACCCAGAGCTTGCATTGCTAGTTGATGTGGACCTATGGTGATGACAAGAGTGCATGAAAAAATACCAAAATGTTAACAGGGCCGATAGCTACTCAGAGTAACCTCTGGCAGACTGCTATTTTCCCTATTATTTTTAGCTGTGTCATCTGCTAATATTTCAATGACATGACCAAGCATGGGAGAAAAAAGGATTCCATTCCCCATGAAGATGTGCTTCTTTAAATATCCTACACTAGCTTCTTTTCCATGTGCCAGAGCTGGTTATTCATTTGTTTCATCTGGGTTCCTTCCTCTGTTCCTGTTCCCTTCTTACCCTTGGGAAAAGTACACTGTAGTCCTGGCTACCTGCTTGTCACTTTTTGCAATATTAATGTTTGCATTACTGGGAAAAGAGTCAATGTTTTCCTTGTCTTTATTCTCCTCAGCAAATAAAAAATCTTATTTCTTTTTCTTTTGTCCCTTATATCTCTTTGCATGGCATATTTCAATACCGTACTTTTCATTCTAGAAATTGATGTGTTTGAAATTCAATCAAAAACTCTGTCATAGCCTAACAAGTTGATTCTGGTATTACTTTAAAACCCATGAACACAATGGTGTAAAATTCAAACTCCTTTCATAGGAATCCTGACTTGTATCTTAATGCATTCTGTGACGCCTTAATGTCTTAGATTGTACTTGCCAAGTAACCATCGGAATTTCTTTTAATGACTCCTTAATTTCATTGTATATGTATTTATATATCCTTATATATTTATATAAAATGTTATATGTAGTTAAAATTCTGTTTCTAAAGATTTATTTGGCCTGTAGACTGCATTCAGCACTTCAGAAATGAACCTTGCAGAACGATAAATAGTATTTAAGATTCAGACAGAACTTTATAGCTGAAGGAATAAATGTTCATATTGAAACATATGGGTGAACAGGATCTTCTTGGGTATGTAGGAGCAACAATTTGTGGTTCTTTAATACACATACTGGGGGCCTAATTTGTGGTCTGGGCTATCCCTGCTATGCATCTGTTTTCCTTGATTGTGAGATGAGGAAGGGAGCCTAGGAATCAGAAATACTAAAGGAAAAGTGAAAAGAAGATCTAACTTAAAGAAAAAATACTACTCTGTGTGATGGGCTTCTTTGTTGTAGTTCTCGAATTGCTCAGCCAAAAGTACTGGAAATTTCAAGGGATCTTCCCCTGTAGGCAAACACAATCCAAATTCTCAAAAAAGGCTTAAACTGGCATCCACATAAGGATTTGGTCCAATCCGAAAGCTGAAGTGTTAGCTAGCACAGAGCAAGAGCAGCCAACTTCTCTACCGCTCCTCACTGCCCTTTATTTTAAGTAGAGTATGGGGTAAATGTGACCAAATTGTGATGATGCTTTGATTTCTCCTGGAAACTGCACGGTCTGCTCGGGATGCTGCTCATCAACCTTGTGAAGATTAGTCAATGAATCTCTGCCAAACTCTGACAGTGCACAACAGCCCTTAAATCTAAAGAGAACTATGCCGGTCTTCTCCCTCTCCTCTAACACATACAAGCTATGAGAGGACAGTTGACAATCTAGTTTCACCATAGTTAATCACTTCTCTCTGTGGGGAAAGGCAGGCGCGCTTCTGTAGCTGTAAGCCAGAGTTGACATCAGCCATCTGGCTCCTCAGCTCTTTCTTGTTCAGTGGCACATGCCTTCCATTAGTTGTTCCAAGGCCATTTCTATTTTTCATTAGCCCCTGCTCGTAAGCAGATGGTTTGAAACAAAACCGTTCTATAATATATATAAATTTTCAGGCAAGCAAGGGCTGTGAGAATGGCTGAAACTACCAAAGGGAACAATTGACTTCATTCTAAAGTAGGCATTAATATTTCTGTTCCTTTGGTCTAGACAGTTTTCCTTGATCGGTTTGAGTCCCTTGTGGCTGTGCTATATCTCCCTGCTAGAAGGCCTCTACTTGTGTGCTAGTCTGAATTCTGCCCTCCTTTTTTATTATCAGAACTCAGTTGATTCCTTACTCAGTATCTGAACTTCCTCAGTTTTGACAGTAGCCTCAATCACCCTTCTTTGAGCTTCAATTTCCCTTTCCAAATAATGATATATTAAGTAGCAGTGATAGGAAGTGATCACCTTCGAAAGTATCATTGTACTTTCCAGAGAGCAGACAACAAGAAAATGTTTTCAATTGCATTTTTCCTGTCCTGCTACAGTAATTGCTGGTTTTACCAGCTTTATAAACCACAGGTGCTTTTGCCACAATGTTCCTTCATAAACCAAAATGCAGATCAACTGGAAACAGGACATGGTTAAACTGAAGGTAACAAATTTCTTGATGCAGTAGCAGATTGTTAATCACATGATATCTATGCAGGAGTGAATTATGTGCCACTGGTATTAGCACCTGGAGCTTTGTACCAAAGCTTTGACTAATTCAAAGCAGTGTACCTTTATGTTTATCTTCCGACTGTAAGCACAAGACAGGCATCTGCAGATAGAGGTTCTGCTTTGAACATGTGATTCAATAGTCAGGTAAAAAGACTCAAGTGCAAATTTTCCAATATAGATATGAAATGCTTACCATTTTAGCAAAAAAAAAAAGTTGGACTGTGTGACTGGTACTTATGTTGGAGGAACAGAGCAGGAAGATCATTGTGAACATGTCTCCTATGGCAGTTCATAATTCAAAGATACCTGAGCTAGTGTTCAGTGTACTCATCCTGTCTCTGTAGAGTACTCATGTATACATAGCTCTGCACCTGAGTAGAAACATGGTCTTACTAACACATGAGAGTGGCTGACAGTAAAAGGTCCATCTAGCCCAGTGACCTCATTTTTATCCTGGGTGCTGCTGATCAACAGCAGATATTTATATAAGAATGTGGAAAAGGAGTAGAAAGGAGAAATTCTTGCTAGGATCTGGTGAAAAGCTACATTACTTCCATTGTTTAATCCACTCTCCATGCATAGCACTGCACTGTCATGTGTTGCATGAATATGGTTGTTATAACTTATTTCTACTCACTACTTATTTGTCATTTCTTTGTCTTACAGGTTTTGCTTGTATTGTGTTTAATACAACAGGGACATGTTTTCCATCAGGATCTGATGAAAATATAATTGTCTTTTGGAAGAGCTCTGTATTCTATTTCATCAGCTATGTGAGCTGTTGCTTCTTTCTCCTCTGTTGCTAGTCCAGCTGGGATCGAGGAATACACATCGGGTTCTTTTCAACAAAGAAGAGACAAATGAATTTTCTGTTACATGAATCCAAATTATTGGTGTAGAAAAGTCATTTAAATACTGTCTCCATCTCCATTGTGGAGGAGAAGTGGTTAGTGCAAACACATATGTGTCAGTTTTGTTCTTCTCGTTAAGAATCCTATTCTTTAGACTACATCTGGGTGAAGCAGAAGGTAGGAATTTTCCAGAAGGTGACAAATCAAAACGTGGGCTAGATCAAACTTGCGCACATAGAATCATAGAATGGTTTGATTTGGAATGGACCTTCAAAGATCATCTAGTTCCACCCCCCCTGCAATGGGCAGGGATACCTTCCAGTAGATCAGGTTACTCAAAACCCCACCCAGCCTGACCTTGAAGGCTTCCAATGATGGGACATCCACAACTTCCCTGAGCACCCTGTTCTGGTGTCTCACCGCCTTTATCATAATGAATTTCTTCCTTAAGTCAAATCTTTATCTACTCTATTTCAGTTTAAAACTGTTGCGCCTCATCCTGTCACTACAGGCCCTGGTAAAATTTCTGCATCTTCCTTATAAGCCCCTTTTATATATTAAAAGGTCACAATAAGTTCTCCTCAGAGCCTTCTCTTCTCTGAGCTGGACCCCAACTCTCTCAGCCTTTCTCCACAGGAGAGGTATTCCATCTCTCTGATCATTTTTGCGGCCCTTCTCTTGACCTGCTCTAGCAGCTCCATGTCTTTATTTTACTAGGGGCCCCAGAACTGGATGCAGTACTCCAGTTGAGGTCTCACCAGAGCATAGTAGAGGAGGGGGGGGGAAGCACCTGCCTCGACCACACTGACCACACTTCTTTTGATTCAGTCCAGGATATGATTTGCTTTCTGGGCGGCAAGTGCACATTGCCAGCTCATATACAATTTTTCATCCACCAGTGTTCCAAAGTCCTTCTCCACAGGGCTGGTCTCAGTCCTTCTTTCCCCACTCTGTACTGATATTGGGGATTTCCCCAACACAAGTTCAGGACCTGGCGCTTGACCTTGTTGATCTTCGTGAAGTTCACATGGACCGACTTCAAGGCTGTCAAGGTCCCACTGAATGGCCCTTCCCTCTAGAGAACTGACCGCGTTACTCAGCTTGCTGTCATCTGCAAACTTGCTGAGGATGCACATAATCTCACTACCTATGTTGTTGCTGAAGATATTAAATAGTACTAGTCCCCGTACTGACCCTTGAGGAACACTACTCATTACTGATTCGTACTTGTACGTTGAGCCATTGATGGAAATTCTTTGGATGCAGCCATCCAGCCAAGTCCTTATCCATTTAACAGTCCATCCATCAAGCCACATCTCTCCAATTTAGAGGTAAGAATGTTGTGAAGCATGATTTCAAAGGCCTTACAGAAGTTTGGGTAGATGACATCTGTAGCTCTTCCTTTGCTCTCGACACAGTCACTCCATTGTAGAAGGCCTCTAAATTAGTCAGGCATGATTTGCCCTTTGTGGAGCCCTGTTGGCTGTTTCTAATCACCTTCCTGTCTTCCACATGATTTGACATATCTTCCGGGAGGATCTGTTCCACGATAAGGACCTGAAGAGGCAAGACTGTGGTTTGAGATGAGAAAAGTGAAGTTATTTTCAATGGGACACAGAAGGCTCCTCTAAACAGCACTAACTGAGAAGTGCTTGCTTAATATTTGGGCTTGAAGGAGGGGTATGGTCTATGATGTTACATAATCAATGATATATCACCGCTGTTCTATGATATTGTATTTGCTAACTGGGTAAATGAGAATAGTCACTCTATGCAGAAATCTAACATCTTCCTCATTTTTTGGTGGGATCAATAGTTTTGACAGGGTTAGGGATTTATCATAGATAGTATAGAATGGAAATGACTGCATTTTTGTCATGGATCCTGTGAGGATGAGGGGTCCTGTGCAGCCAGAGGCTCTGTGTGCAATTGTTTGTGTGTAGGGTGAATCCCAGGCTTATGATGTGTGTGCAAGACAAGTTTTACGTCTCAGGATACATCTGGCATAAAACTTACAGTGTTAGTCATAGCACTTTTCAAAGAATAACAGCAAAGGCTTGAATCCCAGAAAAGGATGCCTTGTAATGATAATACCAAAGCACAGCATTTTAGGAGTTACTGAGGGAATTTGTTTATTTAAAAATATTGAGAGAGTTTTATTACATTCAGAGATTTGTACTTATAGATACCCAGGAGAGAAAAAACAGACACTGGTTTGATAAAAATACTGAAGGCTCCCTGCATGGTCTTTGATGTGCAGAATTCATATTAGCCTGTATTGGGCTTTGGATGAAGCTATTTGCCCCTATGATCTTGTACCTGTTTCTTTCCACTGCTATCTTCTCATTAAAGAAGCTATGGGAGTGGTGGACATGACAAATAATTGCTCTGCTGGACACATCTGGAAGGCAGAGAACCAATGAGCTGTGTAGATGTGGTTTATAGTTTGATTCAAGGTCCCTTCCATGCCTACCGAGAGGCCCATTTGTGTTAAAGCTACTGTTGCTCCACCTATCCAAAATTGGGCTGGAAAACACCACCAAGTTAGACAGCTCTGAGCTTAAAAGAAAAAGAAAAGTATTGAAAAAGCCTGTATTAAAAAAAATAATACAGACTTTTCTCTTTTTTTGAACCCCTGGATATCAGAAGCTCTTGTGAAGCATTGCTTAGTACCTCTTCTGCTCAAATTCAGTGGACTATTCAGTTGGTAGAGTTCTCTATTTTCAAGGTGTCGTGGTTTAACCTGACAGCTGGCAGCTAAACACTGGACAGCTGCTCACTCATCCCTTCCCTTTTGGGGGAGAAATGGACAAAAGGGAAAATTTATGGGGTGAGGTAAAAGCGTTTTAATAGAAATAGCAAATAGTACTAATATACTAATGCTAATGTACTAACAATAATGCTGCTAATAATCTATAAAATAAAATGCAGTTCCTCATGAACTCTGCCTGCATTGAGCAGCCAGTCCCTGGAAGAGAGCACTCTGGTCCAGAACAGCTCATCCCATGGAGAGAACGAAGAGACAAGAAAGACGGGAAGGCCCAAAGGCCGATTGCAAAACAGCACAACGGCAACAGGCCGAACTAATGAAACAGACAAAACAGAACTGAATCAGAATGTCTCTGTCCAGAATGATTCTCCTGAAAAGGACTGTTCTAATGAGCTGGAAAAAATGACTCCAGTTATATACAAAGCATGACACTGATGGTATGGAATACTCTGACTGGACAACCTGGATGTCAGTCAAGGTCTGTCCATTTATGCCCCTCTTCCTAACTGCCCCACACCTGACAGGTAGGAAGTCTAGGAAGACCTTGGTTTCCCTGGCAACAGCTAAGATATCAGTAAGTTCTTATATTCCTTTTCTAACTAAACCCAAACAATGACCATGCTAGCTATGAGAAAGAAAAGTTTCTAACTGCATGAAGAAAATTAACTCGATTTCAGTCAAACCACCACACAAGGAAGTGACCATATAAATGGATTCCACTTTTTGGTGTGTTAAAAGTTGGCAGAGCCAGACCCAGCTCACTGCTGCTTCCTTAACTCAGTTCTTGTTTATCTCTTGGCTCACATTCTAGTGTCTGGTGAACGGCGAAGTAAAAGCATTACCGTATAAAACTTCATCAGCACCAAAACTCCTTATGTTCTCCATGTATGTATGTACTCATCCACAAACAAGTGACTTTTTTATGAATGGAGTCTCATCTTCATGTGCCATGGCAAAAGGGCATGAGGTTTCACTGCCACTTGGCATCAAAATCTTTGAAAAGAGCCACCCAAACAAGTGAGAGCTCGTTCCTGTCACCTTCGTCGGCGTGGCGACCTGGTTCAGGGACGGCTCGGCGACCCACCCCTCGGCCACTCGGGTCATCAGCACGCAGACACCAATGTGGTGGACGGCAAATGGCGTTTATTGATAAATAACACAGCGTTATATAGCCTAGGTTTACAGCATCATTTCCGTCTGCTTACTTCACGGGTTAAACGCTATTGGCTATTAGGAGAGGGGGGGGACACTACCTTTCCGTACAGCGCGACATCTTCAGACCGCCAAGCCTTAACTACCCACATTTCCCCCCTCCTTATGCTTAACTAAATAGGCTAATATGAAATATAAAGTTGTAATACTTAACTTAACTTAGTATTTAACTTAAGACTTAATATTATGTTAGACTTAACCTTAATTAATCTTAACTATAACTTAAAAATATAAATATTAAGATCTTATGATAACAAATATAAGGCACCTTGAACAAATGCATTTGTACAGTAGCTAAAATATAATCTTAAAATATATATAATATAATTTTAAAATATAATCTTAAAGTCTTAAAAATTCTATCGATATTCTTATTTTATATTTATTCTATATTTTACAATAGTTTTAAAAAGGATATGCTATAAACCTGAAAAAGTATAAGGCACAGTAAACAGGTAAAAGTTGAGGTAACTTTTAGGATAACACTGGGTAGGTACGTTTTTAAAGCAGCTGACGGTGTTCTACGAACATAATGTCAACTTTCTCTAGCTGACTCTTGACGAACGACACGATTCCATTCAGTATACAGGGTCCAAAAATTAGTGCTATTACAATCATCGCGATTGGTCCTATCAAGGTGGATAGCAAGGTGGTTAACCATGGGATTAAACACTGCCAGAGATATGCATGGAGTAAGGCCTGTTTTGGAACAGATCCATTGAGCTCCTTTAGAGGGAATAACCCATTTTTCTTTGGTTTTTCCCACTGTGGACGAGACAGAACTACAGAGCTTCCGTTTTTGTCCCCACACATTGCCTATACAGGTCCCAGATCCAGAAACATATTGCATGGTTATCCTCTTTTTCTTCTCTCCCCAAGAAAACTGAAGTGGTACGGATCGGGTGTCTAGGCTATATGTTGTGTTTACCCGTATAGCCTCATAAAAAGGGGGTTTCACATCATAGCACAACCAACAGTGTGCAGTTAGTTTTGGGTTGGTTTGGTTCAAGGTGTCATAGGTAGCTCGCATTAGTTTCCATAAGGGGGGTTCCCTCGTCCCATTGAGGGAGGATATTACATCACTTTGGGTGGTCTCCAGGGGATTAGCAGTTATCTGTGGTCCACTAACAATTGGATTGGGACCAACTCCATGAGGAGGGTTTTTTATTATTTCCTCCTTCCTTATATGTATCAATCCACCTCGATCTTGTCGTGGTTCCCAATACCTAATTTCCCAAGTTCTTCCCGTTACCCATCTTGAGTGTTCTGGATGAATTACTTGGAGGATTATAGCGTCACAATTACTGTACCCTACAGATCCTCCAGACCAATCAAGTTGTGGATGTTTGCAACCTAGTGGTCCCCATGTTGTTGTTAAATATTTGTCTGGGATTGGGGGTGTCCAAGCGGAAGCGATAGTGACACAGTCCCAATATGCGCAATAATATTGATTAGGAGAATTACAATATCCCTTTCCTGGGTTAGATTGTGGACATAAGTAATAGGGCCGCTGGTTTAGGCAGGGATGTATGGGTGCTAATTCACACAGGTGAGCAGCAAATCTAGGAGGTCCTGCTGTTATGACTTCCCTTACTACTCGACCATTTACAAGGTTCCGTAGGACCCACCTATATGGCTGATGGTGACGGTAACTTGATTCTGCCTGTCCTATAGTGACAAGCTCCAAGATTAGGATCACACAAAGGCATCGTAGCCCCCCTTTGCGGACGCTATTCTGCCGTTGTCTGGATTCTGTCCGTGAGGAGGTTTCAGGCTCGGACAGGACGTTTGCCGACTTGTCGTCTTCTCTTGTCACCGGGGTGTACGGGTTACGAGGGTGTCCGATGATCCGGTCCTGTGGAGAAAAACTCACAGTTTTCATTAGTTTTATTCTGGCTAGTATGGTGCGAACAGCCACCTGGATCGGGGTTAGATGCTCTTCCTTCGTGACATGCTTAATCATGTCCTCCTCTACTACGTTTAAATCAGTTGTGAGCCACTTGTCCCCGCTGGTGTTTGAATCGGAGTCGGAACTCGACTGACTGGTCACTTCCGGCTTCCAGTACCTTTTTGCCGAGCTCCGGCCCCCTCCCCTATGGGCGGGCCGCTCCTCCCCCCCGGGCCCGCCCCTCCCTCCGCTCGGCGGGGTGCCCACCCCACAGGCGCACCTTTTGAAATGCACGCTCTGGTTAGCTCTATGGCCCCCGCTCGCCCCCCTGTTCTCTTCCACCTCCCGCTTGATAACTTGTGCACTTGATAACTTTAGCGCTTCCTCCCTGTTATCACCAAAGGAATTTTCATCCCGCCTTTCCCCTTTGGGCTCGGCGCCATCTTGGGGCGCATAGGGCGGTGGTGTAGCCCAGACTTCCTCAGACCCTGTTTTTTCCGCGGCGCTCCCAGCCTCCTCGGCTAACCCGCCCCAGAAGGATTTAGTCTGTTTCTCTCCCTCCGTAAGCGGGTCGGGGTCCGGGAGTTGAGGGGATGTATCGCCCTCTTGCTGATCTTTAGGCTCAGCAGAGCCGTTATCGTCTGGGGGGTGCAAAGTCTGTGTGGCTGCCCCGATTCCCAATTTTGGGGTAGCAAACAAACAGCTCCCTGCCGCTTTCCAGGTCTCCTGCTCTTGTCTAGCTTTCTGCAGGGCCTGTACGACTTTCCCCCACGACTTAAGGTTTTTCCCACAACCCGAGGACATCATCTCCTCGGCTAACGCTTTAGTGCACTTATCCCACACCTCAGGGTGGAAAATATCCACCGGCTGGTCAATGACCCCAATTTGCAAAAGTCTCGCAACTGCGAGCATAAAATCTTTGGGCTTACAATCAATCCCCCAATGCTTATGTAATTGCGATACGACCTTCACAAGGGATTCCATCCTCCTTGCTAGTCCGGGAGCGTCCTCCCCGCCGGGCTGGTCCTGCCGCTCCAGCCGCCGTTCACCCGATTCCAGGCGAGTCTTTCCCGGGTTTCGGCACCACTTGTTGGCTTTGTTGGCGTGGCGACCTGGTTCAGGGACGGCTCGGCGACCCACCCCTCGGCCGCTCGGGTCATCAGCATGCAGACACCAATGTGGTGGACGGCAAATGGCGTTTATTGATAAATAACACAGCATTATATAACCTAGGTTTACAGCATCATTTCCGTCTGCTTACTTCACGGGTTAAACGCTATTGGCTATTAGGAGAGGGGGGGGACACTACCTTTCCGTACAGCGCGACATCTTCAGACCGCCAAGCCTTAACTACCCACACCGCTCCTGCTATTTTAACTACTGGCTTCATTGTCTGTACGCACAATGACTTTTGCACTTACTTGGAGCCTTGTAGTCTCTATGACAACAATAGAAATAATGTATGACATAGTTTGTGTGGCTGGGCACCCTGCTGCTGATCTGCCTAGCCTACATAGGGGGTGATGAACCTGCCTTATAATGAATGTACTTCTTCCTTCATGAAAGATGAAGTTATCTGTGATGGGTGACTTCTATTTGTGCACTGACTGAGATGCATCTCATTACAACATTCTGAGGAATGAGGGATGACTCATGTTATAAAGAAGTGATTCATGCTACTCAAATTCCCATGCATTTTCAGAAAACTGACATCCTCCCCATCTTGTAGATGTGCAAAAGCATGCGTGCATGCTGATATCATAGCTCCTTTGTGAGCCAGAGCAACAGGTAACTGTTCATCCTGTTGGAAGGCTCTCCATCTTTGTTCTCCTATTGGCAGGAGGCATCTGATACTTCCAGGAATGGTGGTCATATGGAAAACATTCTCAGTAAATCTTCCATTCTTCTTGGTAGCAGCAAGGTCCCAGTTTAAATGTTGTTCTAGTTTTGGGCTTTTCTCTTCAAAAAAGGCACAGGATGTGGTAGAGGATGACAGGAGTTGTTCAAAAACATCCCAGGATCCTGAAAGAAAAGAGATGATTAAGTTTAAATTCTACTGAAAAAGGAGTCATGGTAATTGTCTTCAAAATACGTAAACGAGCAAGAAAATAGACTGTTCCTTGTTCACTAGGAATGGGACAAGGATTTACAGGCTGCAATCACAGTAACATAAATTTGACTTGAATGTTAGCAAACACTTCATTTCCAGGAACATTGACACAAGTAATAAGCTACAGGATGCAGGAGGGGAGAGACATTGATAGTTTTTAAGTTTAGAATAGCTATACATCTGTTGGGAGGGATGGTACTAGAGACATCAGGGAGGTCTGCATGGTTCAGCCTTATTTTTGTGGACTCCTTTGTCCAATTTCTCATGCAGTCAGGAAGATGATAAATGTACTCCCCTCTGAGGTCTCCTCTCAAGGACCTGACATTTTGACATTCTTTAGTTTGCCAGAACCTCCATGACAGCTGGTCTTCTGTAAACATGCGAGATCTTATTCAGACAAGACAGATGTCGGGCGCATACTGTACTGTTGCTCAGCACTTTTCAGACAAAGATCCCAAAGCAGTTCATCGCCAAATTGTAGAAAGGGAAAGCAAAGAACATGGAGATGAAGTGAATTGCCCAGCACAATCCACAAAGCTATAAATGGAAACAGGAATTGGTTTTAGTCTGCTAAGCTGTGGCCTTGCCCATTAGACCTTCATGTGGTGTAGTATGAGGACAGGGCTGCTGTACAAAAGACAGAGCAAGACAAATTGACCAAGTAGATATAGCTATCAAGACCTATTCCAAGGGGAAATCTTACCAATGTGCATAAATACCTGAGGGGGGCGGGTGGCAAGGCTAAAGGAGGTGGAATCAAACTCTTCTCAGAGGTATCCAGTGACAGGGCAGGAGGCGGTGGACACAAATTTAAATATAGACTATTTTGCCTAAATATAAGAAAAAACTTTTTTAACCTAAGGTTGATCAAACATGGGAGCAGGCTGCACAGAGAGATTGTGGAGTCTCCGTATTTGGAGATATTCAAAATCTAATTGCATGCAGTCCCAGGCAACCTGCTTTAGCTGACCTTGCTTTGTGCGGGGGAGGGGGGTTGACTACACGATCTCCAGAGGTCCCTTCCCACTTTGGCTAACCTTTGATTCTGTGAACTGTTTTGGGCACTAGTTTTTGCAAATGCAGGTGTTAGGGGCATCTTAATTCTCTCTGCCTTTCCTATATCTATTTCTGTACTTATCAGATTTTTGTGGTCATCAAGGTGTGGTAGATGGTTATATTTATTCTGGTGAATTTTCCAACCCTTTGTACCCACAAGTTCCCTTTGATGGTCTGTAATTGTGACTATGATACAGTCTTTTGGGGTCCTGGAACATATGACATAAAATGGGTGCTTTTATTTGCCTGTTTTATGACAAGGCCATTGCTAAGCAGGAAAAATATCTTGTGTTTGGTAAATTACAAACTGTAAAAAGGCTGTACATGGTGGCCATGCCCTAAGCTCGCTCTTTCTTTGTCAGTAATAGTGAATGAAAGTGATTAATTGAGTATGCACCTGAGCATAAGGAGGAAGCTCTTTGTGAATAACAACATTTCTCTCTTCCATGAATCAGCGTGCACTGTCCCAGTGCTCAGTGAGAACAAATATCAGGCTCCACAGTCTCAAATGCAATTCCAGGTTGGCTGCTTGCGATAATTTCCCTCCAGCTGACAGTCTTTAGGACAGAGAATAACATCAATGCATGAAAGAGCTGAAACTTCTGTCATTTTCAAATCCAAGGTAGTTGAATCTGTTTGGGTCAACATAGCCAGGCAATTGGAATGGCCAGTCTGTTTACCAGAGATGTTTTCTAGCAGGCCGTCAGCTTGAGCTGGTGCTACAGGAACAATTTGGAAATGGGGTTCGCTTGTTGTCAGTGATCAGGCTGAGGAGCCACCATGTTGGCTGGAAGCTAGGACACTTGCAAAGTGCTAAGTGCACAAGCAAGGGGAGCTCTGGTTAACCCTGGGATGGAACTGCAGTGTTTGGGATTGCTGACTCCTTGAATAACCACCTTTTCCACTCTTCTGCTTTGCTTTATTCAAGGAATTGACCAGACTTAGCGCTATTTTGCAAGTACTGTGAAAGGTGCCTTTTATCTGACATTGCCTTTACTGTGGGAGAGGATGTAAACTGAGGTCATTGAGACATTTGATCTGCATGACTGTGCCTACATCTGAAGAAGACTCCAGAGCCTGCAAAACAGGGGCACACTTCCAAATTATTTTTCTAGGTCTAGAAAATATTTAACATCTCTTTCTTGATTTGCGTTCCTTGGGTTTTCCTGTTTGAAATGCCTTGTACTCATGGTTTCATTATAAATTATACATAAGCTTTTTAACAACTGGAAACTGAAATAGTTAGCATACAGTTTCCCCTTTAGACTACTGAATCTATAACATCAGATTGACAGTAAATGAAATTAATTTGTTGGATATGTTTAATTTAGACCAAAAGGCCATTGTGATCAATTGAAAGATTTCTATCTATTTCAGTACACTTTGGATCACACCTTTTAAACTGTAACACACTAATCTAAACACCAGGGACTCACTCAGGCATTTATCTAGTGGAAATAAAGAAAGCAAATAATATAGTTTTATTATAAATCATACCTAAAAGGCTAAAGTTATTTGTTACTGGTCTTGAAAGACCTGATCTGCATTTACTCAAGATTTTGTGTGTAAGAGATAAAACACATCCCTATACCTGTGGAAAGAAGTTGCTGACATGAAAATTGCTAATGAAAAACAAAGTCCTTGAAAATCTTATGAACATTTCATGTATACTGCATGGTAAGCAACTTCCTCCAAATGATTTTGATGGGTCTAGCTGGATAAAAAGGGGAAGTAAAATATTCTCAGTTCTTCCTGAGACCCACATCTTATCACACATAAGGCAAAAGGGATAGAAGATGGAAGGTTACCAGTCCGTGCTACAACCTGCTAAATACTTCGGCATATGTTGTATGCGAATCCTGCACATATATTTAGAAGCAGAGAAGGAAAAGACAGGGAGCTAAAGCTGGATACATCCCAAGGGTCTCAAATAAAGGTGGACTCACTGTGAAATGTAAGAGCTATAAAATTCAGTTGTCACACAAAAAGGAGCTTGGGCAGGTCTGAAGAAACCAATTTCAAAATGTTTGTCGCAGACAGAAAGATCAATAGGGGCAAGGATTTCCATGAATTGGACAAGTCTGATTTCTGGTGAAATTAGTAGCAGTCAGATTTTTATGGCTAAGCATTATACTTGGCACCCAATAAAAAACTCATTAATAGAAATACAGTGTGGGGGAGATCAAACCTATTCACAAATCCAAGCAAAACCTGTGGAAAAAAACAGGCAAAACATTTGGGGAAGTGTTTTGTTAAATATCTAAACCATTTCAGTGTTTACAAAATGAAGGTTTTTTTCCGAAATATTTGAATTTGACATTCTCAAAATGAAATTTTTCAGACTTTTACTTCTGAATCTTTATTCTTCATCAAAAATTACCTTTGTACAAACAAAAAATCCAGATAATTAAGTAACCCATAAGTATATAAATTACGGCTGGGTGGGAGCATGCTGAACAAAAGATTTTTTTTCAGTTGTGCCAAGAAATGCCATATATTTTTTGTTTGTTTCTTTCAGAACAACTTACACTAAATCAAATGCAGTTTTGGGTTAACCACTGAATGACTTCAAATATTCAGGTACACGTAGAAGTTCCCTGATGAAGACCTCCAAAGACTGCCAGCAATTGCCCTCTCACCTTCTTTCCCTAACGTATCAGAAATTATCAAGCACAAAAGCCTTACAAAGGAAATACTCTGGGCCTGATGCAAAGTCCTTTGAAGTCAGCAGGAGTCTTTTCATTGACTTCAAAGGGCTTTAGATCAGGCTTTATTACAACAGTTTAAATAGTGCAGTATGAGCACTGTGAATTGGGGCTTGGCACATGGATATTATGAAATCTGGTGTATTGAGTGCTTCTACATAAGACTGACCATAGTAACAGTGGTCTGGAAGAACAAACCTTAGATCCAATAAATTTAAATAACTAAATTATTAAAATTGTTAACCTTGGACTTTATAACCTTGATTGGGCTGTTAACTTTGATGGCAGGAGTTTAGCAGGCAAAGAAAAGATTTCATTTTTGAGTACTTGTAGTTGCCATACTACTGCTAATGTTCTTAGAGAAAAAATAGATTTGAAAAAAATTGAGCAGCTTAGGCCAGATTTTTACATGTTTTTCTTATTCATTCTACCTGCAGTTCATTTTAGCCCTGACTTTCAGATTAATTATTAGTTTCATGGGATATTAACGGGAGGAGTTGATCCTCTACATGATTATGAATAGAGGTGTCATACCATAGAAATGAGCGCTTTTGTCTTATGCTTTCACTTGATCTTTTTAAGAGTCTTTCACATTTCTATGTTTAGTTTTCTGCCATCACTTTATATTTCTCTTCCATACTTCTCATATTTTTAATATTAATTTAGTGTATTTTTAGCTTTGTTTTCACTATTGCATTTCAGAAAGTGCTGTGATATTTTCCCTTTGTATCTAGTCAACATAAATTCCCTCAACTTATAAAGGAGCTGTGATTAAATAATACCTGAAAGTATCATGAAATATTTATTAGTTGTCTGTATGTCAGAGCTACACTACGATACTCCCACAGATGATAATTGAGAGGCAGAGAAGGGAGGTAACCTGCACACCACTATCAAATTTACTAAGCACAGACAGGGCATAACTGCAGTTCCTAAACTGCACCCTGATTCAGCAAAGTATTTGAATCTATATTTAATCTTGTATGTATACTTTGATTCCACTGAATCAGTGTGTAGCACAGACTTAATTTCTGTGATGAATACGGAGTAAATATATGCTTCAATGCAAGCATGTGTGTTACGTTTATCTATTGAATCAGTTTTCCATAGTGAGCTATCTCCTGGATATACCTTTCTCAACTGCTCTTTTTGGAAGTTCTTTTTTATGTTGCTTTTTTTTTCTTTTTCAGCCTTCTTACTTTTACTGTAAGAATAGAAATGATAACAAAAATAAATGCTCTGTAGTTGACTGGCACGATTCAAGAGTTTTGTAAAGAAATCCTGACCTTTATTCTAAGTTCTACAGGGAGAGTCTCTCAGCTTAGACTGTAATAAAATTTTCTACCCCTCATGACTCTTTTTATTACCTTTTACGCTCTTTTGGGAGTCAAGTCCATGTGCTTCACAAACTCTCCTGCACTCTAGATGCCTCACTGGAAATCACACAGTTTGACTCTCTGATGAGTAT
Organism: Opisthocomus hoazin; assembly: GCF_030867145.1. NCBI lineage: Eukaryota > Metazoa > Chordata > Aves > Opisthocomiformes > Opisthocomidae > Opisthocomus > Opisthocomus hoazin. The sequence continues at coordinate 51,828,703 of NC_134418.1, read as the reverse complement.
GTTTTTGATCGCTGTCCCTCAGTGTATACCATCTTGGCTGGATGGACATTGATTTCCACTGAGTCTACCCATTCCCCGGGGGAAGTGTGCCCTCACTAGCAGGTGGCCTTCTGTACATTTCTCTGGCCACTGGGCGGAGACAGCTGGTGAGAACCACCAGCTATACTTACCAGTGGCACTTCATGAGTGAATGTTGTCTTGCTAGAGAGAGGACACAAACAAATACATACTTTCTTTCCCACTTGATGATCCTGATGCTGCATTGTCAAATGAGTAACTAAATCCATATTTATCTATTGGTCATTTAATTTCACAGAGCACGTTATCACTTGAAATTCCAGAGCTGTGTCACATTGTTGTCTGAAAGTTGGAAGCATCTGTGTGGATATAGCCCTAATTTAGAACCCCACTGAATACACACATGTGAATTTGTCTTGGATTTGACATGTGTGTTTGTAATTCAAGTTGGTTGATGTGTCTTTACCTTTTCGCTCTGAGAAAGGCCAGGATTATTTATGAAACAGTTGTGATGATCTAACTCGTATAGTCTTATTTTAGAAAATACTCCCATGGGTCCTATTACTCTCCCAGGTGAAAAAAAAGACCCCCACTCTCCCCCAAACAAAACCAGAAAACCTCGAACTCTTAGAAATAAGACACCCTGATTTTTGCTAGGTATTTTCCAATACTACTTCTCTTTCTTCCCTGTTGCTGGTACATTTGATTTTACATGAAACAATAGAATACATCTTCCCCACACCCTGATTTCCCATTGTAAATAACTGATAATTTCTGATCGATTGAAAGGAAAGAATAATACTTGGACTCATATAAACTCCACTTCCATTTTTTCTGTTTACCTTCTTCTCTTTCCCTTGGGTTTGTTTGGGCCTTCTTTCCCCTTTATTTTCTTTTTTTTTTTCCCCTCATCTTTTTTTATATCTTTTTCATAAGCAACTGTCTATTCTTCTTTCTTCCACAGCCCCCTCCTTTTTTAAACTTCCCTGGTTCCATTACTCTTCCCTTCTACCTTATCTCCTGTGACTCCAAAATCTCATTTCAGTAATGCCTAGTATGCTGCTTTCACTCTCTGCCTGTGTATCACAATGGAATCAGTTCCTCAGGTTTCTTGACCGAAGACTCTTCCACCTCAAAAAAAGCTTTGGCTTGAGAGTGATACTTTGCTGTATCAGCTTTAGTTGTCAGACACTGCAACAACTGGTGGCACATTGGTCTTACTCAGAATTTCTGTCCAAAGAAAGCAGTCTCCATTGCATATACTGTGCGTCACCAGAATACAAAACAAACTCTACTAATGAAACAAAAGATATTCACCTAACTACATGAATCCAGGAGCCAGCATAAGAAGACAAGGATGCACGTCTTGATAGAATGAGGAGTTATCACAGCTGTTAATTTTCCTCTAGAATCAGTTCTGAAACTGTGAGAGGTAAATAGATACTTAACAAAGAAAACTATAAAGCAGCACATTAAAAGATTACACATTTTTGTCAGCAGAGCTTTAAAGCATTAGCCTTTAGGTCAGCAGAGGTCTGTGTCATTCAGCAGTTTAATCACATCTGTCACAATGAAAACCTCATCCTTCTCCTGTGTTCCACACAAGATTTCTGGGTTCTGCAAGTGATTTCACGGATCACCCAAACTTCTCAGAAATATCCCACTATTCCTTTTGGTTGAAATCCATCAATGATAAACAAGAAAGCATATATTTATTAGCTCCCATTACCATTAACCTTTGCAGCCCCGTTACAACTGGTAACCACTAGACTTTCGGAAAGGGGCATTTTCTGTCCAACACACGGGTCAGAAATGAGCTGCCTGTGAAGCTCAGGCTCTCCAACACATCACATACGATGGTGATTTTTAATTATGGCATGGGTTCATGAAACAAACTTATGAATGCTGTCAAGGTGAACAAGGGCAAGGGTAGAAATTTTACTGTACAAGCCGGAGCAGGCTTCAAGAAGCAGAAAATTCTTGGCAAACTCTGTATGATATCATGCCCATTCTGCCACTGGACAACTATCCCAGTGCAATCAAGGCTGTCTGGCCTCCTCTGTCTTCCTGTCTCTGACAGTACTTGGACTAGCAGAACTCTCTCTATGGCTTGCTAAGGTCTATGTACATCAGATGGGTTTACGATTAGGTCTTTGTAGAGGTGGGCTGTGTAGAAATTTCCTTTTTAGCTTGTGTGCGTGCTCCTAGCAAAGTTTCTGATCTTCTCTGGTGTACCCTCTTTTTTCCCTGGTGGTTGCCCAGAGGGTCTTTCTGTCTGTGTTTCACTCCTTGTTGTTTTCTGCTTTGACCTTATCCACCCAGTTTTGGGCAAGGGACCCATGTCTGACAGTACTGGCACAGGCCCGATTGTAAACTCTCTTTATTTTTCACAACACATAGAGTTTAATTAGCCTTTATGGCAGATCAAACCTGGATATGTTAGCAGAGGGTCATGATCAAAAGGCATGTGAAAATGTTTATGACTGACAGGACAACCTTCCATGACAACATTTAGTCTTACATGTCTGGGTGTCCTCCTGATACTCTACTGTTCTGATTTGCCTGCAGCCAGCAACAAAAGTGCCATGCGGCCACCCCTCCCCCGGCCGGGGTGCGGAGGAGAATGGAAAGAAACAGGCAGAAACTGGTGGGTCGAGATAAGGGCAGTTTAACAGAACAGCAACCAAAGGGAACAGCAACAACAACAATACAGATAAGGAGAAAACACAACACAAACTGCATGACCCACAGAGCCGCCCTCCACGACCGCCGCCGCGAGCTCCCGAGCTGCGAGTGAGTTCCCGCTGTCCCGCTCCCCCCCACCAGAACCCAGCATGACGGCACATGGTATGGAATACCCGGCTCTGTTTGGCCAGGTTGGGGTTGGGCCAGCCTACCCAGCTGTGCCCCTTCCTGGATTCTGGTGAAAATTAACCCTGTCCTGGCCAAACCCAGGACATTATTTAGAGCCCACATTAAGTACTGCGTACTAGGAACTGGAAGCTGCACATGTTCTGAAAGGATATTGAAATTTAGGATCTAATGACATTGATTTACTCCATTTTCCCTCACATTACACCAACAACAGATTCTCCCATCGCATTCTTGCACCAAGTCAAGATTCTAGATCTGGAAAAGCCATACTACTGAATAGGCCTACTAACTGTGTTTTATTATCTTTGCAAAATGTGATAGAAGTGAGTCTCTGAAAAGTGCTTGAGGTAAAATCTGAGCTCATTTGATTATAATAATAGTAATATCTGGTTGTTGTTATATAACTTCTTCATCTGTGCAAAAAGCCATATCCCATTCTCTGGTGAGAAAAAAAATATTTGATTGCCTTATCAATGACCCCTCAAATGGGGTCATTCATCCTCTCTCCTCCAGGGGAAAGGAACAGTTCCCCAAGAATAAAGAACTTACGGGATCAACAACATAAATAAAAATAATGTATTAATTCTATACAGGAAATTAGGGAATTGATATGTGTTCAGGAGGTCTCAGGACACAAAAATCTCCTTGCTGTGGCATTCTTTCTGAGAGGAGTAAGCGAGAACACTGTGGCGAAACAGCTTAATTTGAAGCTTTTTTGAAGGAGGTGCTCTTCAAACTCACCAAAGCTATACAGTGTAACTATATAGAGAGAAACATGTACTGAGAAATGAAAACGTGAAAAGCATTGGTAAAACCAGCTGCACTAGTTCAGCTCACAGATCTCATCTTGTCCCACTTTCTGTCTTGAGCGAAGTATACATGATATTTCTCTGGTTTTGGACCACTTGCAGAGCAGGGCATTTCCTGACATAGATCATCTGTTTGCTGTTTAGAAATGCCTTCATGGTTCTTTCTTCCAGGTCTTTCATCCAGTCTCCCCTTGAACTCATGCAAACCTCTTTCATCAACAAGGTCCTTTGGAAGGGTGTTGAACAGGTAGTTCTACTACATGTTGCCTGAAGAAACACCTGCTTTAATTTGTGCTGCAAGTGACTTTTTCTGTCCTAATTTGATTACTCTTGATGCTTGTACTGGAAGAGAGTGAACAGTCAATCTCTCTCCATCCTCTGCTGTTATTTTTGGTTTCATAACCACTAACATGTTTACCTTCATTTGTCTGTTACCCAGGATGGAGAAATTTACTCTACTCAATCACTCATTCCTTATTCGGGGGCTGCTCCAGAGTTTCAATATCCCTTGCTGTCTTAGACAGTAAAATTTAAGTGGTTGGGAAGCATGAGCATGTGGTTTTGCACAGGATGTGGGTTTGCTAAGACTCCTCTCTTCCAGCACATCTGGCACAGCCGTCCAAGGAAGCAGGCTGGGCTGACTCCAGAGCTCGTGATGGACTGACTCAGGCCCTTGGCTTTCATGCTTCTGTCAGTCTCTAGTACAATATTTACTCTGCAATGGTGTAGTCCAGCATATACAGATGGACAAGCCTGGACCCAGTGAGCGTGTTAGTGGGATGTTTTTTCTGCCCCAAACTGTTATCTGAACTAAGTTGTCCTGAGACACTGCTGGTAGAGATGTCCATTGTGTAGCCCTACCCTTGCTGGTTTAAAGCCAGACAAGAAGTTAATCTTATCTCTTCAACGTGCCTTTGTCTGATAAACAGGAGAAGGCTGTCAAGAGCAGAAGTTTAGCTGATGTATTACTAGCCCAGTGAGTAAACCATGAAGAAATGCTTAGAGTTGCGAAAAGAAACACATAACTAGGGGAAAGGCAATTCCAGCAGGGAAAGATCATGACCACCGACTCATGGACCACCCACCCCAATTATACCACTGATTCAAATGATGAAGTCAAAGAAGAACAACTAAGCTTGTGTACTAATTTACATCCTGGATGAAGAGACTTTAACCAACCATTTAATAGAATAATAATGCATATGCATTAGGAAGTTGAATATATCAATGCTTTGTGTATAAATTCCTGCTAATTTGAAGTTGGGGTGTGCTGTTTTGAGACAGACACCCACTTTTGTGCAAATATGCAATAAAATATCTCTGCCCTTGGGTGTATTTTGGCTCATCGCACACTAGGTAATGGATCCAGTTTCAGACAACAAAATTGTCATGGAGACGAGGAGACGTGAAACTCCAGGAAGAGATGCTCTGAGCTACTGAGGCAGATGAGATGGGTACGAAGGATGGAAGTTTCCTCTGTCCAAGCCTTTTGGGCACATCCTTAGCAAACTGAATTACTTTTAGTGACATTGTGTGGAATGGTAATATATGAGCACAAAAGAAGAAATGCTGATCAGCTGCTTCTAGTCTCATAGCTCATTATAATACCATGGAGAAACAAGCAAAGCGCTTATATGTGTTATTTGCTTTCTGTCATGTTGGTACATTACCTGAAATGCAACAGTTTCCCAAATACAGAGCACTGACACTCAATTAAACAATTAAGTTGCAACTTTTGAATGCAGTTGTTCTGGTATTTGCTGACATATCTACTTAAATTTGCCTAATTATACAATGACTTACTAAAAATTTCTTACTAATGTAATGAAATTGTCTGTGCCATTTTGAACAAGGTGAGCTTTATAACCTGGGGATATCCACTTGTAGAAAATAATTTATTATTTTTTTCTTTCATCTCAGGCTATTTCTTCCCAACATGAATTATATTATGAAGGTGGAATCAGCCATGCATCATGTATCTGATTTTGCTCCTTTTGCAATCAATTCCTCTGCAGTTTACTTAGCAGAAACTACAGGTCCTCCCCTATGTACTGAACAGGTTCTGATTCAAAAATGGAGTTAGCCTAGCAGTTACACATGTTCCACATTATTTATTTCTGGAAATTAACACAGCCTGGTCAGAAGGTGCCATGATCGATATTAAATTAGGATTCAAATGGTAGATGGCGTAGAAGTGTACTTTTAACTGGTATGTGGGAGGGAGTTTTTGTTTTGGTTTTGTTTTTCTAGGTAAGCTTCTAATGCCATGAGGAATTTCAGTCCTTAAAATGGTGTTCAGTGTGTATTTAACTTATTCTCGTTTTAATTCACAGGAGCTCCAAACATGTGATATTCCAGTCTACAATGGCTGGCTTTTTATTTCCAGCTGCAGTGCTCTGCTGAAGATGCACACCTTTAATCTTTTGCAAAAAAGAAGTACATGGTCAGAAAGGGCTACAGTGCTTTCCTGAATAAGGGTGATTTCCTGAACCCGTGTCGCAGTGGTTTGAAAAGAGGAGACTCTAAAGCAGTTCCTTTGATAGCTCTATCAGCAAGAGTCACATTTTGTTCTTGGGGAAGCTGAGAAGCAGCTACCGTGACTCCAAACTTTATGACAGATAATGCTCAGACACATTACTTGGGAAATCTCAGAAGGGAAATGAAGGCAGTATTGACATCCATATTTACTTATCCATAAACAGCTCATACCCATCCTTTAGCAGTATTGTCACTGTAGCTGGGTTACAGGAGAGTTAATACCCTTGACTTAGGCACAGGTTCAAGTACACCAGCTTTTCTGTAGATCCCTGTGTTTGGACATGGTTTTGAAGACAAAACAATGGGAAACTTAAAACTGACGAAAGTTATGCTGACACAAAATTATTTTGTAGGCTCCATATAATTTAATTAACAGAATAGTAGTCTAGTCTTCTTTTATTAGGCAAATCTAGTACTCCAAAAACTAGTGCGACCTTGAAAAATTGCTAACTCCATTGAACACCTTTATGGAAGAGTTTAAATAATTCTTACTCTGAAAGAGGTGCCTTTGTCCCACTGTTTCCTCCTACAGTCACACAGCACTAATGTGTTGGGCAAAGAAAGGTGCTACAGAATTTTCTATTTCCTTTTCTGTTTCTTCTTCTTTTCGATTTCTAGTGAAGTATCCTTGTGTGTAAATTACTTTCAAAACTGACTACAACACACCTGGTCTGTACAACTATCCCCATCCCTTGCTGAGCAGGGCACTGAGGTGCCTGAAGCCAGAGCACAGTCCATGCAGTCAGTAAAGACAGAGATAAATAGGAAAAAAGGACAAACTGTAACCAGTGACTAATGCTTCTCTCCACCTCCCCCTGCATTTTATCCATCAGCTGCAACCTCTGGTTTCTCCTGGGTTTTTTTTTCTACGTGTGATTCTCTCAGTTGTGCATCTGACTGATTCACTTTTGCTGACTCTGTTGTTTGCTTCTCTCATGCACTCTTTCTGTCCTGTGTTCCGCCTTTCTGAATGTCTTTGAAACACTTTTGCTACCATTAAAATATATACATTTTTTTCTTTATTGTTAGTGGAGTTATCTGCTGTGTTAGGTGAATGATTTACTTTTGTTTTGTACTGACTATCTCTTGCTTTTTGCTTTCTGAGATTGGCAGTAAGTGCCTTTTGACTCATAGCTAACCAGTACTAAGACAAAAGACAAGATACTCTGGACAACTAGAGGTCAAAGCTGCTTGTCAAATCTGACAGACAGCAATGGATTATGTAGGTTGGCTGTGAAAGAATTGAATAAAAGTATCTAGTTAGAAGGACATTGGCTGAACTAGCAGCCCAAAGACTATATTTATTAAGTGTTCACCACTCAGGCCCCTTTAACAGTCTTTAAACTACCGCTGCATCGCACACACTGAGAAGGGACTACAGGGAAAGACTGTATCATCCAGATCCTCTGCCAGGCTGGAATTAAGATCTCAAGGAGACTTGAATTAATGCATTTGATGTCTGTATTGTTTAACTTAAATAGATAAGAGACCAAGAGTTTTGGACTTTTAAAGGAAGAAGAACAACTATTTCCTTTGGTTTACACTAAAAAGAAACAGGAGCACTTCTTTTTTGTTTCCTTTGCAGAGGGATATAACATTTCAGGAAATTCAGTCATAAAAGACTAAAATGAACTCACAGAAGAGCTATGTCTGGAATTCGTAAAGTACAAAGGAAAAGGCAATTAACAACCCAAATCCTATTGAAAGTCAATATCCTTAAGCCGCTTTGAAAATCCCAGCATATAAAAATCGCTAAAAACATAATCTATAGTAAATGCGAGTGAAGTAGGGGAGCCAAGAAAAGAACAAAGAACAGAAGATATGTATTAGACAGAAATAGGTGTGGAAGTATGAAGTACATGCTGTACATACAACTATGATGGAATTTGTACATTCATTCAGGTTGTCCTTCTCTATCTCCTAACACATGTATTGTTCCCATTGCAAATGGATGTATCTTTTCTTCTTTCTTCTGAGTTATTTGTAAGTCTACTCCAAGTACTAGGACTTTATGCCTGTGGGCAGCTTGTTAATTACTCCACTGATTGTTAGTGGAGATACAGGCACAAAGCTGCTTTTTAAAGAGGCTAAGTAAGCAAACAGCAGTGGCTTTAACCTTGTGGAATTATTAGTAAAATTACGGTTTTACATCTAAAAATTAAGGTTTATATGAAAAACGCAGCAGTATCCACCCATCGAGGAAAAGCATGAAATCAAAAGGAGCTCTGAGGATGGGACACAGCTGCAGCAGGCGTGAGAGGAATCCCCTAACACAGCAACTCCCTGCAACATACCGTAGAGGATGGAAGGGAGTGAAGACTCCGTGGCCCTGCTCCGTGATGATAAAGCGGGAAGAAATGGTTCTCTAGAACTGATAAGCAGCTCATCTGGCCCCCTGAGCCAACAGGTTTTCGAAACCTTGCCAAAGTGCTATCCTCTCGTGAACTTTGCTCCTTTTAATATCATTTTAATACCAAAACACACCTCCATCCCGAAGGCTACCCACCTCCGAGGTGCGACCACCCCTCTTCGAGTCTGCGCTCTCAATTTTTCGTAAATTATACCTTTAAATGTGAAGCGAGAAAATTTTACACCAATCATGTTAAAAGGTATGTGTGACTACAGTCACTCAAACTCCACCTTAAAGGTAGAAAGGATATAAAAATAGCCAGGGAAATGGGGGATTTTCAGAGAAGAAGATAACACCGTAGATTTTCGGAGGAGAAGAAGATTACACCGTGAGCAAGTCAAGGGAAACTCCACCTCAGACTGCCTCCGACAGCTGGGATTGGCCAACGGGCTGAGCCTTGCTTCTCCTCCTCTTGGGATGCCTTGGGTGAGACTTAAACTAAGTGCTTTTCTCGGGAATAGTTACTCCCTAATGTTTATAACAAGGCTGTATTATTTATAACCTTTTCATGGGTTTTATATTTGCACGTGCTTTCTAGCAGACAGTCACTATCACCGGCAATTCAAAAAACCTCTGTACCTGTTGCACAAATCAAACCGCACTGTTTAAGTAGCCAGTTGTCACGGTTTCTCACTGAACGCGACCAAATGCGGCCATGCTAGTTCATGAGCACGACTGGACTGAAGGTGCAGACTGCTATTAGTGTATCCAGAATCGTGGTAGTTTAATATACATATTAAACGCGACTGGACTGGTAGTGGCAAATTGGACATCACTCAGAATTTAAACCTAGCAGCACCTAGCCTCTCATTCCGTTGAAGAGCGTTAGAAAACAAGAGGGTTTATTTTCTGCCAAATTAATGCAACAAACCTCAGTATCCTGAAAGGTAGTGGTCTCAGGGCTCGACGTTATCAAAGCACAAGAATTTGTCTGGCTGTCTTTTCTTCCCAGCAGTATGCATACTCCAACATGCGAGATGGTTTTTGTTGTTTTTTTTTTTAAACAGGGTCTTTCCTACTCTACCGTGTTTTTAAAGGTAGCAGTGTCTGCCACTACTTTTTCTTCTCCACAGCTGATGCCAGGTCAGTCCCCTTGAGCTATTTGTTGACAATTGTGGATTCTGTTATGGGAGATGAAAGCTGATGAGGGTTTTGAAGAATGCAGGTTTTGACAGGAGAGCCTGAATCCTCCATAATTTGTAGCTGAGGCACATGTGACTTTTAGAGGAGCCGAGAACACAGGCTTTATTGCTGGATGATGTGTGCAACCCTCTATTAATTAAATAAGAAAACACTTTCCACAATCACTTGCCAATTCATCATATTATTGTAAGGGGTGCAGAATGCCACTTTCATGTAGACCATCTGGAAATACTTCAGCAGTTATCAAAATCTTTTTGCTTGAATTTTAATTTCACTAATAAATGTTATCAAGTAATCACAAAAAAGGTTTTGGCATGATTTGTCTGTTGTTTCCTTAGAAATAGGACACAATAATTTCCTAATAGGATGCCTTTCCACTAAACAAATAGCATTCTGGTCATAAATCAGTAGAATAGAAGTGCAGGAATTGCGTGGATTAAGATACAGTCATAAAACCAAATCCCAGTACAAAAACAAGTGGTCGTTTCACACTTTTAGATGATACAGAATCACAGAATCACAGAATCACAGAATGGTAGGGGTTGGAAGGGACCTCCATGGGTCATCTAGTTCAACCCTCCTGCCAAAGCACGGTCACCTACAGTAGGCTTTACTGGATCTTGTCCAGGCGGGTCTTGAATATCTCCAGAGAAGGAGACTCCACAACCTCCCTGGGCAGCCTGTTCCAGTGCTCCGTCACCCTCAGAGGGAAGAAGTTCTTCCTCATGTTCAGAAGGAACTTCCTGTGCTTCAGTTTGTGCCCATTGCCCCTTGTCCTGTCACTGGGCAATACTGAAAAGAGCTTGGCCCCATCCTCCTGACACCCACCCTTGAGATATTTCTAAGCATTTATAAGGTCCCCTCGCAGCCTTCTCTTCTTCAGGCTGAACAAGCCCAACTCCCTCAGCCTCTCCTCGTAGGAGAGATGTTCCAGTCCCCTCACCATCCTTGTAGCCCTCCACTGGACTCTCTCCAGTAGCTCTTCATCTTTCTTGAAGTAGGGAGCCCAGAACTGGACACAGTATTCCAGATGAGGCCTCACTAGGACAGTGTAGAGGGGAAGGAGAACCTCCCTCGACCTGCTGGCCACACTCTTCTTGATGCATCCCAGGATCCCATTGGCCTTCTTGGCAGCCAGGGCACACTGCTGGCTCATGGTTAACCTGTCGTCCACCAGGACACCCAGGTCCCTTTCCGCAGAGCTGCTCTCCAGCAGGTCCACCCCAAGCCTGTACTGATGCATGGGGTTGTTCCTCCCCAGGTGCAGGAACCTGCACTTGCCCTTGTTGAACCTCATCAGGTTCCTCTCTGCCCAACTCTCCAGCCTATCCAGGTCACGCTGAATGGCAGCACAGCCTTCTGGTGTATCCACCACTCCTCCCAGTTTGGTGTCATCAGCAAACTTGCTGAGGGTACATTTTAACTCTTCATCCAGGTCGTTGATGAAGAAGTTAAACAGGGCGGGGCCCAGTACTGACCCCTGAGGGACACCACTAGTTACCAGCCTCCAACTAGACTCAGCGTCGCTGATGACAACCCTCTGAGTTCTGCCATTCAGCCAGTTCTCAATCCACCTCACCGACCATTCATCCAGCCCACACTTTCTGAGCTTCCCTAGGAGGATATCATGGGAGACTGTGTCGAAAGCCTTGCTGAAGTCGAGGTAGACAACATCCACGGCTCTCCCTTCATCTGCCCAGCCAGTCATGTCATCATAGAAAGCTATCAGATTGGTCAGGGATGATTTGCTCTTGGTGAATTTATGCTGACTACTCCTGATAACCTTCTTTTCTTCCACTTGCTTGTTGATGAACTCCAGGATAAACTGCTTCATCAGCTTTCCTGGGATGGAGGTGAGACTGACCGGCTTGTAGTACCCTAGGTCGTCCTTCTTGCCCTTTTTGAAGATTGGAGTGACACTGGCCTTTCTCCAGTCCTCGGGCAGCTCTCCTGTCCTCCAGGAGCTCTCAAAGATGATGGAGACTGGCTCAGCAATGACATCCACCAGCTCCCTCAGCACTCGTGGGTGTATTCCTTCGGGGCCCATGGATTTGTGGACGTCCAGATAGCTTAAGCGATCCCTCACAGAGTCCTCCTCGACCAAGGGAAAGTCATCCTCTTTGTAGGCTTCCTCTCTTACCTCCAGGGCCTGAGATTCCTGAGGTCCTACCTTGGCACTGAAGACTGAAGCAAAGAAGGCATTCAGTAGCTCTGCCTTCTCAGCATCCTCCGTCACCAGGACACCCTCCTCATTCAGCAGCGGCCCCACATTGTCCCTAGCCTTCCTTTTACTACTGATGTAGTTGAAGAAGCCCTTCTTGTTTTTTTTGACATCCCTTGCCAGCTTCAATTCCCGGTGGGCTTTGGCCTTGCTCGTTGCATCCCTGCATGCTCTGACCACATTCCTGTACTCTTCTCAAGTGGCCTTGCCCCTCTTTCCACATTCCATGGACCTTTCTCTTCCACCTGATCTCCACTAGAAGCTCCTTGTTTAACCATGCAGGTCTCCTGCCTCCTTTGCTTGATTTCTTTCTCAGGGGGATGCACTGCTCCTGAGCATGGAGGAAGTGATGTTTAAAGAGTGAGCAGCACTCTTGGACCCCCCTGCCTTCGAGAGCCCTGGCCCATGGGATTCCTCCCAGTAGCTCCTTGAAGAGGGCAAAGTTAGCCCTCCTGAGGTCCAAGGAGGATCCTGAACTCCACCATTTCATGGTCACTGCAGCCGGGTCTACCTCCAACCTTCACATCCTCCACCAGTCCCTCCTTTTTGTTAATACAAGGTCTAGCAGTGTGCCTTTCCTTGTTGGTTCCTCTACCACTTGCATCAGAAAGTTATCATCGATGCTCTGGAGGAACCTCTTAGATTGCGCCTGCCTAGCTGTAAGGTCTTCCCAGCTGATGTCGGGGTGGTTGAAGTCCCCCATAAGAACCAGGGCCTGTGACTGTGAGGCTGCTTGCATCTGCCTGTAGAAGGCCTCATCAATTTCCTCCTCCTGGTCAGGTGGCCTGTAGTACACACCCACCGTAATGTCACCTGTATGAGCCTGTCCCTCAATTCTAACCCACAAGCTCTCAACTCTTTCCTCATTTGCCCCCAGGCCAAGCTCAATGCATTCCAGTTACTCCCTCACATATAGAGCAACTCCACCACCTCTCGTTGTTGGCCTGTCTTTCCTAAAGAGTCTGTAGCCATCCATGACAGCATGCCAGTCATGTGAGTTGTCCCACCACGTTTCTGTGATGGCGACCAAATCGTAGCCGTCCTGCTGTATAATGGCTTCCAGCTCCTCCTGTTTATTGCCCATGCTACGTGCGTTGGTATAGACACACTTGAGCTGGGCTGTCAATCTCACCCCTGACCCTGGCACACCAATCCTGGGCTCATCCCTAGTGAGCTCGGCGATGTCCCCTTCCCCCTTCGAACGTAGTTTAAAGCCCTCTCAATGGGCCCCGCCAGCTCGTGGCCAAGAATCGTTTTTCCTCTTTGATATAGCTGGAATCTGTCTGTTGTCATCAGGCCCGGTGCTGTGTACACCTCCCCATGATCAAAGACGCCAAAATTTGACCAATGGCACCAGTCCCTGAGCCACCTGTTAACCAGGTGAGTTTTCCTGCCCCTTTCAGTGCTGTTTCCTGCCACTGAAGGGATGGAGGAAAACACCACCTAATAATATAATGAACATACATTCACCTGATATTTGGGGGGGACTCATTTTTGTTATGGGACAAGCAAGAAGAGTGAACCTAAATCTTTTTGCACTGACTAGGTTATTTAGCTTCTGCCTTCTCTCTTTAGGTTTTTCCTTACATGGCTATTCAGTGAAGACACTTTGTGTTTCAACTAATTTGCTTTTTATAAGACTAGGTAGATATGATTTCGTAATTAACCAGAATGTAATGAAATCTGGTTTATAATTTATCATGATTAGCTTAATATTCTATTTAATGAGTTTTAAGATTCTACCAGAAAGCAGAATGCACATCCAATGAACTGTAGAAATGCCTGTGAATCCCATTTGCTAATAGCTGGAATAATAATATTTTCTTGCGTTGATGTACCATTTTGGATGCTATTATACTTCATATGTAACATCCAGGAACCACTTCACTAACCTTAGTTCTTGTATTTATTCATGCACAATGTGTCAGCACTACAGCAATTGTGGTTTTCTTCCTGTATCTTAATGAAAGGCCTTATCCAAGACCTTCTGAGGCCAATGGAAAACTTCTCATTGAGCTTCCTGGGCTTTGGATCAGGCCTACAACTTACTGCCGGCAAGATAACAAGTATTCCTAAATTACTGAACCAGCATTCTGACAATTACAATAACTTTTTATTTTCCCAAAGCAAGTGATTTTCACTAATTATGGCAGTGACTACAGTATTCAGGTCCTAGCTGGGAAATTGTTCTTGCAAAGGAAAAATGTTGGAACATATCTGCTCAATTGCAAACAAGCATCCCGACATACAGTCAGTTTAGTTTTCATGAGTCTGTTGGGGAGCTTTGTCATTTGTTGACCAAGCAAGTTTTAAACAGGCTGAGTGATGATGCAGACACACCGGAAAATATATACAGAACTGTCTACTTTGCCTTTCTTGTCCATTGAGACAAGGTTTGCTGAGGTGGGTTACTTCAGTTTAATTGAACTTCCAGAGGTTTCTAGGTGGATGACCGCAGGGTCAGAGGCTCTGAGACTCCAGTGTCTGTGGCTACAAAGTCTGCTGCCAGGGACCATAAACAACGCTAGGTTTTAGATGCAAGTCACTGGAGTTTACCCTTCTAACAAGGCAAGGTGCAGAGGTGGGGCATTTGCTGTCTCCTTTTCTCAAAGCAAGCACTACAGGAACATTTAAAGATGTGATGATAATACTTTGGCAGTAGTAGACATCTGCAGGGCAATGCTTACCCTGCCACGAAAGTATCCACTGAGCTGTGCAGTCATATTTTGCCCTGAATATCATTAGTGGTTCATGAAAAGAGCTCCCTTGGTTTGGAGCTAAAGCATTACTGTCAAGTGCTTGATATAACTGTTGTCATGTTTTTTCTGATTGTAAATAATAATGTCATGTTTAGCACAGATCTCTGATATTTTCATATTGATAATTTTACAATGGGTACACTGCAGTTCCTGTTTAGTCTCTTTTCTCAAGCTACAAAAAAGCATCATTAGTTGCAGCAGAATAACACAGAAATAAGAGGCTGAGTCCTGACAGAAAACAAACTTTTCAGCTCACCACATATTTTTGCTCTTAATTCATATTACCATCCCATGGCACTCTGAAGGACCAGCAATTTGGGAAGGACTCAAGTTTGGGATCTCCTAGGTACTTAAAGACCAAGGTATTCTTACAGTGTAGAAGATGCGGCTTCAAAGTAAACATGGTTTTGAAACTTTGGGCACTCATCCCTTGGATAGCGAACAAGCTCTCTTTTTGAATATAATCTGAAAGTTTCTAAGTCATTGGAATGTAACATTTTGTAGCTTTCACTGGTTTCCACAGTGGAATTACGAAAGATTTCCCTTTTATTGTTTTTTCACAATTGAGGTACAGTTGTACTATAAGTGTAAGAATAATATCAAGAAAGAAAAATATCATTACCAGTAACTAATTGATTCATCCATTTGTATGGTAGTAATGTGTGAGATCCCATTGTACTAAACACTGGACTACTACTATTAAGAAGATTGGTTGTTGCCCAGAGGCCTCTACATTCCTGATAATCTAGTTAATGTCGGAACCTCAGTGATTTTGGGAAGTCTACTCAGGCAAGGACACTAAGATTTGCTTGTTGCTCTAAAACTTATAATAGGAAATTTTCTGAATTTACAAAAATGAATTCACAATTCGCTATGCTGGCAGTTCATTCAAAATGTTAACCTGACAAGAACAGTTTTTTCTGAAGTATTTCACAATACGTTCTTTTGGTCTTCTTCAGGCTTAAGAGGTTATGAGATATGAACAGTACTGTTTGTTGCAAACATAAAAAAGAATATTTAAAAAAATGATATATGGGTTTGATTTTCTTGCTTTGGGGCACAGATTTATTCCCTTGTTTCCCCATAACTAGGTTTCATGATATCAAAAGTCATGTTAACGAAACAGTGTCTAGAGATAAATGGGTAATGACGGTTCAAAAATTTTAGAAGCAAAATGAATGCTGACAATGCATGTAAGATGTCAAGAACCTTGTCTTGACAAGAGTCAAGGTGAGAAGGATTATAAGAATGAGCTTTTCAAATATATTTTAAACTTAATTTGCCCAAATTCCATCTAATAGGAGAGAAAAATCTCTGAAACATTTTCTCTTAAAAACTTTACAGATATCAGATGAAGAAAATTGTTTCTTGGAGTGGCTTTACGTTTTCAAAATTGCTTATTTCTAGCTGAAACAATCACCACTTGTGGCCCTGCTGATACCTTTTGTGATGAGGAACAGAAGCTTGTTGGTGGGGATGCCTTGCAGCAGGGTTATCTCTGCAAACTCTAACAACATGGAGATCTCTGAAGTGAGAGTCAGACAGGGCTGTCTTGGAGCTACAGCTTGTGGAGCATGTGGAGCTTGCTAGGGAGAAAGCCATATAGCCTCTCCTTAGGAGCTCATTCACAAGGAATGTCACACAACATTCCCAGCTGCAAGCTCTGTCTCACAGATGACACCACCCCATGTTGTGGAGAGGCCCAAGCTTGTGACAATAACTTCATTACATTGACTGCTGCAGCTCAGCTGGTCCTGCTGCTCTGCTCAATATCATAGCTCCCATCCACATGGTGCCATGGAAAAAAGCTATTATATAACAATTCCCAGCAAGTTCAGCTTGAATCAAACAGAATCTGGGTCACTTTTGTACAAGCTAATGTTATGCAAATTTTGACCCGCCACTTATTTGTTGAATTTCCTCATGAAGCAGGTAGAATGGCAGAGTGGTTCAGTGCAGGTCAGGGCAAAGCTGAAGCAGTGGTCATGTGTGTTAAGACATAACATAATATTAGAAGTTAAGCACCTCTCAGAATTTGCAGCCTGGATTTACCTATTTTACTAGCCTCTCGTTTTGTCTAGCTCTGCAGTAGCCAGGCTTATCAGATATTCCTACTGTCTGGCCACATGAAGTTGTGCACGTAACAGAGCAGTAAACAGGACAGTGCTTTCTCAGAATTACAAGAACAACTGTATTTGAGATGGACCAAATTGTGATGACACTAGTAACGGTGTTTTTAGAGTTATTAGTGTTATTAGTGTTAATAGTGTCCTGTCAGTCAGACTATAACCACCTTGGATCATGCTTTACAGACTGAAAGAGAATTGTGGCCTCACCTCTCCCAACTGGCAAATACAACACTGAGCAGCCTTGGCATGCTACATATGGAGAAGATTGAACCATGACAAAGGAGGAGGAGAGTTTCCAGCTTGGCAAGCCCTGGAGTCATGCATCTGTTCTTATCCTGAGCCACCCAGGATGATCTCTAGCTCTGAATCCTTCTTTTCCCCTGGCACCACAGGAGAAGCCCATTACACAGCACTATCTCTTTCCTCAACATCTCCCCCAAGGTATGAAATGAAACAGCCAACTTACTTTCATAGCAGAGATAATTATCTGCATGTCATCCATCAATGAGGCCATATAAGAAATACAAATGAAGCAGATTTGGTCTATCGAGCAGGAAAGGGAAAAGGATGAAAAGTAACAGTTCGTTATTATCTGACACCCTGCTGCTGTTCCTCCATCACTCTTCAAGTCAAAGCTTACCATCCCAACATAAACAGTTCTGTGCTTTTTGCTACAAACTGAGCCCTTACTGGTGTACTCAGCAGCCTGGAGGGAAGGTCTCTGAGGCCTTTCTTTCCTCACTGTCTCTAATATCTCCAGCACGTAATGTAGACCCAAGAAGATGCAAGTAATGTACAAATCCTCAGTGATACTGCTGTCCTACCAGCTGACCTGGGTCAAATATACTGCATTGTTACCATAAGCCTCTGCAATGGACGTATGGCATGACATAAGGGTTGTTTCACAAATGTTCACCTTTGTTACCACAGTCCCCAATGCACTCAAGACTACAACAAAGGCATAACTTGAATCTACATTTTAGACACAGGTTCATGACTCTCATTGCCATGTTTTCCTCTTCAATGTCAAGCACTCAGGCAAAATGGAAGATGCATATTCTGCCTCTTGTGCTCTGCCTTCTTTGTACATCACCCTTCAGTGGGAAAGGCTTGCAGTTGCATGAGCCACTTGGATTCAGGCACAGCTACATTACATCTGGGGGATAAATTTAAGCCTGTTATCAAAACCAGACTTATTCTCTGTGAAAACTGTGATTCTCCAGGTGCAGGTGGCAGGTGGTATTGGAAATATATTTTGCATTTTGTAGGTTGGTTTGGCACTAGTCATGCCCAGAGAGGCCTTCATGTACAGGCTGGAGTACACCAGGTGAACAGGGCTTCTTGCACCTGTCAGCCACACTACAGACATACACTACAGAGTCTCCCTGGCAACAGCCATGTGCCAAGAAGATATCCACAATCCTTTCTTCCCTGAAGTTTCCTCATTCATTCTTGCTGTCCCCTCAAGCCCATTGATAGGGTCATGCTTTGTGAGCAGAAAAACTGGTGGCCTGTGCCATTTTTATGCCTGTTATTTACTTTAGACTATCCTCTTTTGCAGAGAAGATGGAAAAATACAAGTTCAGAAAGCTTTCTTTGGAATCATAAATTATTCCTTTGAGAGTATAATGAAAGTTGTGCTCATCAAATATGGAATAAAAATTTAGTAGCAAATAACATTTAATTTTTAAAGTATATTTGATAATTAAATTTTAGTTTGGCTCTGCTGCGTGCCAGAAAGCATGAAAGAGTATTTGTTATGCTCCCAGCAGAACTTCCCTATGGACTATTTTCCACACTGGTGGGAGTGAGGCTGAGAGAGAGAGAGACTAACAGGACAATCCCAAACATGGATGCAGGCTGAGTGATGGATGGATTGAGAGCAGTTCTGTGGAGAAAGACTTCGGGGTACTGATGGATGAAAAAATGAATAGGAGCTGGCAATGTGAGCTTGCAGCCCAGAAGACCAACCGTATCCCGGGCTGCATCAAAAGCAGTGTGGCCAGCAGGTTGAGGGAAGTGATTCTGCCCCTCTGCTCCACTCTGGTGAGACCTCACCGGGAGTACTGCATCCAGCTCTGGGGGCCCCAGCATAAGAAAGACCTAGACCTATTAGAGCAGGTCCAGAGGAGGGCCACAAAGATGATCAGGGGTCTGGAGCACCTACCCTGTGAGGACAGGTTGAGAGAGTTGAGGTTGTTTAGCTTAGAGAAGAGAAGGCTCAGGGGAGACCATATAGCGGCCTTCCAGTACTTAAAGGAAAGATGGGGAGGGACTATTTATAAAGGAGTGTAGTAATAGGATGAGGGGTAATGAGTTTAAACTGAAAGAGGGTAGATACAGATTAGACATAAGGAAGAAATTCTTTATGATAAGGGTGGTTAGACACTGGAACAGGTTGCCCAGAGAAGTTGTGGATGCCCCCCCCCCGGAAGTGTTCAAGGCCAGGTTGAATGGGGCTTTGGGCAACTTAGGATAGTGGAAGGTGTCCCTGCCCATGGCAGGGGGGTTGTAACTAGATGATCTTTAAGGTCCCTTCCAACACTAACCATTTTATGTTGATTCTGTGATGATGATGGTTCTTCCCAGATCTCAGTAACAATAGGCCCAACAACAATTGGCTTAATAAAATAGCTGTTTTAATAAGTTAGAATAATAAGAAGAGTATAGACAGCAAGAAAACTTTATGTCCTTTCAGATGCTGGGAACTCCACTTTCGTGCAGCATCGGGCAGACAATGTGATGGAGTTTCCCATAGCGCAATGTGCAGAGCAGATCCGTTTTGTTCATGGAGATGGATGTTCCTTCTATCTGGTCCATCAAGATGTTGTATATAATTTCATATAAGAAAACAACTTTATTCCTAAAGGATGTTCACATGAGAACTTCCTACCTTGAGATAAAGTCTCAGTTTCAGACACTTGTACTACCAAGATTAGTAGAAATTGCATAACTCCTCAGAGAACCAGTCAATCAGTAAGGCAGCACTGAGGAAGTTTTCCTGAAGGAGAAGATTTGACACCTTAGTATTGAGATTGAACACTAAGCTTCTGCTCAGCTGCAGTAATTCTTGGCACCACCTTTCCGTGACTGCTTTCCAGTATAGATTCACATGTTTGATTGAACAGAGAACGTCACTGGATCTACACTCCTGAAATTGTAATCCAACAAGGTAACCCAGTGTCAGATGTGCACAATACTCATCTTAAAGCTGATCTGTACTTATATAGGTGCATACACTGCCCTGAATCAGGACACAACAGATAAATCCAACTCTCAGTGGTGATGCTGGAGAGTTTCCTTTGACCACAGTGGATGAAGTGCAACAAGAGCTGTTAGTAAGCTCTAGAAAGGAAAATGCAATAAAATCACAGAAAAGTTCGAAACAACTTAGTTTGGAGAAAAAAGGATAAACACCAAATCCCCCTGCAGTAATAACTATTTACTGAATTATTAACTTATAATTGGAGTTGCAGTAGGTAAAATATTTAAAGAATTTTAAAAGTATAATACTAAGCAAGATTTTTATTCTACCAGTAGTCCTTTTTTCTGCTATTTTTTGCTAGATATTATTTCACAAGCAAAACTCATAGTTCGTCTTTCAAATTGAGTATCTTTCTGCTTCTTCTGGGAAAAAAAGAGACAAAGACAGTTCAGATGGTTTGGGACCACAGTTACTGGAGTGCAATCTTTCTTTCGGGTATGGGAGGAACCACACACACAAATAACAGGGGGAGAGGAAGAGTAAAGATTGCTCCTTTTCGTATGCAAGCCTTACCTGCAAAATCACACTGAGCTCCCTGACAGACAGAGAACTACAAAATCTGGAGGCTAGAGGTATTAATAAGGTATTAAATAAACAAACAAATTACTTAATCCGGACACCTCTTCTAATATATCATTCTGAAAATCTGCTTTCAGAACTTACAATCATAGCTGTGAAGAAGAAGAGAAAATGCTTCAGTGCTAAAGAAAATGCACTCTCATCTACGCAAGTCACAGAGCATGCTGTGATAATTTTATATCATAACACAGCATAGGATGCAGTGTGTCATGGAATAAAAATACAGATCTGATTAGATATATGCAACAGCTTTGTGTACTTAATATCCAGTCCGAGAAATTAGTGGTCATTCAGCATGCTGGTTCTGTTCCAGCAGTGGGAGTTTTCAATTTTTAGAGCTAGCTCAGATCCAGGGATAATTTAGTATCAGCACATTTCTGATTGAAGTCCTTCTCCCACAAAGCATCTGACGAGGCTAAGAGGTTCTTTTCTTCTGCTGTTTCCTCACAATTGATTTCCCTCCTTGCTTTGCATTTTCCCATAATTAATATTGTGTCTTTGCTAATTTAATGCCATTCTTTCTTCTGCTTGTGTATAATTTCTTTCCTCTTAGCTAAAAAAAAAATCCTCCCTGGTGCAAGTTACATACAAGAAGATTGATATTGAAGAGGATGCCAGAAAGAAAAAATATTTTCTTATAATTCCTGATTCTTCTCAAACCACTCAGATTTCAATAACATTTTCTCCCAGTATTACCAATCTTCCTAACCCTGTGACTGCAGTTAAAATCCCCGTATGGACAAGAGTTCAAAGACATAAAGCAAATATTCCAGGCAGCAAAGGAAAGGATTTCACATCTATGACCAGTTAATGTTTCTTATGTTTCCACTGCTCTGTCAGAATGTGGAGTTGCACTTACAGAGCCTTGTTGGCAGTGCAGACTGACAGTGATGTGCTCTTTAAAAGGATCTGCACTGGAACTGAGCCTCCACAGCCATAGTTTGATCCCTGCTAGTTGATCAAAAAAGTGTGATCCTTTTAAAAGACTTGCGCTGTTGCTCCCCATCTTACTGTCTGACAGGAAGAACATGTCCTGCCCAGGTCTCCCAAGTACATTTAATCAACACATTGAGGACAGAAGCAAAGATGTTGACAAGAGAAGCAAGGGAACATACCAGTCATGAACCCAACCTTGATAGTTGCCTACTTTCATGTAGTTGGCTTAGGGCAGCATTTAGCAAGGGGATACGAGATGTGCAAATGTAGACTTACCCTTCACTCTGAGCTGCTCCCCATTATCCTTCATAGTCAGTGCAAGGACATACTGCATGCTGGTGGGGGCACTAGCCTTTCTTCAGCACCACATGGTTGCCCAGCTTTGACTATGCTTGGCTTTCCTGATTGTTTCCTGGCAGCGTAGTCCTGTCTGCTGTGGGGCTCTGCAGTGAGCATAACTACCAAACAGTCTTCAAACACAGAAGTATTTTACTATGCTGAATAACAACGTCAATGTGTGTATATGTGTTTATGTACCTCTATATGTGTATGTACACATTCTCTAGCAGTTTTCTAGCTGCTGCTTTTTTTTTTCTTTCTTAACCCCTTCTCCCCAGAAGCTACCATGATGAACAGGGCATGAGGGCTAGAGGCTTAACCTTGGGAATACCTGCAAGGAGGGAAGTGAATGCCGAAAAGAAGAATGTAATGGAGAATGCACTTAGGCGAGCAAATGACTGAACCAGTGACTGGAACAACTAGGTCTCTGCTCTAGATTATTATAAATGAGATGCTATGCTTCATTGACTAAGTTTAACTTATTTGTTTAAACATCAGTATTGTTTTCATGCTACACTTGCCTAACTTAGCTGCAACTTGCTATTTAATCTATAAAGCCATTATTCGCTGAATGATAATTGGAAAGCAGCAAGATACTCTTAGTATGCCTCAATTACTGCCTTGCACCTGATCTGCACAGGGAGGATGTACGGTCCTACCCTACTCTGTTGCTCTCAGCACCTCATATCTAACCCACGACTAACTTTGTTGCCTCTGTTTAAGAACAGAACTGAATGTGTTTCCACTGATTTCCAGAATAAACTGTACACATACAAAGCTGTGTTTGCCTTCCCCTCCTTCTTAGTCCCAGGAATCTAAAGGAGATACTTGGCTAATGGTTAATTAAACACTTCCATTGAGCAATGCAGAGCTTTGTAAATCCACGTCTTCCTTGCTGCATAGCATACGGAATCGGCTGAAAGTTTTGAGCTTGAATTTTTCCAGGTTGGAGACTGCATTCACACAACTGGAATCTTTGAAGTAAGCAGAGATAAAGCAAGCCCATAGGTTCTTAAACCAAGGGATATGAAGTGGAAAAAATCCATGACTGTCCCTTCAGCAGAGATCTGAAGATACAACCTTGACAATGAGGTTCCATGCTGGTTCATTAGATCCCTGATCATTTAAAATGTAAATCCTTATGAAAGCATAAAGAGCTACAGCAAATAGAAGGAGTGGGTTCCTTTTTAATAAATTAACATGCCATCTGCCTCTCTTCTCCCAATGAATTGAACATTGACGTATTTGTTATTAGCACTGACAAACAGCACACTCCAAGGATACAGGACAGCAAGATACAGTGGATTAGTTTTACATGCCCTGCTGAGCTAGCATGGGGCCAAAAGTTGGGGCATATTGGCTTTCTGGCAGGGCTGTTGTGAACTGATAGGAGTTCCTACCCAGGAAAGCACACAAGGATGGATAGCATAGTCATAGAATCATAGAATCATTTAGGTTGGAAAAGACCTCTAAGACCATAGAGCCCTACAGTAAACCTAACACTACCAGGTCCACCACTAAACCATGTCCCTAAGCGCCACATCTACATGTCTTTTAAACACCTGCAGAGATGGTGAGTCCACCACTTCCCTGGCCAGCCTGTTCCAGCACTTAATAACTCTTTCAGTGAAGAAACTTTTCCTAATATCCAATCTAAACCTCCCCTGCTGCAACTTGAGACCATTTCACTTTGTCTTATTGCCTGCTACTTGGGCAAAGACACCAGCACCCACCTCCAACAATCTACTTTCAGGTAGTTGTAGAGTGTGGTTAGGTCTCCCCTGAGCCTCCTTTTCTCCAGACAAAACAACCCCAGTTCCCTCAGCCGGTCCTCATTAGATTTGATGTCTAGACCCTCCCCTCACCAGCTTCATTGCTCTTGTTTGGACACATTCCAGCAGCTCAATATCTTTCTTGTAGTGAGGGTCACCTTGGTATATGTACATTACCACAAAAACCTGGGAACATTCTCCTGAACCTGCAGTTACACCACACTGATGGTGGAATTTAACACTCTGACAGGGGAAGGCCATGACTGGATAGGAGAGGGGCTCTTTCTAGCTCACTTATTTCTTTACTACACTCTCAGCAAGGAGCACAATAGATGAAAAATATATGCCACTGGAGGGTCGTGAGACCCTCATAAACATTCATCTGTGGGAAATATTTGGCTTGGAAACTGGAAGAGGGACACAGTTGTCTTTTAAAAGAAAAGCTTGTCTACTTATTGAGAGTCTTTTCAACTCCTTCTTTACCAAGCAAGTTGCTGGAAGACAAACTCGTAGTTTCAGCTCCTTCTATAGTGACCCATTAGAGACACACTTATACGTTCAAAGTGGTCATATTTAGTGTTTACAGACTGTAACAAATGGAACCAGCACTGTACCTCTGCTTCTTAAAGAATAGAAGAAGTGGTAAGCTATTTCTTTACACTACAGGGGAATTCACTTCACTGCAATTTCGCGGATCTGCACAGGAGGGAGACACAATTTACCTCTTAAGGCAGTAACCGAAGCTTCTCTTGTTGCTTACATTACTGGATCACACCAGTGGGCTACTTGCAAACTTATGTTTAGGGATTCTGTGGTGGACCAAAAAAAGACCCACAGGTCTGCCCAAGAAACATGCAGAAAGCATCTATACATATAAAAAAAACAAAATTAAAGAGAAATAATTCCTTTTTGAGGTGGTTTATGAGTTGTTTTAGGGAGCATATAGTAACCAAGTATCACAGTTAGACTTTCCTGCATAAGCTTATCCATTTTCCTGGTTGAACTTTACGAGGTCATTTGTTGAGAAATGTGATGAAGATTCAAAGGATGTATGAGACACTGCCCAACTGAGTTAAATACTGGCTGAAGTCAGGTCTGATTCTGCCACTGGTTCTAGGAACAGGGATTTCAGAGGGGACTGGATGTTGTTCATTTGCAGTGATTCACAGTGACAACAGGAGAACTTCTGTCCTGGAATTCTGTTGTTTGTTATGGGATATATGAAATTAAAGAAAAAGCAGACTAACTAAATGGTCCATTTAGCAGCTTCAGGCCTGCAACTCCATAAATATTTCATACTGTTTAATCTGGTGACAGCCACACACTAAAAGCTGTAGGACAGTAAAACTTTTTGAAAATCTTCTCTAAGTCAGTCTGAGAAACTGAATTATGCTTATTAGAACAAAGAAGAGAGATACTGGTGTGTGTTCACTGACTGCAAAAAAGCATGGTCAAAAAGGACAATTAAATTTTATATGGAAAATTAACAGTTCAAAGATGATTTGCAATGTTAGAATCTTTTCACAGACTTTTTTAGTTTATAAAGAGTTCTTTAAATACAGCTCACTTGCTTTTGATGGAAAGACCTATATCTTCCTGTTTTTTAACTGCCTTTCCTTTGTTACACTCTCTTTCTCCAGAAAAAGCAAGAAAATGAAAAGCTGAGATAAAATGAGATATTCCCAATTATTTTTAAGCAAAAACATTCAGAAGTTGCAAAGGATGGTTGTCGATATTGTTTTCAATGTTGTTGCAAAACAATGGCATTCAAAGCAACATTAGTTCTTTTGCAGAAAGTAATTGAAAGAAATATCATTGCTACAGGGCTCTTTTTGATCAAAATTCACAAACAAATAAAAACCACAAATTTCTACCTGCTCTGCTAAGATATTTTTCAACTTTATTTAAGGGTCAGTGGTTTGTCATAGCTGCGGAGTAAGAAGGATAAGGTTTTATGCATCAGTTTATTTTCTTACGTGGCCCAAATGTTCAGTTTACATGATTCCCTGGTGACCACCACATCAGACTGGAAAAGATTAAGTTTCATTATTAAGAACCTCAGCCAAAAGTAGACTTCTCACTGGCTATGCCAAGTTTTGATATGACTCTCTGTGCAGAAGTGGAGCATCATTCCAAACAGTTAAGTTAGTTAAGCTTCCAGTCAAGCACTTGAACACTTGGAAAGAACATAGATTAGCAAAGAAAAGCAATGAAAGTAAAATAAGTCTCTAAATCCTACAAAGAGCAAGAAGCACTGCCAGTGAGGATAGAAAGAGAACATTCACTAAGTCAATGTAAGCTTGGGAAGAGCCATAAAGCAACAGTGTTGTAAAGCATGAACATGACTGAGTGAGTTGTAAGATTAAAGGATACTACAGGGCTGGTTTAGCCTTTCCAGGATATCTCCTGATTCCTTTCACGAGGGATCATCCACCTTTGGTTGTTTGCTTTCTGTGCTGCACAAAGCCAGAAGTTGTTCAAAATAAACAGATAATTGGGTCAGTAGGGGAATCTTAGTTGCAGAGCTCTGTGCTGGAGTGAAAGGGATAGGCAAGGTTTTACACAGAAACATTTTCTGTTCCCTGCTACAGCAAGGAGCCAGAGTGCTTTTGCCTTGTAAACAAGAGACCCTTACAGCCCAAAGAGCAACCATAATTTTCTGCTCTGCCTGACTAGGGGTTATTGTACAAGCATTACTCTCTTCTCTCTAAAAAATACAGCCATCTTAAGGTACAGCTGTCTTGCTCCCAGTTAACTGCTTTGTCTCTCACTAAAAAAAATAAAGAACCCACACACTTTAGTAGCTATGCAGATCATTTGGTTCTGGGGCAAATATATTAAAAACTCCAGGGAAAAGAACATCAATGCTGAAGATAATAACCATGATACGAACAAATGAATTATTCTGATGTTTACAGACAGTATAATTTACAACAGTATTCCTGATGTACAGCAAAATTTCTGGGCAGAGGAGATGGACAGTTTCAGTTGCAGGAGCAACCAGAGAACCAGATGCATGCAGACACCAGGTCAGGTGAGACACGGCATTGCTTCTTCCTGCTGTCCTCAAAGATTGGATTTAGCTTGCCAAGGTAGATGTCTGGGGTAGGTCAGGTGACAGGCACCTCAGAAAATCTATGCATTTCAAACAGCCCTACAACAGGAGGCTCCTAGCATCATCCATCTGTGAAGCAGCCCTGCAACCTCCCTGCTCAGTTCTCTGAGGAAGGTATTAGGGTCCAGAGATCCTCAGCTGTGCGCTAAGTGGAGGTGAAGTATGCAGCTTGTAAAGTGTATAGGTGATCTGCTCAAGTGTGAAACATAATCACAAAAAGACAGAGAAATTACATGGTGTAAAGGGCCAGGATGTCCTGAAGCCAAGTGAAAGACGGGATCAACAAGGAGGAGGGAGCAAAATACGTGAAATTGATGAAGTACTACTTCTTAGAGGTATTTAGGTTTCTTAGAAGTCAAAAGATGTTTTGATTTATACAAAAGTGGAGGAGGAATCCATGGATTCTTGTCACCCTTTCCTCACTATATGCCACTACCAGAGATCTGCTGGTTACCTCCAAACTCATCACAGCTGGCAGGTACAGAGGGTAATCAGCTGGAAGTTGTGAACCATCTCAGAGATGACACTCAAAACAAGTGGGACTTCCAGTGATATCAAAGGACATTATTTTGACTTGCAGATGAGTTTATCTACAATAATATTAATTATTTCAGCATACTGAATGCACTAGAATATTCACTAAAGATGGAGATGGAATATCTCATAGAAAGAGTTTGCTTCAAAAATTCGCAGTATCTCACAAATTTTGTCAGGACAGCAGAATAAGCCATATGATAGTGTGTCCAATCAAAATTGCTCTGTTTTCTGACATCTATTACTTGCAAGAAATTGTTCATGAATAAGCCAAAGACTAACAATTATTTACAGACACTATTCAGTGAGTAATTCTGAACCCCTTTGAAAAAATTGTAGTCATGTTGTGAATATTTCACTAATGGAAAACAGCCAAGATTTATCAAAGATATTAATTATAAATTATTTTCTCAGCTTTAGTCACAGTCTTCTTCTGGAGGGGAAGGAAAAGATTGTCTGCAGTGCTCTTTAATCTCTCCTCTTTTTGTAACATTACTGATTTACTACAGAGATGGTTGTGTAGTTAAGGCAAAGGGCATGGGACTGCTTAGATCACTTTCTTTGGAGGACTCTTCTGGAAAGCCTTTGGGCAAATCAAACAGGTATGACCAGTCCCATGTAAGACCTTGTACCAAATTATTGGCTGACTGTACAAACCCCCTTCTTCTCCTAGAACTGAATTAGGGACTCTGAATTGGCGGCCCAAGATCCATGCACTATACACCATATCAAGCTGCCATGTCTAGTTAGACTGGATGCTCTTTTGGGAGGGCACTGTGCTATGGCTAATTAGGTACAGATCTCAGGTGGTATATTCATGGCCACCACAAAGACGGATGACAAAATGCTCCCTGATAAGCAGCTAACCTCTGCTCTGAATCTACCTACACCTGGAAACAGCACTTGAGCTATGCTATTTACTGTTGTCCAACTCAAGGCAAAAGTGCTGTCCTTGGACTATGCACAATCACTATACCCCTGCAAAATGGGCTGAGCTGGTTGGTCAAGTTCCTGCAGGCCTTAGACCCAGATCTGTTTTGACAATGACTTTCATGTCTTTCTCACCTAGAGCTTAGTGGGAGCAAATGAAATTACTGTGTGCTGAGGCATAATGTCACTTCTGCATGCAGTCGAGGGAGAATGGAGAACACAGCTGAGAAAAATTCCCCGAAACAGGTACATGAAAGAGACTGAAAGACCTAGGTGGAAGGCAGGAGGAAGGCAGAGACATCCACTGTCTGACTGGAATGCCAGCTGTGCCATAGTGTGCCATGGCAGCTCGTACACAGAATCACAGAATCACAGAATGGTAGGGGTTGGAAGGGACCTCTGTGGGTCATCTAGTCCAACCCTCCTGCTGAAGCAGGGTCACATACAGCAGGCCGCACAAGACCTTGTCCAGGCGGGTCTTGAATATCTCCAGAGAAGGAGACTCCACAACCTCCCTGGGCAGCCTGTTCCAGTGCTCCGTCACCCTCAGAGGGAAGAAGTTCTTCCTCATGTTCAGAAGGAACTTCCTGTGCTTCAGTTTGTGCCCATTGCCCCTTGTCCTGTCACTGGGCACCACTGACAAGAGCTTGGCCCCATCCTCCTGACACCCACCCTTCAGATATTTGTAAGCATTTCTAAGGTCCCCTCACAGCCTTCTCTTCTTCAGGCTGAACAAGCCCAGCTCCCTCAGCCTCTCCTCGTAGGAGAGATGTTCCAGTCCCCTCACCATTCTTGTAGCCCTCTGCTATACTCTCTCCAGTAGCTCATCTTTCTTGAAGTGGGGAGCCCAGAACTGGACACAGTGTTCCAGATGAGGCCTCACCAGGGCAGTGTAGAGGGGAAGGAGAACCTCCCTTGTCCTGCTGGCCACACTCTTCTTGATGCATCCCAGGATCCCAATGGCTTTCTTGGCAGCCAGGGCACACTGCTGGCTCATGGTTAACCTGTCGTCCACCAGGACACCCAGGTCCCTTTCCGCAGAGATGCTCTCCAGCAGGTCCACCCCAAGCCTGTACTGGTGCATGGGGTTGTTCCTCCCCAGGTGCAGGAGCCTGCATTTGCCTTTGTTGAACCTCATCAGGTTCCTCTCTGCCCAACTCTCCAGCCTATCCAGGTCACGCTGAATGGCAGCACAGCCTTCTGGTGTGTCTACCACACCTCCCAGTTTGGTGTCATCAGCAAACTTGCTGAGGGTACATTTTAACTCTTCATCCAGGTCGTTGATGAAGAAGTTAAACAAGGCGGGGCCCAGTACTGACCGCTGGGGGACACCACTAGTTACCAGCCTCCAACTAGACACAGCGTCGCTGATGACAACCCTCTGAGTTCTGCCATTCAGCCAGTTCTCAATCCACTTCACCGACGAGTCATCCAGCCCACACTTTCTGAGCTTCCCTAGGAGGATATTATGGGAGACTCTGTCGAAAGCCTTGCTAAAGTCGAGGTAGACAACATCCACCGCTCTCCCTTTGTCTACCCAGCCAGTCATGTCATCGTAGAAAGCTATTAGATTGGTCAGGCATGATTTCCCCTTGGTGAATCCATGCTGACTACTCCTGATAACCTTCTTTTCTTCCTCTTTCTTGATGATGGCCTCCAGGATAAGCTGCTCCATCATATTTGCCAGGATGGAGGTGAGGCTGACGTTCCCTGGGTCCTCCTTCTTGCCCTTTTTGAAGATTGGAGTGACACTGGCCTTTCTCCAGTCCTCGGGCAGCTCTCCTGTCCTCCAGGACCTCTCAAAGATGGTGGAGACTGGCTCAGCAATGACATCCACCAGCTCCCTCAGCACTCGTGGGTGCATTCCTTCGGGGCCCATGGATTTGTGGACGTCCAGATCGCTTAAGCGATCCCTCACAGAGTCCTCCTCGACCAAGGGAAAGTCATCCTCTTTGTAGGCTTCTTCTCTTACCTCCGGAGCCTGGGATTCCTGAGGGCCAGTCTTAGCACTGAAGACTGAAGCAAAGAAGGCATTCAGTAGCTCTGCCTTCTCAGCATCCTCCGTCACCAGGACACCCTCCTCATTCAGCAGCGGCCCCACATTGTCCCTAGCCTTCCTTTTACTACTGATGTAGTTGAAGAAGCCCTTCTTGTTGTTTTTGACATCCCTTGCCAGATTCAATTCCAGGTGGGCTTTGGCCTTGCTCTTTGCATCCCTGCATGCTCTCACCACGTTCCTGTACTCTTCCCAAGTGGGCTGCCCCTCTTTCCACATTCCATGGACCTTTCTCTTCCACCTGATCTCCACTAGAATCTCCTTTTTCATCCATGCAGGTCTCCTGCCTCCTTTGCTCGATTTCTTTCTCAGGGGGATGCACTGCTCCTTAGCATGGAGGAAGTGATGTTTAAAGAGCGACCAGCACTCTTGGACCCCCCTGCCTTAGAGAGCCCTGGCCCATGGGATTCCTCCCAGTAGCTCCTTGAAGAGGCCAAAGTTAGCCTTCCTGAGGTCCAAGGTTTTGATCCTACTTATCGCCGTGCTCCACGCAGGTTCCTGAACTCGACCATTTCATGGTCACTGCAGCCGGGTCTACCTCCAGCCTTCACATCCTCCACCAGTCCCTCCTTGTTTGTTAATACAAGGTCTAGCAGTGTGCCTTTCCTTGTTGGTTCCTCTACCACTTGCATCAGAAAGTTATCATCGATGCTCTGTAAGAACGTCTTGGATTGTGCCTGACTAGCTGTAAGGTCTTCCCAGCTGATGTCAGGGTGGTTGAAGTCCCCCATGAGAACCAGGGCCTGTGACTGTGAGGCTGCTTACAGCTGCCTGTAGAAGGCCTCATCAGCCTCCTCCTCCTGGTCAGGTGGCCTGTAGTACACACCCACCGTAATGTCACCTGTATGAGCCTGTCCCTTAATTCTAACCCACAAGCTCTCAAGTTGCCACAAGCTGGTGCTCATATGAGGGCTAAATTTCTCCACAGTGCCTCTTGACCCTCATTCATCTCTCTGTTCTCTGCCTGCTAATAGACTCAAATGAGATACATTGGGAAACACACTAGGTGAAAATTAAAAAAGAAGACAATAATTTCATCCAGATGAGGAATAATATAACCACAAACTTTTGCTGAAAATTGCCAACCTGACAAGGATGAAGTGTTTTGTTCTATGATCTCACCTGAGGTCTATGCCTTACTCAGGACTGGATGTCCAGGAAGTGCACCTCCTTGCTCCCATCGCCTGTATGGAGCTGCAAAATTGTTTAAAGCACATCCAGCTAATCACCTCTTCCCCTGAACTACCTTCTCTGAGACCTGAAAATAGAGACAATTTAATCATAGTTCAGTCTGGTTCTGAAAGCAAGGATGGAATTTTCCTGCTCACTGGAAACAATGTACGTTCAGCTAGATTTCCATACAAAAATCCTTAAGAGATCTCTATCCAAACTCAGTCTAAAATGTTACACTTCAAATGTTAGGACCTGACATGACTTGACAAAAGACTTAAGCGTGTGCAGACTTCCATGGCAATCAAATGTAAGGTTAAAATACAATCCAATGACACAGATGTTACCTGAACAGCTAAATAGCTTTCAGTGAATATTCAATACTCAAAAGCATAGGATTTTAAGGTCTCATATCCAAAGATACCCACTTCTTGCAGTTCTATTGCAGTGTTGTGAATTATTTAACAGAAGCTTTCCCCAAAGTTTTACAGTCATTCTTTAGCCTTGCAAAGCTGACATACATTAAACCTGTGAAGACCTTCCTAGCACTGAACTCAGCATTGCTGAAGCAGAGTCTCTGGAGGATGGTAATTTGGGGGAAGAAGAATCATAGAATCATAGAATCATTTAGGTTGGAGGAGACCGTCAAGATCATTGAGTCCACCCATTAACATAACACTGTCAATTCCACCACTTAATCATGTCCCTAAGCGCCAAATCTATACATCTTTTAAATACCTCCAGGGATGGTGATTCCACCACTTTCCTGTGCAGCCCGTTCTAATGCTTTACAAACCCTTCAGTGAAGAAATTTTTCCTAATGTCCAATCTAAACCTCCCTCTGGCACATGATGGCATGGACTCAGCTTATGGTACAAGTGAGACAAAGTTTGTTTTGCAAGAAGTGTTTTATACATCTTTACCTGGACGTTAGTTCCCTGGGAACTTTCTATGCCGATAAGGCAGCTAATTGCATGAGGTTCTCTATTCTACTTCTGTCCAATCCGTAGCCATATCACATGCCAGGTCAGCCAATGAGGTTGCTGATCACACGCTGTCCATGCGCTGGCGGACAGTACACAACCGTTGTTTTTTAACTCCTTATCTTATACTCGGCTCCTTCAGCACATCCACAAAACCTGTTTACTTCAGCATTTTCTCTTCTGTTTATTACAGCAATCTGCTTTCATTCCGTTCCTCTACACCTCCCCTGATGCAACTTGAGACCATTTCACTTTGTCCTATTGCCTTTTACTTAGGAGAAGAGACCGACACCCATCTTGCTACAACCTCCATTCAGGTAGTCGTAGAGTGTGATAAGGTCTTCCCTGAGACTTTTTTTCTCTAGACTGAACTACCCCAATTCTCTCAGCCATTCCTCATAAGACTTGTTTTCTAGCCCCTTACACCAGCCTCGTTGCCCTTCTGTGGATATGCTCCAGCAGCTCAATGACTTCCTTGTAGTGAGGGGACCAAAACTGAATATTGGATTTGAGGTGCAACCTCAGCACTGCTGAGTACAGGGGCACGATCACCTCCCTACTCCTGCTGGCCACGCTATGCCTGATACAAGCCAGGATGCCATTGTCCTTCTTGGCCACCTGAGCACACTGCCGGCTCATATTCAGCCAGCTGTTGACTAACACCCCCAGAATATCTATTGCTAGAAGGATCTATTTTGCTAGCAGACTAAATCCCCAGCCACTCTTCCAGTGGTTTTTTGAAGTTTTTCAAAAGAACAAGGATGACAGGAACAATGTCACTCAGTAATAACTCTCTGTCCCTTACATGCTCGGTGCTGACCATACATCGAAAAGGAACTCAAGGTAGCTTACAGCATACTGCTATATTGCTGTTCTGTTGTTGCCATAGAGGAAGCATGTCTTATAATGCACACAGATTTGCCTTACACACAGAAAATCCCTGGGTTATACAGTCCTGTTGCAGATCGGCTAGTGAGAAGATAGGTGAGGTGACCTTCCCACCTGTTCTACTGTGGCACAAAATCTGGTCACTTGCTAAGGCAGCACGTGCTACACAGTCATGATCTACGGCACTATCATGGTAGTCACTATCGGAGTATATAATAAAAAATGCATCCACAACAGGATACAGGATAAAGGTTTGTACGTTTTACAGCCAAATGATAGCAATGATGCATTCAATAAATAAAATTACCATGAACATGAAGGATTTAACGGAGGGTGCTTCATTATTAAAAGAGACACATACACACAAAAAAAACCCCAGCAAAACTAATTGGCCTATTTTGTAGCAGGATAGGAATACTCATAATTATGCAGGGAGCATAGCAGTTTACATATCTACCTACCCATTTGAGGATATGAAACGTCATTGATAGAAAGATTCTAATTACAGTATACCCACCTTTGGTCTGGAAACAATTAACTGCTAATGAATGTTAACTAAGGCACAAAATGACTACTGAGCAAAACAGGCCGGGTAAGCGACCAGAATGACGGTGTCGAAATTGCTCTCCCTGCCTTGGCTGGTAACAGAGGATAATTGTGGAGAGTGCAGGCGGCACAAAGTAGAAAGGTGCTGTTTCAGCTGACAGGAAAGCATGTTTAAAATATTTCCAGAATGGTGGTCAACAATAGTTTCCACCACTGAAGGGTCAATTTGAGACAACCTGAACTCTGGCATAATGAAGTTGGCTTCAATAGCAAGAGGCAGTATTGCAAAGCTACAACAGAGATGGCAGAGCAGGAGAGAGCCTTAAGAAACACCCACTCACTTGGAATGATTCCCTTCAGTACGCTTTCAGATGAGATTTCCTCCCAAAAGAGAATTTCTTACTCAGAGCTCATCTCCAACGAACCTACCTTGACATTCTGTTAGGAATGTAATTTGAAACATTAAAAAAAAAAAAATCAGAAAGACATTTTGCAAAAAAAACCTTGGAGTTCTTACACGCTAACCAGGAAGAAGATCCCTGGTTTTTTTCCTCTACCTGGCACGTCATGTTGCAGCTATGCAAAAGTGATGATAAAGGGCCCGATCCGCTAGCCACAGTAACAAACCATTAACCACAGGAAAGAAGCCACAATCTCAGGGGCCCTTGATTGGTTGGAGATTTACCTGGTAAGAAGTGAGTGTCCCAAAGAATACAGAAGAAGATGATTTTCTAGGAGGTTTTCTCTTCAGGTGAAGCCAGGTTTTTTTTCTGCCATGACTTTCTGCTCCATAGTCCATCCTGCCTAATATCTTTCAAGCTGTGTGCCAACTCTCTGGCCTTCTGATTCAATGTCAGTCCCAAGGGGTGAGAAGTGCTTTTTTAAAGTGCCTTTCAACTCGCAAAAAGCTGAATAGCTGCTGTGAGCTTTTGAAAAAGTCTGGAGGCCTGGCCGTACATACTTAGCTCTGTCAAGTTTGAGGAGCTTGGTACACCAGTTTGTGGAAGAAAGCTGATTTGTTTCTCATCTAGAAACAAGTGTCTGTTTAGAACAAAACCACTGACATAAAAAGACTCCTTTTTAGCAGCACGAGCAATGTGGCAACACCACTTGCCTGTATGTTACTAATAGAGACTGAAACTCGTTGGGGATAAAAGCCTGAGCTCCGATAAATCTAGATGTGGTTCCTTGAAACCTTAGGTGACAATAAGAGTTTCTCGGCTTTTATTCTTAAACCTTAAACACATATGAAAATGCTTCAAGCTTAATTATTTCCCTGATATATATTCACTGCTTTATATGTGTTTCCGTGCTGTTTTATAGTACAGCATTCTGTAGCAGTAATTTTCTCTGTGACATTACTAAACACAGGACTCAGCAATCACGTATATAGATACAAAGATATATATATAAACACACACAGCAGAACACAAAGATTTAGAATCCCATTCACAACTTGTTATAATAGAATACATTTTTCCCTTTGAAAATCAATTAAAAACCACAAAATTGCAAAATGATCACTCAATATGGATACTTTTTTTCAATAATTTATTAGAAACCTCTTAAAGAAGTCATTTGTAGTACATTATCAACAGATCAGGCTATGGCAACCTGCTACCCAGAACAGCACATAAACAAAGTCATTTTCACTTAATGCATTTCTGTCTTTACTGTATGATTGCCCGAAAACTCTAATCAAACCTTTTGAGGAACTGAGAAGGGTATAAATAGGAAGGTATCCTCAGCAGAAGGTAGCAGGTATTTGGGTTGCCCCAGAGGAGCCCAAAGCTGCTGCTCTGTCCTTGAAAGCCCAGAGCTGCCCATTTTCAGTGGTGGTGGTGAGTATATCTTGTGTCAGCAAGTCACACAAGGCCAATCTGCCAGCTAGGACATGGAGGACAATTCTCTGTGACCCTACCTATTTCCTAATCTCCCTGCTCCCAAGCCTTATCTGCTAATTCCTGGGCAACGGTGTGTTAGAGAAGATAATGATGAAAGCCCTGCACCCTGCCTGCTATCAAGAAAGTCAGAAATGGGAGATTTAGGTGGAGTGCTTCTAGGTCATGGCCTCAGCTCATTCACATGGTGTTGGAATGTGTTGTCATGTACACAAAGCAGCAAAAGAATCAAGGCAAATTGGGGATACCATTTGAGGCAAGGAGTAATTGATTGCTAACGCATGTGCCTTTCTGTAGTGAAACATCACAGAACAATGTTCTGCTAGCAAATGACAGGGATTTAAGGTCCCTATTGCGTTTATTTTTAAATCTTCTATGGCGAAGGGAATGCTAATCTGCATGGAGTATTCTGCACCCGATTAATTTAATAGACTGCATTAGGTATTAGTGGATTTATTTTCTGGTTTATATATAAAATTTAATGAAATTCATGTTGTTTCTAGCTTGGAGAAATAGGGTGCCATTTGATTGGTATCTATAAGTCACTTCCTTCTTTTTCATACTTCAGTAAGACACTCTGGCATAGCTACAACATCCTGTTCCCTTGCAACTAAATGGACAAGTGCTTAAAAAAACACAGAACATTATTAAACTCACAAATACACACAAGCTGAGTTTTCAAATCTCCTTATTTCTGAAAGAAAATATATCTTGTCTTTATGTTTTGTTTTTGACAGGTAGAGCAATATAAGACTCTTTGGAAACTCAGAGTGCAAAGGGAAAATAAAAAAAAATAAACAAAACCCAAGTGCTTTTAATAGCCAGAGATTTAAACATCAGTTTGCTAGCACTGTTAAATCCCCCAGGCTGAGGAAAGGGAAACCACTGATAAATAGCTTTATAGTAGTGACCTGCAATGTTACATGTGGGTTAGCGAGCCAAGGGGATTTGCCTTTTTCTCTCTCATTAGAGCTGTTAAAGACTCTAGAAACCACTGAAAATGACACTGAGCTCTACAGATATGAAAAGAAGGAACCAAACAACTTGAATTAGTTTTCCTCAAAAATTATGAATGAATGAATCCTTTTCCTGTCCATTACATCAGATTGCAAAGTTTTAGCTAAGTTTTTCTTTTTTTGTGATTTAGGTTGCCTGGAGTTTGGATGGCAACGGGACAGTATACCAGAAATTATTCCCTCACTGTAGTGATGGTAACTGTTGACTCTTTGCTGATGTTCAGTGGAATACCTGGTGCAGCATACATGCCTGGATGGATACTTCTCCTGTATAAAAACCATCGGTATTCTGGAGATACGTGCAAGGAAAAGGGAAGCAGTCCTGAAAGTCTGAGGAGTCAGTGTTGGTTTAACACACCAGTGAAGGTGAGGACCACTGCAAGCTGCAGAGCTGGAGCAACAACATGAACTTGAACATTTTAGCCTAACTGATCATATGCTCTGTGACAGCAAAGCCGGCTCAGCTAATTTACTTGAAGAGTGCCAAACAGAGAGTTTGGAGACACATTCCTTTCATGCAGGTGCAAAACGTCTATCAGCAACCAAAGAGCTCCATTAGAGATTCCTTAGAAGAGGAAAACTTATTTGAGTGAGATATCAGACATCATGAGAGCTACCTCAGCCTTTGGAAAAAGGCTAGCAAGGAAGAAGATGTGTACACTTAAAAGATGCCCACCCGAGGAACACGCTACTATTGGTCATTCTTCTCTCTCATAGAAAACTGGGAGAAGTAGAGGACATAACCAGTGCTAACCAGCTGACTTAGCTTTAGAAAGTGTTTCCATTCAAGTAACCATTCCTCCTCAATCAAAGGACTCAAGCACCATGGTGATGAAGCAATATGAAAAACTAGTTCAGTGTCTTCCACTTAGCTCCAGAAGGAAGCTCAGTCCAGACAAGAAACTGAACCTCTTTCCTCTAACAAGATAATGCTGGATCTTGCCGCAGAAAAGCAGGTTTCAGCTGGGGTGATTAAATGTGTTAGAGAAAATCACAGTTGTAGACAGTGACATGCTTGTAGGATATGGCAAGTTCTTCCTGTTGGGAGCTTACCAGGTGGGGAAAACTTCCGCAGATGTACAATTTGCATGAAATGCTGCAGATTATGATAATTCTTGTTAAACTTTCACATATGAGTGACTGTGGGAATGGGGTTATCCTTGTCACACATGCATGTCACTAACATGCATTAATGTTCTTTCACTGACTTCACCTAATGTCATATGAAATACCCAACTCTTACGGGCCTCCATGTAGTCTCATCTTTGAGTGTCTCATATTCTAAGCCCTCAAAGAAGAAGAAACTGCATACTCCTATAATCTGTCCTGTCCTATCCTATTTTTATCCTCTGTACTGTGTGACAATAATACCATGAGAACCTAGTACGTATATTCCTTCTGCTACAGCTGGCAACAGTCAGAAAAGGTCCCTCTCCCTTATGTTCCTACTTGCACAGGAAAAGTTGTCTTCAAAAGAGGGACATCTGTTTCTTTCTTCTGCACACCAGGTCTAGAAAGGATTTTCAAGCAGAGATGCAGAGCTCTGCCTCTGATAGATGCTGGTGTCATCTTCAGCTCCCCATACAACTGCAGTGGATATCTAACTTGAGCATTGCTAGGAGCTTGGTGTAGAAAGGCTGTGCATGATGAACTATCTGCAGAACAGTGCAAGCAATTTTACTGGACCTACAAAGTTCAAAACCAAAGCTATATATGCTAGGCTACTTTCTATCAACTACTGTTTACATATGAAATGGAGATTAAAGTACCCATCATTCCTACAACCAATGACTTATCCTGCTCCGACACTAACCTTTGGTAATTTTACCCATGAAAAATGCTTGATGGGAGGTCCACAATGCTTTATGACATATTTTTATGTGTTTAACTCTTTTTGTCTAAGCTACCCATCCCTAAAGCTGCCTTGCTCTGCTCCTTTTTCACCCACTTTTTTTTAACCTTTTTTGAAAATTTTTTTACCCTCTCCATGAGTTAGACTTGACTGATGTGATGTATTTCGTCATCATTGCATTTAAGCTCAAAAAGATAATAAATGTATGCAGAAATAAAACTAAGAAAGATGGAGTTACTATAGGAACATATATTACAATTGAATCTGCTGTGACATCTAAAGGACATCTAGGAAGCGGAAAAAGATATTCTTTCTTGTCAGAACTGCTTGAGCTGCTCTTTACTTCTCCACTTTGGGGTCAGATTCTGCCTCAGTAACTGCTTCTTCTGATTTCACCACGAATACTCATTGAGTACACTGATCAAATCTGGTGCTAAGGATCTGTTTTGCGTAGGACTGTTGTTTTTCCTGATCCACATAAGGTGTGAATCAGACCTCATGTTTTTTGCAATTCAGATGTTAAGTGAAAGATTTGTAAGGTTTGGATCTGAACTAGATTAATTTCTTCTTTCGTTCTGTGGGTAGAAAAACAAGTAACCAAAAAGAATTTCAGAAATTCATTGAAAAATTGTGGTGATTAGAATATGTACAATTTAAGACAAAATCCCTTACTAGCACATTAATGTGAAATAAGTACATTCCACACTGGAAGGCAGAGATCTGCAAAATACATTAAAGCAACCAACATGAAGAACTTCCTAACTCACCAGATGGGGAAGGGGAATCCCGATCTGGTATCTGTTTTCTCTGAACTGCTTAACTACTCCTGATCCATCTCTCTCTCAGATACCACGTAAAAGTTCACTGTCACTTAGACCAAAGAGATTACATTTCTTTCTTTGTCAGTACTAGCCCTTCAGTCAATTTTAGACTGTGAAAGAATAAAGAGGGGAAGAGTGTTTAGGAGAAAGGGATTGTTTTACACAGAACTAGGCTGTGGAACAATGTGCACTGAGGTGTAATTTTAACAAAGGGTAGTTACATCCTAAAGCCACCAAGATTCTTTAATATGAATAGTTGTTCAATGTTACAAGCAGACCCTTGAGTATAACTTTTTAAAAGAGATTTGTTTTGGTGAGAAAAAAGTAACGGAAAAAAACCCCACCTCTCATCTTGTACTGATGAAACACTTAGATCTTTCAAAGAGAAAAATAAATAACTATTTGCTAGTTTTTGAAACTACTGAAGCAACATTTTTCAGATCCCATGCTTCAAAAAAAATGTGCATTTTTGAGAAAAACATGAATTTTCAAGAAAAATGGACTTTTCATCCGAATTTGGGATGAAATTTAAAATTTAATTCTGAGAAAGCTAAATTATAAAGGATTTGCAAAATGGCTCATCAGAATCTTTGAACTTTCTGAATTTCCATTATCTCATTTTAGGAATAAGAAAGGTGTTGTTACATAGAAGAAGATTTGATTCTTCCTGTGTTTTAATCTCATTTTTTTGCCCTGCAAAGCAGTGTCCATTTAAGAATAAGAAAAATAGTATCATTAAAATCTCACCCTGTAATTATGATGACTGGAAGAAGTGTTTGATCTCCTAAGATTATTAGAGGAGCCTTATTCTTAAGGTTTTTAAAAATTACTGAATTACTGATTTATACATGTCTGCTTTTTCTTATGGTCTTGCTTTCCTCTGGTAGATAGCCACAGTTTTACTCCCTATAGTGCTGCTAGATCTAGTGTTAACTAAAGCTCTGAAAAAAGTTAATGACCATGAAGATTTTCCTTTTATTTCACAGGGTCCTTTTATGGTAAGCTGTTCTGTATGCACATGATCTTTGTTTCTATATGGCTAACGCTTAAAATGCAAGTTTTCAGTAAAAGTTAAACATGTGCAGGTCCCACAGCAGTCTGGCAGGGAAGTATTCAAAAGCCCAGGGCTAGAGTGTGTCTCAGATGATCTTTCAATCTCTTCAGAGTTTAGTTCTAGTCAAATGCAACGTAATTTTGTTCCTTAAACAGTCTGTTCCTGGGCTGGGTCTGTCTGTTCTGGCACTGCAAACTGCCTTCAGCCTGCTGCAACTTCATTGATTTAATTCTGTCACCCCCAAATTTTGCTCTGAGACAGGGTTTTCTTCTTCTTCCAGAGCAAGGAAATACAGGTTTGAGAGAAAAATCAAAAAGGAAACAGCTGTTTCTGGTATGACATCTCCGGCAGAGTGTCTGCCTTTCCCAGCAGCCTGGTTCTCCCACAAGGAGGAACGTCTCCAATGTTTTCGACTGACATAGGTGGGAAAGCAGCCCCAGGTACCTTTTTTTTTTTCTTCTCCAGCTATTGCTATGCAACAGCTCTGTTACCTTGACCACATCCCTAAGCGCTGACCCAGGCTCCCACTGGTGCTTTCAGATGCAGACTGCATCTACTCCCTGTTACTATTAGGGTTAGAAACACACAGTTACTTACGGACTCCAGACATGATGGCTAGCAATGTGTATGTCAGTGGCTATTTTTGTCTGCAGGATACTAAAAGTATTCCCAGTCTGCCCAGGCAGAAAGAATAGCCTAGTCTTCCCCTCTGATCACCAGAATAAAGAATTTCAGGAAAAAGCCTAAAAAACACATTCTTAACTGTTTTTCTATGGATGGCAATAGCAAGTGATGGGACTTGTTTGTACGACTGTTGTCCCTGATTGCAGTAACATAAAACCCAGTGTTTCAGGCAAACTGCTATGAAATTGTGGCACAAACAGGGAAATGTTTGGTTTTTTTGTCATTGCCTCTCTCCATTTCAGGGATTAGCCTGAAAAAGCTGTCATCCATTGGCCTAAAGAAACTATATGCACATCTTACATCATCATTTGTCTCAAATCACACTAGTCTTCTCCTTCTCCTACTCCTCCAGACCTTCATCTTTAGAAGGACTGAAGGGCAAAGAGGTTAGGAGAACATCACCACTCCAGTGGTGTTGCTCAAACCTAACCTTGACCATGTAGCAGTGAAAGCAAGATAAAAACTTCAGAGCATGAGAGAGGTCAGTGGAAATCTGCTACTCTTTCACAGAGACTTAAATACGAACATTCAGCTATGATGTAGACAAGCGGAGTGTGCCATGGCCAGGACAAATACCACCCCACCACCATGTATCTCCTGAATCCTCACAATAAAATTATGGGGCTGCAAAGCTGTGGGAAGAAAGGCTTCATATTCCCTCCAGAAGGAGCCAATGGAACAGGTAGGTAACCTGAATTATGGCTGTCCTAACCCAGTCTGGTCTCAAACCCTGCCTGCAGAAATTGCACAGAGAAAATCTGCATAGCACTCGGCTTTCACACACACCAGACAGCAGACACGTAGCCATAGACTTTAATGTAGATAATCTTAGTTGCTTCTCCTTTAGTTCTAAGGATCCCCTGAATTTATTAGGTTGATTCTCTAGCCTTCCCATCGAAAAAAATATTCCTGCCATAGTGCCCTTGCATTGATTTAATCAAATGAAGGATGGACTGTCTGAAAAAGATAAAATAAAACAAAGTAAGACAATGTGCAAAAGGCCAATGAAGTTATGAGGTGAAACCAGTTATTTTACAAACTGTTGGGAACAGACAAGACTAGACAGGTGATTAAACCAGTGACAAAAGAAGTCAGTTTTGTCTAACATACTTCAGGTTTACTTGTAAGCTCAATTACAGCAAGCAGTGACAAACAGAAGATAAGGAAATATTTTCATCTTCAGAGAGAGAATAATTCAGTCACCACAGACCTGACCTCCAGTAATTTTAGATCTCTCATACATCTTCTCTCTTCAGGGAGATCACTCAGCAGTTACTATCATTGGCAAAAGAGGTTTGACTTCAGGAAATGTACGTAATTTATTGCCAATCAAATCAAAGTATGATAATGAGAAACAAGAACAAATCTAAAAACACCTTCCTCCTACCCCTGCCTTCTTCCCAGGCTGAACTTCACTCCCAGCTTCTCTACCTCCTCCTCCTGAGCAGCTCAGGGGCATGGAGAATGGGGGTTGCGGTCAGTTCATCATTCTTTGTCTCTGCCGCTTTCTCCTCCTCACATCCCAGTATGGGGTCCTTCCCACAGGAGACAATCCTTCACAAACTTCTCCAATATGGGTCCTTCCCATGGGCTGCAGTTCTTCACAAGCTCCCCTTGCATGGGTCCTTTACACAGGGTACAGTCCTTCAGAAATGGACTGCTCCAGCCTGGGTCCCCTGTGGGGTCACAGGTCCTACTGGAAAACCTACTCCCTCATGGGCTCTCCATGGGGTCACATCTTCCTGTGGGGCACATCCATCTGCTCTGGCACAGGATCTTCTGTGGGGTGCAGGGTGGATATTTGATCCACTGTCATCTTCCATGGGCTGCAAGTGGCACAACCTGCATCACCATGGTCTTCACCACGAGCTGTTCTGAACTCCCACCTCCTCCTCCATCTTCACAGGCCTTGGTGTTTGCATAGTTGTGTCTCTCACTCTTGTCTCTCAGCTGCTGTTGTGCAACAGTTTTTACCCTTATATATGTTATCACAGAGGTGTTACGCCATCACTGATGAGCTCAGGTTTGGCCAGTGACGGGTCCATTTTGGAGCTAGCTGGAACTAGCTGTGTCCAAGATGGGGGCAGCTTCTGGTGTCTTCTCACAGAAGCCACCCCTGCAGCCCACCCTCTCCTCTCCCTCCCACCCTCCCCCACTCCCCCCCAAACTCCTGCTACCAAAACTTTGCATCATAAACCAAATAAACATTCCCAGAGGATCTGTAGACATGAGTTAACATATGGAGACGAAGGTCCAGTGAGTCTGGGTTGATCCAAGCCACATGTAGGG
Organism: Opisthocomus hoazin; assembly: GCF_030867145.1. Taxonomy (NCBI): domain Eukaryota; kingdom Metazoa; phylum Chordata; class Aves; order Opisthocomiformes; family Opisthocomidae; genus Opisthocomus; species Opisthocomus hoazin. The sequence continues at coordinate 51,785,072 of NC_134418.1, read as the reverse complement.
TGGGACACAAGACAAATATCACAGATGCGGCAATTGTGTCAATGTCTAAATTAATTGGTTATTGATCAGGACTGGGCCAGAATAGGTCAGGTTGAGAAAGCAGAGAGTAAAGACATCCAGGCTGGTGCAGTCTGAATGGCTTCAGGTCTGGAAGCAATTGAGTTGCCTTCTCAAAATGTGGCACTAAAGGGTAGTTGTCTCAGTGAGGCAGGGACCACCTGCTGATGGAAAGCCTGTACAACACCAGCACAGTTTCCAATGCTTTAATACTTACCTGCAATTCATGTCAACATCTGTACGAGGGGATGTCAGGTCATTGCATGTGACCTCCAAATAGATGCTTATCTCTCTGCTAGCAGGACATATAGTTCTCAAATAAGGCAGATGTTCTGCATGTGGCTACGTGTCTGGGCAGGCAGATGCATGCAGTATCTGGTTACATTATCCCTAGATGTATGGTGATGTCAGCACAAATGTGCATTCCCACTACTGCTGTTGTGGGAGTTGCAACTAAGGATGGCAACTGGTTCAAAACCCGTGGGAATTTTGACTGAGGAAATGTCAGACCATGAGCAACAAATATTACTTTCTATACTGAGTTATTTTCTGTACATAATATTAATTCACTGTCTCATGGAAGTTCTAAATAGCAATGCAGTGGGTTGGATTCTCTCCCTTGCAAATGTGGTATTGAAGACTCTTTACAATCCCTTGACACAATTTCAGCCTTAAAAGATACATTCTGAGTTATTTCTGTTTTCTAACACCCTATCAGCATAATGAGACTTGTCTTTCAGTATCTGGGCTTCTTCCCTTCAGATCTCTACCAAAGCAATCCTGTACTCAGTACATCATTAAGACACATTGCAAGTGTGAAAAAAAGAAACCAGCAAACACCCACCACCCCCAAACCTACAGCCATTTCTACTGAATGTCTCTATAATCTCACTGTGTTACATTTTTATGGAAGGTTCTAGAACATTTATTGTTACCAAGATTATAAGAGTTGATGTCTGTGTTTGGAGAAGCATTTTTCTGGGCACATGCCAAGCTATCTTCAATTTCTGTAAAAGCAGTGAAAATTGCTACCATCACGATTGCCTGATTGTGGCCCATTACAAAGGAATTAGCATAAACCGTCAAGAGAAGCATTTCAAAGCAGTGCATTTTTACACAGTAATCTGATTTGGAGTTATCACTAGCTGAGGAAAAACTACATGTAGCTGAGGAAAAACTAGGTGAAGATTAACATGACACGCTATGTTAATACAGAGATAAACACTCCCATGCTCTGACCGGAAACAGTCAGCTAAATGCATTTGTCTCAATGCATTCCTACAGATCTGAAGGAAGCCAAGAAAGCAACAAGGACTGAGCTCAGGGGAACACCCTGTCCCATGACTGAGGTCAGCGAAAGTTAATCTATTATCACAGATCATCTCCACGTCTAGCACAGATGATAATTTCTTCTGAAACAGTGTAGAATATTTTTTTGAAGGTGAGGTCATGAGATGTTTCAAGCAACCATGTTTTCACAAGCTTTAAGTCTTTGTGGTTGCTGTCATGCTAGTTTTGAATTTTACAGCCTGTTAGGATGTGAAATATCATTTTCACCATCTCCTTTACCTCATTCCTGTAGCACATCTATGGTCTATAAAGGCAATCTGATAAAGAGCCTACAAATCTCAGGCTCAACATTACAACTAATCAGATTAGAGCATGCAGGAAGCCACTCCACAATACAGTCTAACTGCCTGAAACAGCACACAGCAAATTTTGTACAGTGTAACACAGCTGTCCAAGAATCATATCCCAGGAAAAAAAAAAAAAATTGGAAGATAGTAGTAATCCCAAGATTTTAAAAAACAGGAACAACATTTCTATAATTACTAAACTGATTTTCTTGTCTCACATACTCATCTGCTCCCTAAAGGCCCTACGTCCATCAATTGGTGACCAGCCACAGACTCCAAACCTCTGCGTAGCTGTCACCTGATCCACATGGTGCCCAATTGTTTTGGGTTCTGCCTGTACACAGGAGTGAAGCCTCCCACAAGATGATGCTGCACTATTCAATGTTCTGGACCAGCCCCTGAGCCACACAGAAAGCCTGGAGACCCTGAAACTAAAGGGAGGAAGATCCTTCTTGTTCTGCATTTGATTCAGAGACTTTCACTCAAACCGCAAAGACTGGTTCTGGAACAAGGATCAAAGCTAGGCTTCATCCCTCCCGGATTAACATCCTCAGCTTGTGTGTTCTTACTTGCTCCATCTTTGCTTCCCTGATTCCCGAAATGATAGCCATGCAGGACAAATATTCATCAAAGATTAAATCAGAGCCATTGCGGTTGATAGCTGTTTTGAAGGCAAAGAAACTCACTCCAAAAGCTTTTTGTGACCCCAGGAAACTGTCACATGCTAGAAACTGGCAGAACTGGAATCCCTTCTTTGAAGTGTCATGGGGTAACATCTGCCATATCAATGCATGGCAAGAGCAATCATTTTTCAAAGAGACACTCAGTGAAGAAGAGAGCACTAAGAGCCAGAACCACATGAAGAGACAGACATTGACTTCAGCACACTCCTGACAATGTAAACACATTCCCTGTTTCTGGCTGTCATCGATTCTTGTGGGAACAGGATGGTATTCTAGACACAGCATATAAAATCACATGTCTTGCCGCAGCAGCTAGAAAGATAACACGTCATCAGCATATCAGAGAAATTCATCAACACACAGGAATGCAGACACATTGTTTATACTCAGGACAACTCTGCACTGAATCACTGCAAGTATGGTGAATGAGGGCGAAGATGAGCAGTGTCAGTAATAGATGAATTTGCCTCAACAGGCAAATTATCAGTTGTACAGTGTCAGTGGGGAGAAACGAGATTATGAGCAGAGACGCAATTTAAATTGAAAAAAAGATATTTATCAAGCCTAAGAAGTCTTGGTGTACTCTGTTACACATGGTTTCAAATTGCCAAAAGGTAAATATAGTTGTGTTTTTTATTCTGTGGGGGTAGCTCTATTACTGGCTGAGTGGTTCTTTCGTTTAGGGCTGAAGGAGAGATTTTTGAAAGAATACATCTCCATGTGCCTCAAAAAACAGCCAGATACTACTCAGATGATAGAGTGAGATGCTTTTGTATATTTATATCATCATGGAAGAAAAACCCTATAAAAATGTCATTTTGCGGCAGTCTCAGAGTTTGTTGTGCTTGCCTCCTTCCTTCACTGGAGAACACCTATCTCCTGGTCCTCCCTACAGGACCTTCATGAGTCTTTTTTCTCCTCATCTATGAGACACAGTTGTTTAAAATAGAGAAATAAACATATTACCCTTAAAAGTGCCAAAATAAACATTGGTTTATAAATTGTTTCTACTTTGTTTTTTACAGGAACAACTCAGCAAACCCGAGACAAAATTTGGAAACTTATCAGTATTTCTAGATAGATTTTTTTTTTAAATGAAAATAAGCTTCAGCCAAAAAAATGAGCCCAAATCTAATGCTTAAGTGCTCTGTTGGATTGGAGACAAAAATGTATAAGGCTGAAGGTCACACACAAAGGGGTAATATTGGAGATGAGTAAAGAACCAGATGCATCCTGGTTGTCTGAATGCATGGAATTCCCTAAAACATTCCCTTTTGTCAAGTACCTTTGCAGAGAGATAGGCAGTAAGGCTACAGTTTAGTCATACTGAAATCCTGGACACAGCAGTCATCAAGATGGGAAGAAGAGAAAGCCAGAAGACAGCAAGGTTGATTGCAGCAAGGAAATGCAGGCAAGAACTAGTACCCATACTCCTTTATCAGTTTTTACCATGAGCTCTTCACAGAAATTCCTAATGCAGAGCTTAATTGCTGTTAAAGCAGTTGCATTAATGATATATGTGACAGGACCAGTATTGAGCACAAAGCAGTGGCTCCCTAGGTTGCAATCAGTGGCTTGTGGTCCAGGGCCCATGTGGTGCTCAGTAAGGGAAGGTTTCAGGTTCGCTGGACAACGGGAACACACGCTGCTCCTCAGCTATAGCCACATATATTCACATATAGAAACCTGGACATCTTTTTTCACCAAAGTGGACAATTAAGCAAGAAGTTGAACTCTCCTGGTGTCGTGGTGATGTTACCAAGAAAGAGAACCCAGATGATGTTCCATATTCTGATACATTCAGGCTTGGAGCTTGGAGATTGAACCAGATACCATGAAAAGACAAAATCATCTCAAGCTTATGTTCTTGATCACACTTTCACTTGTAATTTGGGAAATACATAGTAGTTATCTGTCTTACCCTTCAAAATGTAGAAAGAAGAAAGGGCTTGTAAGGAGCTCTAAGGTGTTGTGATATATTCTGGAAAGATTGGTCTGGGTTCACATGTGTGTGTCCTTCTCTGCTATTCCAACTGTTCACATCATAACGCTCTGTTCAGAATTAGAACAGCAAGTTATAGATTGTATCAGCTGCACCTCAACTACTCAAATATAAAGGCAATATAATTTATGCAGTTCTAACCTAAACCAAGCCTTTACTACCTTTAGAGTATCCAAACTCCCTATAGTGCCCCTCTATATCACTTTCTGAAGAACTCATAGCCTTAAAGCAGAACGATGTCCCATTGTAAAGTCCTGTTCAGCCCTTCTAGTGAAAGGCTGATGTACCGTCAAGCAGCCATAAAACAATTATTTAAACACAGTCCATACTATCTTACATTCTAGACAAACGTAGAACACAGTAATCACTGTTGTCAAAACAGATACTTGAATTTAGATAGCAAAACTTTTATGTTAGTTACCTTAAAAAGTAGTGCTTTAAGAAAGTAATCTACTTACTGAAATTATGAAAGACTTTGTTCTGCACACAGAAACCTATGGCATTTTTAGATAAGCTAATACAGGTGCATTAGCTTGGGAAATACTGCTTGATTTAAAAAGACACCCGATGTCTTTTTAGTCAGCTTTTTGGTCAGCTTTTCCTATTAGAACAGCAGTAACACACTGTCTAGATGTGAATGTCAAATCCTACACGAAGTCAAGGCTGCAGTCCCAAGGGCACTCAAAAAACACATGCAGAAAGAAAATCCGTGCTCTCAATAGGTCTTGTTCGAAGCTAAGTGGTGAAGTGAGTCGCCTAAAGTTAGGCAGCTGCCAAGCACAGGACCCTTTCCTCACAAATGTATGTGCCTGCACTGCCAGGTATTAAACATAAAACTAAAAAAAAAAAACCAGCTTTGATAGAATTTGTTTCAGCTGATGCTTCCTTTAC